>NW_005054370.1:2860552-2862389 GCF_000277835.1 Geospiza fortis | reverse complement strand
GCCCCCCTCCAAGCCCCATTGCTTTGGGCAGCAGTTCTTTGTCCCCCCAGCCACACTCCTGGCTTTCCTGCTGGACCCTGTGGCTGGGTCTCCCTCCTCAGTGACTCCAAAAAAGTGAGCTGCTCATCTCCCTGCAGAGGTGCCCCAGCTACAAACTCTTACTGAAGACTATAAATATCATTATTTGCACAACATAAACCCGTATTTGTGAAATATAAACCTCTTCCTTTGAGGTGAGCTACATAAATGCCCCAGGCTGTTGTGTCTCTTGGCATAAAGGGACACAACACTCCCTGTTCTCGCAGGGAGCAGCCAGGAGCCCTCATGCCAGCAGCTGTTTTTCCCCCATCGGAGCTGAGAGAAACTGAGGCACAGAAGAAGGACTCCTGGTCTGCTGTCACAAACAACAGCTACCAGGTCTGCTCCACAACAGCTAGGGAAATTCAAAGTTTGGATGCTGATGTCTCAGGGATCACTGGAAGAGGAAACAACATTCAGGCACGAACAGGAGAGGATTAGCTTAGCAGAGCAGACAGTGACTGTCAGAGAGGGGCTGGAGAGACAGACTGAAACAGGCAGTTCTTCCCTGTGTCCTATCCAGGGCACTCAAGTGTCCTCAGGTGCTCCACAGGCTGGTAGAGAGAAGCACCTTTGCACTCTTCACCTGCTCCCAACAAAAGCACACTGTTTGCAGCAGGCACCCAGGTGTGGCTATTGCTGTGAACTCCAATCCTATTCCCAGCCCTACTAAGAAGGGATGATCACGTGCGTGTGAAAATCTGCCCATGTTTCACAGGTGTCCCAGTCCTGTCACGTTCACTGCTCAACACCAGGAGCAGTTTGCCTGAGAGCATCAAGCCCATAGGAGCAGGATAACACACACCAGCCCTCCACTTTCACACCGTCCATCCTATCTCGATACCTTGGAAGGGTTAATCCGCGGGTTTGTGCGGCGCTGCTGTTGCTCGGTGTGGCACAGCCCGCTAAACCAGAGCTGGAATAATCTTGTTCCTTTACCTTTGTAAAGGAGGCAGCGAGGAGGCAGCGAGGAGGTCGTGTGGCACCTGATCCCCAGGGTCCTTGCAGCGACTGTGCGGGTCGGGCTGCCCAGGGGAAAAGGTGTCCTGCAGCCTGGGGCAGAAGGTGGACGAAAGCCATGGGGTCTGCAGCCCCACTGGAGAGTCCTCCCCCGTAAGCAGGCACCCAGGGAGATGTGAGGGGAGCCAGGAATCTGCTGGACAAACTCAGAAGTTGGACAGGGCAGCTGGGAACAGAGAAGAGCTGTGCTTCTGCCTTTTTTTGCAGGTTTGCTGTTGCCGGGGAGAGGTTTTAGGCTGTTATCCAGCTAATTCACACCACAGAGACAAGCACTTGAATTAGTTGCATTATCTGCGCCCAGCTAAATTGGACAAAGGATTAAAGTGTGCTGAGCACCACCACCGTGATTTGCATCTCAGAGCCCCTTCCCACGGGCCCCCTCTGCTCCCAGCCTTTTTTTTTTTTTCATTCTCTGGCTGTGAGCCAGCCAGCATAAGAGCCCTGTTTACAGAAATGATGCCTAGGTTAATATTGCAAAAGACTTCCTCAAAGGCTGTAGTCGCTACTGAAGCAGAAGGGTCTGACCGTGGGCCATGAGCTGACCGGGCTGCGCACACAGGGGATGAGCCGCAGCCACGCGGCACCGCCCTTCGTTTGACAAATTCTGGTCTCAGCCTGAGGTACGAAACTAACTTTCTGCCACCATGGCATATTTGAAATAATGAGCAAAATCAAACTATTATTCATCTCTAAAGCTGCACACAAAACCTCAATGCAGCTGTTGTTTTAGGGAAAAAAC
>NW_005054370.1:2855624-2860542 GCF_000277835.1 Geospiza fortis | reverse complement strand
AACACCATTTCAGTGCTAAGTAAATATTGCGTTGTGCATTGACCTTATGGGCACTTTTTCTGAGCTCATCCAGCTGCCAGAGATTATTATTTTATGCATGTTTATTCATGTGGAGAGGATGCAGAATGCTATTGCTATATGTTTCTGTCAGTCTCAGAGAAATCCAAACTGGGATCTCTCAGAAGCAGCTCTAGATCTAGAGAGGTAAAGCAAAAGCCTATATCTGCCATCACTGGATTGTAATTAATTAATGGCTTTTAAAATGTTTTTTCACCACCAGCACTTTGTATGTAGGTGTAGTTTTCCTAAAAGGCTCACACTGAGCTCTGCTGTGACACAGAACCTTTATAGGTTTCTATTTTGCTTGGCATTTGCAGTTCTTCCTCCTCGGCACGGGGACTGAGTGACCTTAGCAATTGCCAGCAAGGGGACTCCATATGATGAAAGCAGGTGAAAGGGAAAATAAGGGCGGAACTAGGTAAAGCCAATTCATACCTCAGAGGAGGTGTGGTCCTGTCCTCTACCTGACTGTGGTTACAGTCTTGTGAAATATAAAAGGAGAAGGCAGTGGTTTCTTAAACAATCTGGTGCCAGGATCCTGTAGTGAGAAGGAAGGGAGGTGCTGGAAGAAATGCAGAGCAAGAAGTCGAGAGTGTCAGCTGTGAAAGGTGTGGGACTCACCGGTGCTCTGAGCCTCAGGAACACCATCAGCTCTTCCCTGAAGGCCTGTTCACTGGGCTGAGGGTTGCGTGGTAGCTGCACTCCCTTCCCCAGCAGACTGGCTGAGAGGAGAACGGAGCTATCATGTCCCAAGGAGAAGCAGCAGGACGCGGCGCTGCCAAGCCCCAGGACCAGGGATGGGCATGGATGGTCCTGCTGGCTGCAGTGGTGCTGCAGGGGCTGACGCTGGGCTTCCCCAGCTGCATTGGTATCTTCTTCACGGACCTCCAGCACGAGTTCCAGGCCAGCAAGAGCGAGACCTCATTGTTCCCGTCCATCATGGTGGCCGTGCTGCACGGAGGGGGTGAGTGATGGCAGGGAATGGCCTCCTCCACCTCCTGCTCTTGTGCTGTTGGTGGGGGGATGTAATGAGGATACTTCCAGCATTTCATTAAGGCGGGTGGTGGAAGGGACTGGCTGTTTGGCAGTACACAGCATTTCCAAGACAGTTGGATCCCACAGTCCAAAGCTAAATGTCCACAGATTCCATGCTCCCTTTTGTCACTCTCAGAGTCAGCCAAGACCCTTGGTCAAAGAAGACAAATCCCTTTCTCAGCCCGGTTTTTCCAGACCAGCAAAAACACAGTTATTTCTCACTGAAGCTCTTTGAATAAGCCAGCACATAGTGCTGGAGCTCCGGTGCTTTCTTGGTTCATCTTGTCCACGAGAGCACATCTCCTTCCAAATGCCACATGACAGCTCTGTTCTTTGTGGCTGAAGAGATGCCAAAAGCTGAGCTCCTCAGCGCTGCCAGCTGAGGCAAAGCCCTAAAAGCAGCTCCTTGGGCGGTGGCACGGAGCGCACACCTACGCAGGCATCGGGGTGGATGTGAGCAGGGCTGGATCAGTGCAGAACGTGGGTCAGGCAGAACCTACGGCTGCAGGGCTGGAAGGAGCATTGTGCTCTGTGAATTGTGCAGTGAATCACTGGTTTTCCCCTCAAAAAAAATATGGAAGCAGTACAGGGCAGTGGTCCCAGATTCTACATACAGATGTGGGGATTCTTTTTCTGCAGAGAGAAAACCAAACCCCCAGCAGCTCAAGGACTTCCCAATGAGTGGTCTGCGCTTTGTGACCCATACAAATCCTGTGGTTATTTGATAGACAGACAACCAAAACCCTACCAGGCAACAGAAGGAAAGTTCCCAGTGTTGCCCATGTATCCAAGCTTCTCCTTGAGTTAATTACTGCTCCCTTCCAATGCTGGTGAAAGTTGATACTACATTACAAAGCAAAAAAACAACCCCAGAGCCCTGAGTCACACTGATGTGAAGGCTATGGCAGGTTCAGTCTGTACCATGCAGGATATGGCTAGCAGCCACCTGCATGGAATTGAGAGTTTGCGCCTTAGCAGAAACAGCTGGGTCCAGAATATCAAGATGCAGATGGAAAGAGATGTCGAGGGAAGCGACAAGGGGAGGAATCACCACTGAGAGTCAGCAGAAATAAAGCAGTATCCTCGGAGCTTGGAATTTGGAAGCTGTTGGGCATTCCCCATCCTGCTGTCCAGCCCCTGTGATCCTTCTGTCATTAGTGGGAAGGGTCCAACTGGAACCTGCTGGCTCTGGGAAACAGTCTCAGAAGCAGCTTGGTCCCAGTATGTCCAGGAAGGACAACTCTGCCAGTACCCACAAGAATGTCAATTATCCTGTCATTTTTAATGAAGTAATTGTTGTGTAGGAGGCTAGAACCACTGTAAAAGGTAATACAACAACAGCCAATACATAGATCCAAAAGTTTTAAATTGGATAAGGAAAGAATAGCTTTGTGTTGATATTCACAATAGAATTTGTCAGGGCACAGCCAGAGAGTTGTACTTTGCTTGCCAGTTATGTCTCCTATTGCAGGGTCTTAGAGCACAGGGGGGCTTATTCTTTCCCCCAGTAGCACAAGGCAGCACTAACATAAACCAGAAAAAAAAAAACAACAACAAAATAAACAGAGATCAAAGCTTCCCTCTCAGGCCAAGCACATATGGCTTTTGCTGCAACTTCTAACCTCATTTGGAGGGGGCCAGGCTTTCCTTGATTCAGATTCTCCAGTTACATTTCAGCACTTAAGTCTTTCCCAAAATTGCATGCTGTTGTCACCAGTATCTCTTAAAGGTGCCACTCTCTTTTCTACACATTTATTCCTTTTAATTCAGAGGAATTGAAGGGGGAAAAAATTTATTTGTTACAAAAATTGGAAGAGAAAGAGAAATAGGCAGAGCAGCCTGTTCCCAGAGCAGCCAGTACTGGGAGAAGGTTCCATGCAGGAGAGCTATGGAAGGAAATGGGGAAAGGCACAGGGCAAACAATAGCTCATAACTCAGCCAAACATATTCCATTATCGGTGCTACGTTCCTAGGTAAAAGCCATTAGCCTAGGTAAAAGCCATATTTTGTTATAAGATAATTTGAGAGACCTAGGGTGCTACATCTGTGTCCAAAAGGGAATTTCAGGCCATTACAGATTCCTGCTCCTAGATATCCATGCACACAGAACACTCTGCACTAACTCATATAAATGCAGCACTTTTGTTGATATTATTGTTGCAAAGGAAAGCACAAAAGCCCCAGGCAAATGAGAAATAACATCTGAAACCCAGACAACAATTAACCAGGAACTAATCACGACAAACCCTTATGGTTTTTAGAGTCAATCTCATTATTTTATTGTGTTCAATTTATGCCTTCTTGGGCCAGTTCAACAGTAGTACCATCCTTAATGTCTTCAGCAGTAGGAAAAATAATGCAGTCACATTTGCTGGACACTTTTTCAAAGGCCAGTGAAGTCTAAGGTGAAAATCTCCCAAGCAGATCAAAATACAGACAGCTGCACTCCTAATTTTAATAATGTTCCACTGATCACTTGACTGTGTGGATTTTATTTCAAACCAGATGTTGATTTAGGTCACAAATATGCCACAGGTTATATTTCCTACACTGACTGACTCCTAATTCTGCAGTTTACAGTCATTTTGCATTTGCTTTCATAACCTTAAGTGTTCAGAATTGGGAAAAATGTTAATAAAACCTGGAAAACCTTGAGGATCCTCGAGGGAACAGGAAAAGAAACTACCTTCAGATCTTCTTCTCCCGGAGAATGCAGAGAGAAGCACCTTCCCACTGGCGGGCTGCAGGTGTGATCTGATCTTTCTCTGCCCCAAAATGAAGGATGTTAATGTCATCAACAAACAAGTAATTTATCATAATCTCATGGAATTCACCATAAGTCCATTTCCAAGGGTTTTGATGAAAATCCATCACATCCTACTTGATGGTCAAAATCCCAGCAGATGACAGACGTCACGTCAGCCAACAAGCTGGCCAAGCACTTGGGAGGATGACGGAATCACGGAATATATTTTCTCTTCCTGTCTCCCCCACTACATTAAATTGCCAGGAAAACTTTCAGGGTCTCTAGACTACATAATTTCATAATTGCAGCAATCCAGCAGGTACAAAATACTTCCTTCCTCCCTAACTGCTTCCCTTTTCCTTCTCTACTTCCAGGGCCCCTGTGTAGCATCCTGGTGAAGCGGTTTGGCTGCAGGTTCGTGGTGATGCTGGGAGGGCTGCTCAGTGGGCTGGGAATGGTGTCCAGCTCCTTCTGCATGTCCATCAGCCAGCTGTACCTCACAGCTGGCCTCATCACTGGTATGTACTAGAGAGCAGGGAAACTCAGCTGCTGCGCTGGAGATGGGAAATGGGAGAGGCCCAGCTAAGTGATCACATTTTTCCACTCATCTGTGAAATAGGAGAACTCAACAGCCTCCCAGCACAGCAGAAATCCTACAGCCACTAGACTTGGCCTTCACACCCCTTTAGCACACACCTCACCCACTCAAGCTCACTGGGAAGTGCTTCCCTCTGGAAAAAGCTACAGGTCTCCAGAGGGTAAAATGGAGAAAAAGGATGTCTGTTCTTTTTAGTAGCTTCTCAGCCTTTTGTCTTTAAAGAAGGGAGGGTTTTTGTTGTTTTTCCAATCTTGGAACATAATGTGTTGCGATAATGTCCTTCTCAGGTTCCCTGAGCTTGTATTTCACCACTCCCAAACTGGGGGAGAATGAAGACATCTTTTTCTAACAAAAGACCCTGTTGGTTTTGAACAGAAGTAACAGATGGGAACTCTTCCTTTCCAAATATTTCTCCTATGTAACTGACGTTCAATTCTTGGTTTTTAATAACACAGAGAAATTAATTCCTTACTCTGTAA
>NW_005054370.1:2827570-2855614 GCF_000277835.1 Geospiza fortis | reverse complement strand
GTTCTCTGTAACCTTTCCTGCTGCATTTTGCAAGTTAAGCAGTGGCCACTGCTTAGAGAGAAAAACAAGCAACTCCCTGAGCCCTGCTGAAAGCATCAGGAAAGCAGCACTGCTCATTGCATGTGGTATAAAATCCAAGCTTTTAATGAACAATTTCATAGCAACTTAAGAATTGCACCGTGTCCCAGAAAAACGTCAGTTTAGATCAGTATATTTACTATACCCAAGAACACAAATAGTTTAATTTACACATAACAACCTTCTTCATCCTGGTGTGGGGTTTCTGAGTATTAATAAATCCCTGGGGGCTATGTGGCCTGGCAGGTCAGAAAATGCTTCAGTGGCAGATGAAATCATCTGTGGGTACACCCTGAATTTGGGCTCTTTTCACCCTTTAAGACAACAAAAAAAGATCATTTATTCTCATCTTTAGGTCTGGGATCATGTTTCAGCTTCCAGGCAGGAGTGACTGTGCTGGGCTACTACTTTGTACGGTGGCGAACACTGGCCAATGCTGTGGCCTCCACCGGTGTCTCCCTTGGTTTCACTCTGTGGCCGCTGCTGTCTCAATTCTTGCTGGATGAGATGGGTTGGAGAAACACCTTCCTCATCTTTGGAGGAATACTACTGAACTGCTGTGTTTGTGGAGCCATCATGAGACCCATTCAGCTGGCATCAGGGTCACTTCCACAGTCTGCCAAGCCCGAAGAGGAGCCAGGGAGCAGAGCAGAAGAGGCACAGCTGTCCAATGGAGCATCTCCTCACCACCCCAAACTCCAGCAGCACACCAAAAGGACAAAATGCTTTCCGGTGCTGCAGAAGTACCTGGCTTTTGACATCTTCTGTCAAAACAAAGGTTACCAGATTTACACTATTGGAGTAACCTGGATGATGATGGGGTTTGCCTTACCCCATGTCTACCTTGTGCCTTATGCCACCCACAATGGGGTGGAGGAACGCAAGGCAGCCCTCCTCATCTCCATCATCGGGTTCATCAACATCTTCATCCGCCCTCTCACAGGGCTGCTTTCAGGACACAGAGTCTTCACAGGAAGACGCATCTACCTGTTCAGCCTGGCTGTGCTCCTCTGCGGGCTCAGCAATTTCATCTGCGTCATCTCAGCTGAGTTCAGTGTGCTCATCCTCTACTGCGTCATCCTCAGCATCGCCATGAGCGGCATCGGGGCGCTGGTCTTCCAGGTGCTGATGGATGTGGTGGAGATGGACAGGTTCTCCAGTGCTCTAGGGCTCTTCACCATCCTAGAGAGCACCACCCTCCTCATCGGGCCCCCGCTCACAGGTGAGAGAGGCTATGAAACCTGGCTGGGGGAAAGGTGGTGGTTTGGAAAGTGGTGACAAGTGTTTGGGAGCATCAAGATGAGGAATTAGGGAGTTTCCAGACCCATGGTGTAGGTGAGTTATGCGAAGGGAGCAGTATAAAAGGTACGGTTGGAAAAGAATCATCAGCCTTTTTTGACAGCTGGAAAGTAATTTCTACAGCTGCATCAAGATCACACTGAAAAAATAACTCACTTGGTATGTGATCTGATACATATGGGAGCAATGACAGCTTTTTTCCAGTGGCAAGAAGCCAACAGGAATAACTATGAACTTTTTCACCTTTTTACCAGTTTGCATTGCTTTATCCACGAAGTCTCAAGAAACTGTGAACATCCCATTAAAAGAACTATTTGTGTTCACAATTATTACCAGCCCTACATTATTCAAAAGCCCCACAGTAAAAGCTTCTGTTCAGTCTTCTTTCCAAGTTCTGGAGCATATTAATTTTTCTCTGGAGACATGAAAGGCACTAGTTATGACTCTCAGTCCAATAAATTATTCACAGTTCACTCCAAATGCCACTAAGTGACCTGTCCAAGACACACCTGCTCCTGCAGTAAATTCAAAAGACCAACAAACAACAAATGTCAATCTGAGCATGTCAGCCTCAGTTCATGCTTTAGTTCTCTTCTCCAGACAATGAATTGTGGCTCCTCAGCAGAAAAATTGTGTCTGGTTCAATAATGTGATGGTAACATGCAGTGTATTTCATGGTACTCCCTGCCATTAGCGTGTCAGTCACTTTTCTCAAAGTGCAAAGAGCAAAAAAGGTCCCTTCTTGGTCATCTCTGACAGGAGCAAAAAACAAACCACAGTAAAAGCAGCTCCATTTCTGTTCGTAGTCCTAAAATCTGCTATAGAAAAGTACACCATGGAAAGAAACATCACCAATCTTGACTGAAAAATACAAGCAAATAAACATTATTCCAATATTTCCACATTGATAAGCAGCCTTATGATGATGGAAGGCATCATGTATTTGGCCTAAGTATCACTTTTCCATCTCTAATATTAGTGTTAATGACTCCCTTGATATCTCATGTTTCTAAATGGTTTATATATTGAGGTCACTTAATGTTAGTCATAATCTTGCTGTGCTGTGAATTTCCTTATCCTTCATTAAACAGGATTAGAGACAAATACTCAGTTTGGAGACCTTACTATGTAAATTTCTGAGCTATTTCTCTATCTAGTTGTTCTATTTTCTGCCCCAGGATGTAATAGGGTCACTCATTCCAAAAGCCACTGAGTGGCAGTGACACAAGGGTCCTCTGCTGAGCAAACAAAAGGAAGCAGCAGGTTGAAGAAAAATTACAATTTCCTTTCTTTCCTGATTTCTCTGTGTATTGAGAAATACTTTCTACAGAAGTATCACCTGATTTGTGACTACAAATAAAAAACTAAACAACCACTAGAATCCAGAGAAGAGAACTTAGCTCATCAGAGAATGCTTGTCTTTTGTATATGGCAGTTTGCTGAATGATTCAGGTTTAATGTTCATGTAAATGAATGCCTTTAGTGCCTCTTCTCTTTGCTAAGCTTTGATTTCTATTTCAGGTCTCTTGGTAGACATAACCAGTGATTTCCACTACGTCTTCTACACCTCCAGCTTCTTCCTGATATCAGCTGCATTATTTATGGGGCTCAGCTTCTGTGCTCTAGAAAAAAAAAACAAATCGACAGAGGCTTCCAAAGCACCTTTGGACAATCCCTCCAGATATCAATACAGTGAAATGTTGGCAGAACCAAAGGCTGTAAGTCAATCCCGTCCAGAAGTTGAGTACATCACGAGCATATGAAAAGAAAAACCGGGGGAAGAGTGCAACACCATGAAGTGGTCTGCACAAAGCAACACACGGCCCAACACTGATGGCAGATCAGGAAAAAACAGTCTGCTTTCCACTACTGTCATCTTCCTTTTGCACTTGCACTCCACAGGGCCTTGTCAGACTCCAAGACAGAGATCCAGACCACGGGCCCAGCACAGAACCCAGCACCAGCCAAGGAGATGAAGCTCTCCTAAAGCAAACCACAGGATAACAGCCATGGGACCCAGCACCAGGAGACAAAAGCTGGGATAGTTCAGTTGGGTTAAGTCACCACCTTTAAGAAGTCACTGGAATTTCACAAGCACATTCCAGTTGGAAGTGCTGGATAACACCTATCAATGCGTAGTTTTTCCCAAAGAAATATTGTTGCCTCATCTGAATATGCAATTTTGGTGCATAGGCTTCCCGTTTGCTTCCTGTGTTGGGGGTGGCAAGTCAAACACTTTCCACAGGAAGCATGTTATTATTTTCCACATCTCTAAATATTATACAAAAGCAGCTGTATGGGTTGTAGAACTCAGACAAATCACTAGTAAGATCAAATATTTTCTCCTATGAAGCATACACAGGAGTTCTTCATGCCAAGACAGCGTCAAAATTTAACTCCAGAGCCTCAAAAAAAAAAAAAAAAAAACAACCCAGAAAAACAACCCACCATGCCTTGGAGTGCCTATGTTGTATAACTACTGATATCTCAAGTGCAGTTTAATATATCATAAAATAGAATTCATGGCTCATGTAAACACACTTCAGCATTAACTGGAACCCATTTGGGGCAGGGAGGGTGATATCAGACCTAAGAAAAAGGATATGCATCCTTTTATAGGGCAAAATACAAGGCAACTGTAGTTCCTCTTTGTGGAGATCAGTTCTTTAGTCTTAGACTTTTGAGCCTAATTACACCAGCATTCTCATTATAGAGAACTTTGTACAAACATAACTTATATTTCTTATAAGCACAAGCAGAACTTTAAAAGAAATCCATGGTGAAAGCATACTGAGAAAAGCCAGTGTTGCAGACTTTCTATCCATACAGCCTCGACTGTAAGTGGCATTCTCTGCCACATCCCCAGGATTTGGGCTTGTCACTGCTCAATGGCTGCAGCAGCCTCAGCAGCAGATCACTCTGTTCATGCTCTGTGTCATCCCTGATCCAACAGATGCGGGTAACAGCTCACGAAGCACACGGACAAAGATAACCCAACACATCACAACAATCAAAAAGATGGAACCACAAAACGGGAGTGAAACAGAAGAAGTAACAGCTTTCAATGGAACTGCAGTGCCTGTCTAAGAACTGCTATATCAAACTGAGCTGCAGTGCTTATCTGGAGAACTGACCTATCACATTCCTAGTGACAAACCCACAGTTTTCATTAGAGCTCCCCAGACAAAACAAACAAACCAATTAAAAAAACCCACTCTGGATGAACTGAGTCCAAGGTCCTCAGAGACTATGATGGCTTCACAGGTGGTTTTACACAGAAGGGGCATCAGCCTTTCAGAAGGGCTCCTGCTCCCACAGCTCTTCTCCAGTACTGCCCTGGTGTTACAGACCCAGGAGGATTTGCACTTCCTGATCAAACCTATACTTAAATAAGATGGTTAGGGGGAGATATACATATCTAATCTCTCATCACATGTGTTTATTAACTTATGTAATGATTACATGGTCCATAACTATGAAGTAAACAGGGACTGGTGCTTCTCAGTTTACCAAAAGAGACTGCTGTACATTCCCAGAAAAATGAGGGGGCTTTCTCACAAAAAAGCAGTAAAAAGGGATTAAGTCCCAAATTTCTTCTAGCTATTGCAAATAAACAGCTAAGCAGCTGAACAGGCTGTCATTTTCTCTGTGTGTAATTCTTAAATTCTTTTCACCTTTCTATATTCCCTTACAGAAATATGAGGTTATGTAGCCCCAGATCCTCCCCCTGCTACAAATGTCCTGGGCAAAACAGGCAAGATATGGTGTAAGCTACAATCCATCAAAATTTCTCACAGAAACAAAGGTTAGGTGAAGGAGCAATGGAAGGCACCTCCTGCATGGAGCCAATTGATCCACCTGTAATGCTTTTGCCTTGGAAATGTACAGGGCAAAACCAAAAAATCTTCACCAGCTGAAGCTGACCCAGAGATCAGCTCCTCCTACACCAAGGCAAAAATGCCTGTTTTGATCATTTCTTGATTGTGCAAGATAATTTAGGATGGAAGGCAAGGAGAGTGCTTTTCAGAAGTGCTTTTTGATACTCCCAGACTGATCACTGGGGTCACTGGGACTTATTCACAGGTGCAGAGGGAGGTTTCTGGGAAGAAAAACAACCAATTCACAAACCTGTTATTTTAACATTTCTCAAGTTGCTGACTGAAACCTTTCTAATAGAACTCAAGTCTGAAAACAGGGTTGTCTCCGCTGGTTACTTTCCACAGACCCTTTAAAAGTAATCCACAACCCACAGGTTTGAAGCAAATCCTCAGCAGACAAGAAGTAACATTTTATGCAGTGTTTCCACAGGTGAATATGATGTCTTAGTTCCCATAACAGAGAAAACAACCCCCTTCCTCTCCTTTCCCATATATGTTTCCAACCTGAACTCCAAGCTGCCTTGAGCAGGAGCTTGGCAAAGGATAACAGGAGAGACCTGAGCATGCTATAGAACAATAAATATTTCCCCTCAGAGGGATCCTACAGGGGCAGCAACACTCAGTCCTCAGGAATCTTGGGGACTCTCATTAGTTTAAGGTCAGCCCTTTACACAAGGCAATGGCAGCCCCACTGAAGCAGCTTCTTTAACATCTGCAGAGAGTAAAACAACCCTGGCTTTAATCTGGGACAAACACTAATAACTCAGCCAGGTTACAAATCTCTGAGAAATAGCAGAGCCACAAAAATTGACCTGAATTATATGTTCCTTGCTCCCCATGTCCCCTCTTGCCCCTCCCCTGCTCCCTTTATCATTGAAGATATTCTGCAAGACCATTGCAAGATAAGCATTTTGGCAAGAAGCACCTTTCCTCACTGAAATGAAACATTCACAGTGGGAAGTTCACACTGAAGTATTGCAAGATCATGATCCTTAAAAGCCTAAGATTCCCTGCCAGGGTAATACTTGGGAAAGTTCAATATTAATGATTTATATTTAATAGCAGTAAACCCCAAATAAAGGTTACAGCATTCTTACACACTCTAAGACACCTCTGAAGTGCAAAATCACTTAATTTAAGAGCTTGGCTTGCTGTTTGCAGACATAGCTAGTAGCTATAAGAAAAGAAACAACTACTAGAAATTAAAATTTCCTGAATTCTGGCTTCAGTGTGCTATGGAAGTCACCAGAATAGCCCCTAGAGCTGTGACTACCCTGGCTAGACCAGCCCCTGCTCTGGGAACTGCCCTGGCAAACAGCCAGTGCTTGGAGCACTCAGACCATTAAACTATACAGCCAATATTCGGTAGGTAAATGCAGTTCTTACAAACAGAAGTAATCACATTTTTCCTTTTTAAACACAGTTCTCCCCCCTTATTAGTCAATCCCAGCAGTGTTCTGTTTGTATGGACTAGCTGCCTGTGTTTGCTTTCTCTGCTCCTGCTTTCCCACATTACTCATTCACCTTCTATTTAATGACAGACGAGGCTTTAAAGTATAGCAACACTTACCACTTACAAAGGCACAGATTAGAAGAGATTTCTTACTACAGTAGCAAAACATTCTAATATAGACACATTTTGTAGCACCTTTGCAGATTATTTTCAGATAGAGATACTCAAATAAGCAGATAAAAATACATGCATATATTTAGACATACACATAAATACTTAACAACTTCAGTTGATAATCATGCTAAGAGCTGAAGTTGTTAGCACTTAGCCTGACTTAAACTTTTATACCAGGTAGAAATAAATATCTTCCCTTTCATGCTCTGTATCTTCCCACACCATTACAATGTTAAAATATTTAGCATTACTGCATTCAGTGAAGCTTCTTTGCTCATCCTTCTATTTAATGTAGTCATGGGCAGATATTTCAGTGCCCTCAGCTGTGTGGGTTATCAGCCCACCACTCTTGTCACTGGTGCCATGTGGATCACTCCATGACTCGTGTGCTCGATATGAAAATCAATTGTATTAGAGATAACACAAAAGACAACATATTCTCACGGCCTGTTCCTTGCCTTATCCACAGAAGAACAGCCATGCACGTAATTGCTTCAATAAAAGCAGTACAAATTTCTGCAGAGTCCACTCCCACAGTTTATGATCTTTATTAACCTTTACCTTGTATATTTACACAACATGCACCATAATTGAATCCTCTTGCAGCACGTAAAACTGTGGTGGTTTCACTGAGCTGTTACTTCAAGACGAGGGAATTGCTCTGCTCTGTGGCCAAACCATTGTACAACCAAGATGGAATCACCTGCTGCTCTTTTCATTCAGTCCCGGGCTTTGTTTCATTTTTTTCCCCCCAGATAATTTCACTCACTGTGCAAGTACTGTGCTGCCCTGTTTTTACCTTTTCTCCCTCAGCTTCATGTATTGCGATCCCGTTATTTAAACTGGAAGTGATCCAGGAACAGCACTACCGCAAGGACAACAGCGTTGGGATGGAACAGCAAAACATACACAGAGGTGAAAATTATTTAAGCAATCAGTGGGGAAAGGTTAGCGGCTTTGCAAAACCAAGCGTTTAAACAGCAAAGCTCTGCCATATAATGAGACAGTCAAACATCTCGACACAGGCTCATTTATTTTTATATAAAGTATATAATAATATATCATGTATTTAGAAAGAGATACGAGACACACAGATCAGCCACCACCTCTCATCCTCAGAGGAGTACAGCCGCCCCCCGCCCACAAAATGGCGGCGGGGGGGCTGTTCCGGCCGCTCAGGGGCGGCCGGTTCGTCTCCGTTCCTCGGTACACCCGATCCGTGAGCGGACGCTGTCCGGGGAAACAGGCAGCCCGGTGCGGTGTCCCCTGATGGAACTGGGTCGGCTGGAGTACCTGCAGGCGCTCGTCCCCGAGTTCCAGGTGACGGACAGCACAGGTAAGAAACGCCGCTGCTCGCTGGCCCTCTCCGTGTCGAGCATTTCCTCACACCCCCGACCCTTTTCCTTTTCCCTTGCAGAGGCCAAGGAGCAGGTGCTGGCGAACCTGGCCAATTTCGCCTACGATCCCAGCAACTACGAGTATCTGCGGCAGCTCCAGGTGCTGGACCTGTTCCTCGATATGCTGACCGAGGACAACGAGACCCTGGTGGAGTTTGCCATGGGTAAGGGCTGCCCCGAGCACCCTCAGCCGTCACCGGGGCAGGGACACCGGCCTCGAGCTCTGTTTGGTCACTAACCCGCCCCAAATGCTCCAAAAACAAACTCACGCTGTGCTGATAAAGCCTCGTTTAGTGCAGAATGGGAGAGAAGTCAGAGGCGGGCGTGTCTTCCATGACCTTACAGCGCTTAATGAAGACACTATCTGGAAAGGATGTTGGGTTTTTATCCTAAACACTACCTGATTAACTTTTTACTGAAATCTCTTCTGTAGAGAGGTAGTAATTAATACATAGATTTTGCCAGGTACATTGTACACATCCATTCTGCTATTGGCAACTGGTCTTCTAGAATACTTACTTGACAATTTTAATAAATCTTTTGAGGAACTGCATTACCACGATTTTTCATCGTCTGAACATAAGCTAAGAGACCAGATGCTGTGAGTGGTTCTGTGAGATGATACTAAATGGATTTGATTTTTAAGGTTTGTGGCTGCATCTCAAAGTTTCAAGTTTCAAACATTCTGTGCTTCTTGGAAAGAAGCTTCAGAGAAAGCCAGTTTCTCTGGCTTTCTGTAGCACCTGCAATAAACTGCTGGCTTGTGTCTTCTATGAGGGATGAGTGGGAATTCCTGGAATCATTCTGTGGAAGCAGTTATGTGCAGCACTAACAGTGCCCTCTAATGACATGCAGGAGGAGTGTGCTGGTGGAAAATCTTTGGATACAATCAAAAACATGTGGCCTAGGGAATCGTTAAGAATTTTCCATCCATACAGAAGATCTGGATGTTAGAAAAGGATGAGCGGTGAATTTGCATCACCTCAGACACTTTCCTCTTGCCATTCCAGGTGGTCTTTGCAACCTGTGCTTGGATAAAACAAACAAAGAGTACATCCTGGAGGCCAACGGGGTGGAGCCCATCATCAACTGCCTGTCCAGCTCCAACGAGGAGACCGTGGTGTCGGCCGTGACCACGCTGATGTTCCTGACGACGCCGCGGTCGCGCGCGCAGACCACGGCGCTGCCCGTGGTGGAGTGCATGCTCCGCTTCTCGCTCTCGGCCAACACGCGCCTCAGTAACCTGGCCTCCATCTTCCTGCAGGACTACTGCAGCCCTCCGCAGGTGGAGGAGGCCAGGAACCTCAGCAAGCACACAGCAGTGGGCATTCCTCTGCCCAAGGACTGAGCAGGGCTGTGGAGAGAGGAGCCTCCTACTGTTCTCACTTTCTGCTCAGCAGGTCAAGAGTGGCGTTAAAAGTGGGGAGTTGGTCCCACCAGTGCTGGTGTTTGGATAACAAGCAGGAAGGAACAGCACTAACACGGCAGCTGGGCCAAGCACACGGCTAAGCCTGCAAATATTTAAAATAAAGCAGGTCATGGCTGCACACTGGAAAGTGCTTTGCCAAGTGCAGCTCAGCACCCAGCTTGCACAAACAACCCTTCCCAGCAATGAGGGGTGTTCTGCTGGTGTTATTGGGCGGAATTATATCCACTCCAGTTCCTGGCTAGTTGTGCTACACCTTTCCCCTTCAGTGCCCGTGACAAGTGACACTAAGTGTCAACTCAAGTCACTGAAACGTCACAGAAATGTATTCCTCCTGCAGAGAAAGGAGTTTCCCTGCCCTGGCAATTCACAATCTCTCCATCCCTGTGGCACTAGTTATGCCATCCTCTAGTCATGGCACAGGCAGCCAGCTACGGAATCACTACATAAGGCAGGCTATAGCTACTCTAGAAATGAAGATGTGGAAAGTTTGTCTTTTATTACTACTGGTGAGAAAGGCAAAGTAATTAAAACAAAAAGGAGGGGGGCTCATGGCAGTCCAGCTCGTGAGAACAGCTGTCTTGTAAAAGCTTCTGTTAATAAAACATTAACTTAAATGCTGTGTAATCATTTCTGTGTGAGAAGCACATGGACCAGGAAATCGAAGCCAGCCTAGTTTCTTTTCGTTATCAGCCATGAGGCAAGAGAAAACCCAGTAACCAGGGTGGCTAAATAGATAAAATTTAAAAGGTTTGGCTGTTGAGCCCAATGCTTCCTGTCAGACGCCCACACTGGATCTGCTCACGTGTGAGAGCCTTCTTCCTCTCTTTCTCTCCCCTCTGCCCCTGGACAGCACAAACCAAACAGGAGTGAGGTTAAACACACACAAAAATCCAACCACAGCTGCTTGTAGTTTATAGTTTCTCTTCTCCAACAGCAAATATCCAAAACACTACAGAGATTAAGAGTGCAGAGCAATCTTCCAGAAACTCAGAGCACTGTATCTGACAGGAACAGCTCATTTCTTCTATGGCTGATCCCTGCGGTGACAGTGCCTCCTGGCCATGGCAGGGGGTGGGCTGGTTGTTTCCTGGCAGTGGGAAGAGCACAGCATCCCCTTCCTGGACTACTGCCTGCGCTTGCTTTCCAGGATGGCCTTCCAGTCGTCGGCCCAGGAGCGCAGGCGCCGGCGCGGGGCCGGCAGCTGGAGGTGCCGGTTGTGGCAGCAGGTGAACAGGATGTGCTCCCAGCTCGGGTTCGGCTCCGCACCTGTGGGAAGGGGGGAAAGCTGGAATCAGCTGGAATCAGCTCCCCAGCCAGCAGCCAACCATGGAACTGCTGTTCAAACCTTGGATGGTGTCCTTGTCATCAAACAGCAGGTCAGCAGCCACCACGGTCTTGTCTCGGGTCAGAATAATCCTCTCCACAAACTCGGGTCCCAAGTGTTTCTCTACCCACTTATACTGCAGAGACAAGGAAGAGGAGAAAATCCTGCTGTGCCCTCAGTTTGCACATCACTCCTGTCAGACCAGCCCTAATAGAACAATTTCTTCCCCCTGTAAACATTATCTGTGTCCAGGAATCCCCACATGGAGACTGGCTGCGGCCCAGGATGCTGATTAAACCTGTGTGACAGCCTTCAGTCAGCAATGCCCTGGCTGTGCCCAGCTGGTGAGTTTGTGAGAAGCACGGGCTGCTTGCCCAGAGCACATGGGTTGTACCCATCTAAGTCATTCCAGTGATCAAAGTCCCCCTTTCCATTCTCATACCACAGGCAAAAAGGATTTATTCCAACACAACAGCCTCCTCCTCCACACAGCACTGACCTCTTCTGGGACATCTGAGGCTCCAGATTTAGACTGAAGTAGGTTTTGTTGGTTGGTGGTTCTCCAGAGTAGAATCCCCTGGGAATACCCCATCCCTGTGGGTCACACTGCAACAGTTCCTTTGTTGTCACCTGCTGACACAGCTGGTCCCAGCCCAGCTCCAAGAGCCCAGGGCTCACGTGCTCCACAGCAACTCTGGCACCATGTGGCACTTGGAGATTGCCTGTCCTGAGTTACTGCTCTGTGTGTGAGAACCTATCCCTCAGATAGGACTGAGGGAAGCCTGGCAGCTGGAGCAGCTACTGTCTCTGGAAAGGAGTAGCTCCAACTTGGGTAGTATGAAACAGCAAAGCCTTGCAAAAGCAGCATTAAACCCAATAAAAACAATTCTCTCCCACCTTTTCCACAATGCAGTGCTCGTATTTCCGGAGAGGGCTCGTGCAAATGAAGACCTCAGTACTGAAAAGAAACAGCTTTTGTTAGCAGGCAGGGGAAAGTGTGTTAGATCCTGGAAAAGGGCTGCAGGGTGCAAAGTGTCCTTACTCCTGCATGTGGAGCATCTCCTGCACAGCTTCCAGGGCTCCTGGAATTGGATCCAAGCCTAGGAAGAAGCCAGGTGACTCATAGACACTGGCTACCTTGGCCTGCAGGAGACAGAGGACCATGAGCAGTGGCTGTGCTCTGTCACAGCACCCTCCAGTCACCCCCTGTGTAACAGCCTGGTGCCTCCCCCCAGCACCGAATTATAAAATTTCTCACCTTCGGGTTCTGGGAAAGGTCCAGCTTGGGCACACAAGAAGAAGTCACTTTCTGGTGGCTCATGAGGAGGCAGAGCTGGCCCTGGCCTGGCTTTGCTCCCACAGCCAGCCCCAACCTGCTGGAGTCTCTGGGGGCCTGAGGGAGGCAGAGCTCCCCCCCACCCTTCCCAGCAGGTGTCCTTCAGCTGGCTCTGGTGAAAACCAAAGGAACAAAGTGGAGGCTTCTCCTCCTCTGTCACATTTGGCTGAGATTAGCTGAGGGCTCAGGAATTCACTGGGGATGGGTGGGCAGACACAGGCACTGCCCATCAGCCTCCTTCTCCTTCAGAGCAAACAGGGTACAGAGGTGACCATACCAATGGCCAGGCCAGCACAGCCACACCAGGGGAATCCCTTCAGCAAGAGGGAAAGATGAGGATGAGAGTGCTGGGAAATCTCCATGTCTGTTGCTTTTTGATTTTCAACCATCCACTTCAAATATTGTTGAAGGAGCATGTGGCCTTGGCTCCAGCCTGGATGGAGCTGTTCCCCTGAGGTCATGGTGCAAAATCTGCTCCAAAGAGTCTGAGACTGCAGCAGGAAGTTCACAGGTGATCCCTGTGCTTCCCCAAGAACTTTTGGCTCTGTGGGAGGTGATCTGTGCACCCCATGAGCCCCATGTGGGCTGCGTTTGAGGGTGCTGTGGGACACTGCTCCCCTCCCTGGCCCAGCACTGGGCTGAGCTCTGTGGTTAAAAGGGCTTTATCCCTTTTGTGTCTGCACCTGTTCTTGGTGTAAACCTGACTTCCATACAGGCAGGTGGGATGCCACATGAACCAGAGAGGAAGTTAACGATAAACAAGTGGTGAAGGAGGTTAGCTTGAAAGGTAGAATCATTTTTGAGTGTAAATAGAAAAGAAACAAGATTTCTGGAGGAGCAATGTTATCCCAGGCTAATGTAGCCAAACATGGGACAAAAAGGTATTTAATATGATACAGTACAGTGGTATCTTTAACCTCTGAAAGGAAGAGCAGTATTTCCAGGGCAATTTCCAGGTAGGACTGTCCTTCCAGTCTCTTTTCTTCTTAATTTATTGGTAAGACATTTTCATGCCTTTTATTATTAGAAAAAATACTGGTTTGAATCCAGCTCTGGTTAGTTCATTTTAAGAATTACTCCCTGGTGACTATTCAGTGGCCTGTGTTAAATGAGAGTTTCACAGCACGTCACAGCTGAGGGGTTTTCCCATTCCTTATGCCACATCCCATCATGGCAAAGGACCCACAGCAGCACCAAGGGCTGAGGCCCCTTCCAGGCCTAAGTTTCACCTTCAGACAGAGAGGTTAAGCTTCCAATATCTCTTTACCCTGAGACACACAAATCTTAACTTCCTTGGGGTCACATAGTGAACTTCAGGAGTGTCAAAGCACCGTTATTCCACAAGCATCAAAGTCATACATTCCCATGCCACTGAACAGTTTGTAAAACTTAATTCTTGTTTAGTATTCTTCAAAGGCAGGCTGCAGCCTTTGCTTAGAAGTGTGTCCAGCTCTTTAGACTCCAGCTGAAGATCTCCTTGCTCTATGTCACCAGTGGAACATCAACAAAAACCCATTTCAATTAAGCAGCAGTGAGGTAGAGTCACCATTAAGCCAGACTCCCAGATCCTGAAGCTCACTCAGTTATCATCACCTACAAATACTCATAAATCAACAGCCAGAAATTTGGAAGCACTGCCTGATTTCACACGCAGATCAGAAGAGGTTAAGCAGCCTGTCTAGGTTCAGACATGGCAATCAGATCTGCCCGGATCTCTGTTTCCATGCAAAGCCTCCCTGATCCCAGCAACAATTCCCTGGAGCTCTTCCAAGGAGATTGAATTACAGACTTGGGGCTCATGTCTGAAAGCTCTTTTATCCTTCAGCAAGACACCAGAAACTGGCAAGTTTCCACCACATCAAAAAAAAGTCTGGCTTTGTTGGAGAAAGAAATTTGATTTGATGACTCTTGGAACCAGAAGCCATTTCCTCTCATAAAAAAGTTACAAGAAAAAGAAAGTAAAACCATTTTCTTTCCTCATGTTCGTGCCACCAATGCTTTCCTTCCATTAGTAAGATAACAATTTGGATACAAAACTGGAGGGACAACATCTGTCCCTATGCTTTCCCATTTGCAGGACTTCAAAATAATTCTAGAAATTTTTACCACTGGTGGGGATGTCAAGTCCTTTTCTTGAAATTGCCTGGGGCCAGGAAGCATGGGGATAAATCCCCACCAACAAAATGGCCACACACACAGGAGGGGAGGTAGGCAAGCGCAGTGAAAAAATCTTCAACAACATAAAATGGATTAGAAGCCCTTCTAAATAAAATGGATTTACAGTGTGGAATTAATGATCAACTTGCAATCAAAACAGAAACAAAAACGAAGTAATGGCCCAACTTTCAAGGGGCAGCTGCTCAGCACCAACTAAGCATGAACACCACTCAGGAAGAGGTGATGCATAAATCATCATCACAGCACTTCCCAGGCCCTGCCAGGAGAATATCCCACACCCTGGAAGTTCATGGACAGACACAGCTGGCACCTGCCACAAAGAGACCCCCTGGTGTCCAGCTGAAACCCTGGTGTCCAGCTGATCTCCTCCTTTCAGCACTGACAAACTGCAGGCTCCATTTCCCTGCACGGCCCCACAAACTGCCCTGTGAGGGCTGCTGGCTCCTGCCAAAGCTTTCCCTGCAGCTGGAGCCAAGGAGAGACTTTCCACAGGGATTCTCCTGTCCCACAGACACTCTGTAGAGCCATAGCAGAACAAACAAGGACTGTTTTTAAACTAATGGATGGAATTTACATAAAACCCAAAGGAGCCTCACATCTTTATAACTTTATTGTTCTGCCAAAGATACCTGAACCAGCCCAAAGCTCCAGAGATTACTGAACGAGACAGACACAGAGCACAGCTCCATGAAACTTATTTCCTTAGGAAGTCAGGCTACAACAGCAAGATAAGAGTTTTCTGCCACTGCTGGTGTGCTGGGATCCAAACCAGCTATCTGGATATTTCATTGCCACACCTAAAGTCTGGGGATGAACAGGATAAGCATGAACCAAATTAGGGAATGAGGGTTCCAGAAATAAAGCAAAGGGCAATTTTCTCATAGATCAGATTACAGACCTTCCAAAAAAGAAAAAAAGAAAAAGTCATCACCCCTTGAATTACTTGCAACTTTTTTTGTTGTTGTTCGCAGGATTTGTTTAAGGAATACTCATTTAAACAAAAAAATCATGTTTGTTTATGCAATGCCATAGCCAAATTTATACCTACTGACTATATTTACAGGTTTCTGCTTCCAGTAACTTTTGACCATCAATAGTCATCGATCTGAACTCCAGCAGTTTGGAGCCTGTGGAAATGCTGACTGGATCCAGCACTCCTGCCCCTTACTCTGATGCAGGGGCCTTTACGTCACTATGGAACAGGGGTGAAATGAATGTAAATTGTCATTTCCTAGCAGTAAAATCTCCTAGGCCCAGTACAGGATCTTAAAATGAGCAATGAACTTCTCAGGGAAAGTGTTCAACACAGCCTGGATCAGCAGTTTCCTTAGAGTCCTGTAAGGAACTTGACTGGCCTGTGGTGACCAGAAGGAAGGGTGAAGTCTGGATTCACAATATTTCTAATTTTGTGTTTCATGCAGCCTTAATTTGTGCACTGATAATCAGTGACTTCTTGCAGGATAGCCAACCCTTTACAGAGGGATGTGTGTGTAGAAATTCTGCCATCAAACCATTCACTGAAGCATCTTCTTTACCTACCCATGTTCTTGCTCTTGCTTTGCAGCAGAATAACTTACTCGAAGCTCCCTGAGCGCTCTGCACATCCTCACACTGCTCCACAGCAGGACAAGAACTATATATGTTCTATCTGAGTTTGTACAGAATGAAATCCTGTAGCCATATTCCCTCTGCATGCCCTGACAAGCTGAGTGCACAGCAGGTAAGAGATCAGGAACAGCAGGAGAAAGCTGGTGGAACACCCTCCATTCATGCAAAGTGCTGCTATTTTTAATGCTTGCTAATGACTGAAAGAGTAACAGAGAGATCTGCAAGACAAAATTACAAATACTGTAAATCCAGACTTCACCCTTCCTTCTGGTCACCACAGGACAGTCGAGGACTCGGTGAGGAAATGGAACAGATGCTGATCCAGGCTGTGCCGAACGCTTTCCCTAGAAGTTTATTGCTCATTTTAAGATCATGTACTGAGCCCGATGGTTTTTTACTACTAAGAAATGACAATTTCATTTCCCTCCTGTCCTATAGAAAAGTGCAGGCTCCTCCACTGGGCTGATAGACAGGAATACGAATCCAGTCAGCATTTCCACAGGCTCCAAACTGCTGGAGTTCAGATCGATGACTATTGATGGTCAAAAGTTCCTGGAACTAGGAACCTGCAAATACAGTGAGTAGGCATGAATTTGGTTATTAATAACTTAAACAAACATGACTTATTGTTTGAATATTCCTTAAACCTTACACAAATCCCATCTAGACAAAAAAAAACCTGAAGGTAATTTAAGGGTTTTTTTAAAAACTCTGGTCCCAGGCTGAGCTTTGCAGAGCCCGGCGGGCAGGGAGGGGTTTCCAGCGGGGTGGGGAGGCTGTGCTGGCCCCGCAGCCACCGGGCGCGGAATTCCCGCAGCACGGCGCCCTCGAAGTCGGCCAGGACCCCGTCCATGTCCAGCAGCACCCGCAGCGGCGCGGCCGCGCTGCCCATGCCGAGCCCGGAGCCCGCTCGCCGCTCCCGCAGCGCCCCCGGTCCGGCACGGCGAGGGCGCTCATGCATATGCAGATTAGCCAGGTGAATATGCATGAAGGGGCGGGGCGGAACGCCTCGAGGGCAGCCCCGCGTGGGAACAGGGCTGGGCTCCAGCGGGAATAGAGCAAAAGCCCAAAAAAGCCACCCCCGCCACCCCTCGGGACCCCGCGGTGGCACTGCCGGGTCCCCCGCCCGAGGAGAAAGGAGCACAGCGCAGCCTCAGCAGCACTGAACCATCTTCTGATCCATCAAGGAGCATTAACAAGCTCCCCTGGGCACGAGGCTTGCAAAGGAAATATTAATTTATGGGTTATTCCCCGTGCTTTCTGTGCACTCGGTGCAGGGCACGGTGCACATCAGGGACAGGGAACCCCCCCGGCTGGAGGACAGCAGGAACAGGTCACAGCAAATCCAGTTCCGTAGGTTCAGCACCCCAGGGCAGGGCTTCTCCAGCAGGGATCTGGAAAGCCAGGGTGCTTTCAGGCACCAGTTCTTCCCAGAGAAGGGTGGGAAAGGCACCAGCAGACACAGCAGCTCCATAGAGATGCTCTGCTGGGGCTTATTGGGCAGCACAGCCCTTCCAGAAACGCAGAGAACTTCATGGCTTGGTCTCAATTCCACCCTCTCCCCTTTTAGGGTCCTCTGTTTTTGTTCTCTTTTTAATGAGGAAAATAAACTTTTCTCAGTTTTCTTGAGAAAAAACTGTTTTGGGTAAACCATAATATATATCAAGCCATATTCCACAGTTCTCTGATCTAGAAGCCAAAAATGAAGAGAGAAGATTTTCTCCTCAGGGGAAGTCAGCATATGGTGGTGACCTCAAGCCAGGTGTAAGAACTCTCCTCTGTTAGAGCAGGGAAGGTTAGCTGAGACAAGGACAACTCAGAACACAGCAAAACCAAACCCGTGAAATAAAACCCACACAGGAAACACTGCTTCAAAATTTCTATATTATTTACTTTTAAGCAACAATCCAGCTTTGTGAAATTACAACACACACTTTAAAGGATGAGATTTTCACCTCATGGTCAAGCACCAGCATGATCATGCACAGCATTGAGTCAGTTGTAAAAAAAATGCCCTGTAATTCTTATTTATATGATCCACTCCACTTTTACTGAATAAAGTCTGAATCAGCCCCTTCCCAGCACTAGGCCAGGTGGCTCTGGTCATCAGCCCTCTATTTGGCACAGACCCTGTGTCATAGTAGTCCAGTATCAAGACTTATTTTGTTTTTAAAGGCAGCATGGTGTACATTAACCACTTAATGATTTATATGGCACAGCAGGGCTCAAGGCATTTACCACATGCAGTCAATGAAGCCTTTTAGATACCTAAATCCCACATGTGGAGGAAGGGACTGCTCTTGCTGATTGTTTGCTGGCCTGGTTAACCAGGATTCTAGACCCTTGTAAAGCTAAGGGGTTCTAAAAAAAAATCTCAGTACAAAAACCCTCTAAGCACACTTAGAACCAAGCTACTCTCCTTTGAATTACATTACAATACTTCATAAAGCTTTCCCTCGAGTCTATCACTAGAAAACACTCATGTCACTTCCAGTAGATCTGGGGGAAACACAGGACAGAAGTGGAAAAAAACCCTTAATTTCAAAAAAAGATGGAGTACATAAAGTGCTTCTTTTTAATGAAAGAAATTTGAGATGTACAGTCAGGCTCAAGTTGTGCAGTTCACAAGCATGGGGGAAAGAAAACAGACACAAGTTCAAAACAGTCAGGAAGGGAAAGGTTTAACCGAGCACTAGGCTGGACTTGCCACCGGGTGGATTTCTCCTGGAGGGTGCAGGTGCTGGTGCTACTGGGCTAGGAACAGGTGCAGCAGGCAGGGACTTTTCTTCACTCTGACCTGGGGCAGCTTCTACATCAGCCTCAGTGTTTTCTAGAAGAAAAGAAGCTTTTAAAGTGTTTGATGTGGATGATGAGAGCCAGATGTTTGGCTGGCTCAGACGGAAGCTCAGCTCCTGTCAGATTTGTCCGTGGGTACAGACACACTCCAATGCTGTCTCCCACTGGCAGGGCAGACTCAGCCCTCAGAAGTGTTTCTCAGATTAAATCTGAGGCCTTACAGCTCAGTCTCAGGCCTTCAGCAAGAGCCACATTCAGCAGCTGCTATTAGGGGACACCAGCAATTCATTTCTTTTAATGACAAGCAGCTTAAGGCTTCTACATATAATCAGACAGTGTTGTGACTGTGGCATTGTCACTCAGGTCTGAGCAGGTGCTGGGAGCCACAGCAGCACCAAGAGCTAAAACTGCAGCACCAAGAGCTCAAACTGCATCCCCAGTTTCCTAACTGGAGGGAAAAGGATCTGACACACTTCTGAGGCTTCACACAGGACACACCAGGGAACAGCCATGCATGGGGAGGCTCTGATTGTACACTCCCTGGAGAGCACATGATTATTTTAAATCCTTCTGAGCAAACCACAAGTAAAGACAGGGCACAGAAGGAATTCTTCACAGGAAGCACTTTAGATACTGGAGCAAACAACTAAGTATCTGTACTGTTGACAATTGAGTACAGCATCTCACATTTTTACAGATTAGCATGACCAGTTCTGAGCCAAAGGCCCAAATCAGCACCAAGCAGCCCCTGACATTGGTGGTGAAGATGAACCTCACCTGTTTTCAACAGACCCCTTTGCTTCCTCTCATCATCACTAATTCTGGGTTGGGAGAATGCAAAGAACTGCTGCCCTGAAGCTTAAGCTTCATGATTTAGCAGATCTTGATTGATTTTCCTCCCCCAGCCTTCTTTTCAAACGGAACAGGCACAACTATTCCAATCTCCCCTCACTGAGCAGCCACTGCACCCCCCTTCACCTTCCCTGTGACCTCCACTACAACCCCCTGCACTTCATGCATCAAAGACTGTACACAAAATTCAAGATATGGAGCTATTACCATTGTTTACAGGAAAAAGTAAGTAATTTTCCATCCTCTCCCTGATGACATTCAGTACATTGCTGGCACCTCCAAACATCTCAAAGAATTTCAAGGGGAAGGACTCAAGGCAGATCCTGGGAGCACCACAGCGCAGAGCTGAACACAAGGCTGTCATGGTTTAGTTTTTGGGGGGTTCCCCCCCTCACCCCCCAAACTCATTACTTTACACTTGCTTACACAGGGATTATCCTGCCTTTATACCTGCCTGCCTCATTTAGATGAGTCCTTCTGGCAGTGAGATTTTCCCACCATCAGCACAATTTGACTACTTGAAAAGGTAATATCACCAACAAAACTGGAGACTTCACTGCTCATTACCTGTTCCAGGTCACAGACAAAGGCACTGAATAAAACCAACTCCACCATCATCTCCCATAGCTCATTTTTCCAACCTGAAAGGTAATTACTAAGTCCTACCCTTTGTCCTATTCTTCCTACCCCCAGCAGCAGCTTTCCTCACATCCTGTGTCAACTCAGTTCATTTTTTTTCAATGCAAAATGTTATCAGAAACACCAAAACCCAGCTTTTGCCCACTGAACTCCCCCTATATCCATGCTTATAATAATCTCAAAGAACTCCAGCATCTGAGCACAGTCCCCATGCTATCAGGAATAATCTCCACCAGAGATCCTCTGCTGTGTTCATTAACTGTTTGTTTCAGCTGTGCTGGGTTAACACCACATTTTAAGCCTGAAGCTCCTGTAGCTGCTGTGTCAGCAAGGGCTGCATGTCCCTGCCTGGGGACAGTCCCAGCACTGTGCAGGGTCCAGGCTCCACCTTCCTGTGGGTCAGGTACACTCAGGCACTGCCTGATTCTCCTTAGCTGCTCCCATTCATGCAGCTCACACTGCCCCTGAATCACAAAAGAAACAAGAATTACCAGCACAGGAGGCTTTGGGGGAAGTTTCTGTAGCTCCTTGTGTAGCTGATAAACGTTAGCACTTCCCACATAATCAAGCTAACTTTGCCAACCTGATGAGTGAAGTGGTAAAACCAACAGGATCAGATAAAATATTAAAGCTCCTCCCTTCTCAGAAAAGGTCTAATTCCTGAAACAGCTCCCTGCAGAGTGCACTGCAAGCCACTGAGAACTCTGATGCCCAGAAAAGAACTACAGCTCCCAAAGAGGAAACAAGAGCCCTGCTGCAAAATAAATCGTTTTTTTACCCTAGACAGGCTTGATTAATAAATATACACATCCCACCTGACACACACTTGGGGTTTTATAATCATTTACATACAGAAAATAATTTCCACATTCAAAAGATTAAACATTTTTTAATTACAGAAACCTACTAAGAATCTGATTGTGCTGTGAACTTGTCAGCAGACAGCTTTTGCTTGGAGGTGTTCATTGTTCCTTTCCCAACCCCACAGACAGCCCTACAAGGCCAGTACCAAGTCCCAGGTGTGCCAGTGGGATGTTCAGCAGCCTAGGTCTGCCATCCCCACAGCAGGAAAATCCAGGGGAGGAGGGACAGCCAGATCAGAGAGACTGGGCTCCACTGAACTACAATACCCAAAGCAATCAATGGTAGGAATTAATTTAAAAATCCATCAGGATGTTCAGGTATCTGCCACAGACACCATTTCCAGGAGGCATTAATTCCTACTCCTTCCTAAGTACCATTAGTGAAAGTTTAACATTCAAACCTTTGCCTGCCATGTTTATTTCATCTTGGCCACCTTCAAAAATTTAATTTTCAGTCATGGCCACAAGAAGAAACAATCCCAGTTACCTTCCATTACACTTGCTTTTTAACCACCTCCCAGCATAGCTTCACCTGACCCTTGATAAGAACTTCCTTCACTGTCACTTGCCAGAAACAAACTAAAAGACAAATACAACACCTGTGAGAATGTGCACTTATTAAACAAGTCAGGAATACCACTTTGCACTCTGAATTTCAGCCAGCTGTCCTGATCCCAAGCAGCCCTGTTTCATTTCTGCTTCCTGGCACCTCAGCCATTCTCACCTCCCTGTTGTTTGTGGGATTTCCTTTGCCCTGTGGGGAGCTGGTTTAAACAAACACCAGGAAAAGCAGCAGAGCCCTCAGAGCAGTTTTCTTCTATTAGCAAACCACATCCTCCTACTCAAGGCATAAACACTGGATGCCTACAGTGCTAATTAAGATCAGACAGACATGGGAAAGAAATCCTAGAGCCTGTACAGTTGGATTAGAAGCAGCCTGCTAGCGAGGCAACACTTATTTTAGGCACAGAGGTAGTGGAAATGTTCTGGAAAAGCTCTCCCCCCTCCCAGCAAGTGTCTTTTCAGGACATGGAGGTGCTAATGGCCCCAGGGATGTCCCACCACTCTAAGGTGTTGACAGTAGCACTTGGAAAGCAGCAGTCAACACACGAAT
The DNA here is from genome assembly GCF_000277835.1 of Geospiza fortis. Taxonomy (NCBI): domain Eukaryota; kingdom Metazoa; phylum Chordata; class Aves; order Passeriformes; family Thraupidae; genus Geospiza; species Geospiza fortis. The sequence goes on along the minus strand of NW_005054370.1, from coordinate 2,833,196 downwards.
TCCTGTCATCAGGAAGTCAGATATTCCTAAAGTGAATCTTGCAAAGGAGGCATTTCCAGCCTCAGAGCTAGAAAAAGCACTTCAAGGGGAAATGCCTGTTTACAGGAGATTTGCAGTATGCAGATCAACTTCCTTGGCAAAAATCAGCATTAAAAAAGCAACAGGAAGTCAAGAGCTGGTTAATACAGACACTTGGAGAAGCAGTAGCTGGGTTTGATTCTTCCTGTGAATGTGGAGTTTGCTGTCTCAGAAGACAAAGGGAAGAAGGAAACTGCTAAACTAAAGTCAATTATGTTGACTGTCCTATTTAATTATAAGCAACTCTAACAGCAGTGTGGCCTTTCAATCACTGAACTCTTTGCAGGAGTCTCCACCTTACCTTCCAGTACTCAGACAAATCTTTGCACCGACAGCTGCTAGCAAAACAAACCAACAGGACAGTTCTCCTTTTTAGCCTGGTGAGCAACAGCATTCCACATTTCCCTCCATGCCCACACTCCAGTGAAGCAGCTGGTCACTTTGGTGATTTGATGGGTTCCAGGGACAACCCCAGGCTGCCTCTCTACTAATAAATGACCATTTATAGATCCTACATCTTCTTCTACTGCAAAGCCACCTGCAACAGGCTTTTACTAGAGGAGTCCAAGGAAGTTACTCACCAAAAATGTCACCACCAACATCTCCTCCCTAGAAAAGAGAGAGGAACATGTTACATCTCACGTTTCATAAAGCATTTTCCTATTCCATGGAGTGGGTACTCCTCCATGGTGTGACCATGGTGTCTGGGCACACTGCTCTATGTGGCACCACATTCTGAGCCACAGGCTCAGGGAGGCACTTCTGGAGCAGCAACAGGCTCCAAGAGACAGATCCCAGCAGGCTGAGGGACAGATCCCAACAGGATCTGAGGGACAGATCCCCACAGGATCCCAGGGACAGATCCCAACAGGCTCCGAGGGACAGATCCCAACAGGCTCTGAGGGACAGATCCCAACAGGCTCTGAGGGACAGATCCCAACAGGCTCTGAGGCACAGATCCCAGCAGGATCCCAGGGACAGATCCCAGAGTGGCACAGTGGGCTCTGCACTCATAATTCTGCAGATTGAAATTGTGGATTTGTAAGCACCATTTCTTAAAGATTGACTTATAATTTAACCAGTTCTTCATTTGCCTACTTCTAGAAGTTGAAACAGATATTGGAGTAATCCTGATGACACGTGGCACATTTGTTACTCCCACAGTGAAGGACAGAGGTGGGTAAGAACACTTTATTGTACAGAGCATCCCAAATCAAGCACCATTGACAGGATCCAGAATATTCCCACTGCCCAGCAGGAAGGGCAAAAAAATTACCCTGACAGCAACAAGCAAGAGTGGAGGAGCATTGTCTGCTTTCTATTGAGCAACTCTTTGCATTTATCTGTTGGCAAGGCCAAGAGCATTTGTTCTTTCCAGGGTATTTAACCTCATTTGTGAAACACAAATCAGCTTTTTTTTTCCCTGATGAAGTTTCCTTCACTACATAAACTGTTCAACATTCTTTACATGCTGAATCTGTTTGCAGGCTGCAGCTTGACACAAAGATATGGAGTCTCCCAGCAGCAGCCAAGGCTCTCCAATGGCATCAGATTTATCAACTTCCATAGATTTAACATTGCTAATTAAGCAGTGAAACTGCAGAAATCGGGATTAAAAAAAAAAAGCACAGAAACTGACACAAATCTATCACCTTAAGTCTCCGGCTGTTTGCACCTGAATTACTGCATAAAAGTAAACTATTCCACATGGGAAGAATCTGTTTGCAAAGCTAACCACAGTATTTAAAACAATTTAGAAATAATTAGACTAAACAGTTAAATTTAAAGCTTTTCAGAAGCTTTAGAAAATAAATGCGTTTATATTTGAAACAAGAGTTGCTAAATTGAAACAAGACATTTTTTGTAACAAAGAACAGTTTTGTGACTTCAAGCTACAACTAGTAACAAAAATGGGTTGTGATGCTTGATATGAATTACCAAAATAAAACCTCAGATAAAAGGTGTCTGCTACAATGTTTCAGATAATTATTTATCTACCCAGTTCTTTTCAGAAAATCCAAGGCTGGAGAGTTTTAAACAAGATTTATTTTCTCCACTCTGTTCATGCAAATACAGGCTATTCTACATTCCTAGGGATCTAAGTTCAGACAAATTACTGTTTTTTTACTGAATTTACTGTGTTTCAAAATAACCCTGATTTCCCCATTAAATATAATTATACATCTAGCAAATTTTACTTAACACCACTAACACGATAAATTATGCTCCATATTGCTACTAGGTAAAGAGTTTATATAGAAAATAACACACCTGATGGTAGTATTAAAACAAAAAAAGCACTAAAACTACTGAGGTAAGAATTTGCTGGGATGTGAACCCAGGTTTGTTGTCAGACCCACACAGAGTCTGCTGCAGTAGCTGTCGTTTGTGAGATGTTTAAACCCACAATCACACACAGAGCTGAAATTAGATTTCACATCACTTCATTACTGTCTCAGCAATGAGATGAGTTAAGAGCTCTACAAAGTGGTCCTTGTGAAAAATCCAGCCCTTCCTTTCTCAGCATACTGGAAGAGTATCAGATGGAAAGGGGAACCCTCATGAAAAAAACAAATTTGAGAGAAAGGATTCAAATCCTACAATGCTTCCAACTGTGTGAACATCCGTGATAAATCAATCCCACACAGAGTGTGAATTGTCCATTATCAGGCTCTTTTGTAGTCAAGTACTGACCTTGGGATCTACGAAGTCTCCACAGTTTGCCTCAGTTGAGTTTGTTCTTTGTGGTCCAGAGGATTCACAGCTGTCTCTGGTTTCACCTGGCTTAGCCCCTACAACCAGAGATTGAGTCTAATCAGGTTGCAAGATAAACTTAATGTGAAAGCAGATCATAAATAGTCACAGGTTTGGGTACTTTGGGAGAGGCTTTTCTTTGAAATTAGGGCTCTACCATTCTAAAAAGTCCTGGTTCTTTAGATAATACCTCACAAATTGTCTTACAGCAGCACCCCATGCAGGGAGAGTGTCGTTTAAACAGATTGAGTTTGGGGTCCCAAGGCCACCCAGACTGGCAGTGCTCTGCAGAAAGGGAAGCTTAAATCCAGCTGTGAGAACACGAGGCTAAATTGCCTCTGAATAGCCAGGACCAAGCAGCACTACTCCAAACAGTAAGACACAAGTCCACTTGTGTGACTGAACTTGGAGAAACTGCATCCAAAATACACTTCTCTGCTTGCAACATGCCTAGTACTTGCATAAAATAAACCCTTCTGGAAGAAATTAATGAGAAATAAACAATTCTCTGCAACAGACATCATTTATAACCCCAAAGTACCAAGCAGGAAGGGAACTCTGGTTTCCACGCCAGCCACCAGCAGCATCAGGCTGAGCCACAAAATGAATCAATCCCCAGCAGCAGACGTGGAAACAAAGCACTGCAGCCTCACCTGCTTTAGCCCAGGAAGGGGGGTTCTCCTCAGGAGTTCCAAAGATGCTGGATGCCATTTTGTTCCTCCTCACGGGCTGTTCTTGGGGCTCATCAAAGCCCAGGGAGAAGTTGGAGCCGCCGCCGGGAGGACGCAGCACTCTGTGGAGAGAGGCAGCTTCACACCCTGTGCCAGCCCCAGCTGCACTCCCAGCACATCACTCCAACCATCCAGGTAAGCTCCCGCCAGAATTCCAGCCTGGCACTGTATCTCCACTGCTCTTCAGTGGCACTTACAAAAATAAAATGCTCTCATGCTCTACTTGTGCCCTTGTTCCATCCAGTATCATGCCAAGGGCTGCTCCCACCACTCTGAGCCAAATAAAAAATAAAAATAACTATGTGGGCATGTCAAATTCCAGCTTTTTTAAGAGTACCCTGGGAAGGTTCATTTTTAATCATCAAACTGGCTGCACAGCAAAGACTGAAGCTTGAACCAAAGGACTGGCTGCATCACTGATGGCTGGGTGCTGCAGCCTTTATTTAGATTTGTTTCCTCAGGAAAAAATCCTCAAGTCTGCAGCATGCTGCTGGTCTAGAAGTAAAAGTTGAAATTAAACAGCTTGGAGTTGACTATTATTAGGAGAGACACGTGTACAAAGCTCCAGATATGTAACCTAAATCTAACAATCTGCTCTTAGACACAAAAGAAGCCTGCTCAGTACTTCAAGAGCTTGATTGCAGTCTGCTTTCCAACCTGCAGAACCCAACCAAAATGAACAGCTGCAGCAAAATAAATCTTGAAACGTAAACTCCTCCTGATCTTATTTTCATAAGCAGGAGATATTTTGTTAGCTGGAGAAGCCAGACAAAAGCCAGGAGAACAAAACTGTGTGTGAGAACTTTCAAAACTCCCAGAGAGATGTGAGGACACCAACAGAACCTGGGGCTTCTTGGGCTTTCAAGGCCTCCAATACTCCAAAATGAACACCAGGACAAACTAAGGATGGTGCACTCCTTCTTCTTAACAAATAATTTAATAAATCAAAGTTAGAACATGAAACAGTACCCAGCTTGTTAATGCTCCAAACCTGGGAATTCAACACAAAGAGCGTGGTCCAATTGTACAACTCAGATCTTGGGAGAATTTGTGCATGTTACATTCCAGCTGCAACACAAAAACGCTTCTCCAGCCTACAGAGCTCAAACATCCCAACAGCAAGGGAGATTCCTAAAGGTGTGTGATGTGGATATTTACTGTTACATAACCAGAAAAATACTTTTCCTAATAAAATTCTTTTTCTAAGAATTACTAATGCTCAGCTGCTAATGGGAGGATCCCAGCAGACTGGAGAGTATGTTTTATTGTGACTTGTTTTGTCTCCTTTCTGAATCAAGATGCTGTGTAATGGTCTTGAATCACTCCTTTATCTTTTTTCTCTCTGAGGAAACGTATAGAAGGTTCATTTTCGTAGTTATAGCTGTTGCAGTCACTAATCTGAAGAACAGTCTGTTCAAAGCAGGGCTTGTTCCCAAACCTTAGATCCCCTCTTTTTACCACAGCAGTGAAACCAGTACTCTCTTAAGGGCACAACAGTTTGCACTGACAGACTCAATGACATTAACAGAATAGGCAACTGAAGGGGGAAAAAATATCCATCACTCAAACTGTTAAAAATGAATAATCAATCCCTTTTAACAATCTCAGGTAAAAGCTGACAGATTTTATTAAAAGCCTCTCACAGCCTCGAAATGCTGTAATCTGCTTTATGAAAGCCATGTTAAACACTTCAAGCAATGAAATGCTGTTAAAATTCCACCTGATTCCCAGTGATGTCCACCGAAAATCCACCTACGCTCCAGGGAGAGCTCTGACCAAAGGCTTGGAAACAAGCTCTGTAAAGATTTTTTTTTTGCTTTAAAAAGCACCCTGGAACGCCAAAAGGGAACAGGAAGCATCCGCTTTGTCAGGCCAAAACCTTACTGAAAAAAGCCACGATAGCGTGGAAAACGACACGATCCTCTCCAGCTGTGACTGCCGAGACCGCGGGTGCCCGACCCAGCGCGGTGCATCTCCTCCACACCAACCTGCCAAGTTTTCTTTGTTTGCAGACAGGCTCCGCTTCGCCTCCGCCCCTTCCAGCCGCGGGGCGCCCCCCGGAG
>NW_005054370.1:2826794-2827091 GCF_000277835.1 Geospiza fortis | reverse complement strand
CCGGCCACTCCCGGTGACAACTGCGGCCGCCGCCCGCACCGCCCCAACCTTTATACACACCGCAAGCCCTGCCCACCCTCGGCCTTCTCATTGGGCGGTTCAAACGCAGTCGCGAGGTCTTATTGGGCAGCGCCCTGCCATTCTCCCACTTGCCCCGCCTCTCTGTCTATTCCGAGGCGCCTTGCCTCACCGCTAAAAGCCCGTTGGTGAAGCACTACGTCTGCTCTGCGGTGATTGGCTATGGGCGGTGGCACCTGCTGCTGGTGATTGGCGAAAAAGCTGTCACTCACCCCCGGC
>NW_005054370.1:2813964-2826636 GCF_000277835.1 Geospiza fortis | reverse complement strand
CCGTCACCAAACCCACCCCTGGCACCCCCCTGGCCGCGGAAGGCCCGGCTCCCTCACACCCATTGCCGTGCCCGACCCGCACAAGCCCCGCAGGTGCCTCAGAGGTGTCATGGAGCAGCTCCAAGGATGAACCGCACCGAGGCCATGGCGGTGCGGGACGGGCTGGCACAAGGCTGTGGTGGCTTCAGATGTTGGATCTGACAAGGGCTGGGACACAGCCCAGGGCCTGCAGGACCACAGGCCTGGTGGGGAATGCCAACACCTCAAAAATCATGGCAGAATAAAATAATTTGCAATTTATTATTTTGGATTATTGCATGAAAATTGAGTTCCAGCACGGCTAGTGCAGCTGGAGTACAAGGCCCAGCAATGCTGCTCACAAGGCCGCACATTTTGGGTCGTGCATCTCCCTCCAGCCCCAGCACAAAACTCACAGGACAGGCTTTAAACCACCAGTGTTGGCTGCTGACCCATCTGCCACATCCTTTGATTTGGTGACTGGGGGCTCCCTGAAACTCCCACAGACACAGATGCCTCCCTGATCACCTTTTACTCCAAAACCATCATCAGCAATATTATTTCAATGAGCACTTGCATAAAGGAGGAAGAAAGGGGAAAGAAAATCCATCTTTCCCAGCTCCCCCCTCCCAGTTTCCACTAATAACAGCCATTAATACCCCCAAAACATTTTCTAGAGAAAAGTATTTTTTCTCTTGGTCTGGAGAACACAAGGATTGTGTTACATCTCTCTATGCATAACATGAGTCATCCAGCATCTGAATTAAACACCAGCCTTAATATTAACACAGATCATGAAAGATAAGAACTGTTAAATGTACACAAACAGGACCAGTGTATTATTTTTTCTAATCTAGGATTCATTTTGAAAAATCCTGTTTTGTTTTGTTGGGTTTTTTTAAGCTCCAACCACTATTTAGATCCCCAGGGAATTCTCTGTTGCATCACATTTTTTTAGAGATAGATTAAAGGGAAATTTTAAGTAACATGACACAGTTGTTTTAATTCTATTATCCCTTAGGCTTGGGCATTAAGAAGTCAAATGATACGTGCACACAGGTAAACATCTGCTCTCTCAGGAAACTTGCACAAGTATTTTGTCATCTAAATGCTTCTTATTCAAAGCCACAGGATTTTACTCTTTAATTTGTACCCCTGAGACACACACAGAGCCACTTTTAAAAGTCAGGATGAAGAAAAACCCGTTCCCTATGACACAGCCAGTTTTCACACGGAGCTTTAGAATTCTAAACCTTAAGCGTTTCCAAGGGGCCCCACTGATCTCTCACAGGCCTGGCTGCAGGGTGGACCTTAAATAAAAGCTGCTTTTCTGATTATTCATCCATTACAAGATGGATAGTTTATGGAGATGGCTACAAAAACTGGGCTTACAGTCCATCACAGGATGATGACACTTGACCAGAACAATTCTCAGCAGCTGTCTGGAAGACTCAGACACCAAACAATTCCACCTGTTGTTAAAATTCCACCAGCGAGGAATGCACAATGCATTGTGCATTCTGGAACTCTGAACAAGACTCCAGGAAATGCAAGGGTTAGGCAAGGAGAGATACCATTGGTCTGAGAAAAACCTCAGCTTGGTCATCCTTCTGTGACCAAGGGTTTCTTCATGCCAGTCTCTGCTGCTTATGGCTGTCACAGAGAGAATCCCTTTATTCCAAGCACAAAAAAAAAGAGGGTTTGACTCATTTTTTTCTTGCCCCATTTCATTCACAGCTGAAGTGCCAGCTAATAAACAAACCTTGCCACAGCTGGATTTGCCCCTGTCAGATTTTTTTGCATCTGGAGCGATGCATGGAGGTTCAGTGGAATGTGGAACCTTACAGGTCCAATGGTTTGTCCCACAGAACTGATGCTGTTGTTTGCAAGAGTTGTAAAAGTTGCTCTGGTACCCAACAGCCTGTCACTGTTTGGGATGGGGAATTGCCCAGACTCCCCTCAGAGCTCTGAACAACACAAAAAGCAGAGTGGCCAACTCATGCTGCTGTTCTTGTCTGGACATCCAACACCACCAAACCTGGTCATGCACTCCAAGTGTTCCTCCTTACTGGGAAAAGGCAGGGATTGCTGGAAGGGGGTCAGTGTCCCAGTCTTGTTTTGTTTCAGTTTTCTTAAACAGTGAAGTTTTCTTATTCAAATGATCCTTCAAGAGCCCTTGCAGGCATTAGAAATGCTTTGATGGGATCCATGTACTGGGTGCTGAAAGGGGAGATCTAAGCCACCAAAACCAGCACAAAACTCACCACAAAGGGTAACTCTTTTGCATCCATGTTTCCCTGAATATTCCTTTCCAAAGGAGAAACTATTTGCTAGTTGGCCTTCCACCACCTTAGCCTTTCCCCAGTACTCCAAAGTCATCCTCATATAGGGATTGTTTAAACCTACAGCTCTTCCCACAGTCCCTGTTCCCACTGCAGCTCCTCACTGACTCACACACATCCCTTGTCCTTCTCCAGAACCAGTGACCTTCCCTTCTGGGATCTCTGCTGACAGCCAGCACAGCACAGCACCACCCGCCCCACCTCACCCTCCCATGCAAACTGAAATCCTTCCAGGACAAGGGAAAACTCTTCCCTTAAAGGGACTTCAACCATTCCATAAACACCGGGTGGGGCTCCCAACACCTCCATGTTACAGTAAGATCACCTTCCCATGCTGCTAGGGAAGAAACCAGGAAACCCCTGGAATTAAGCATCTTGGAGGTCAATCAAAACAGAGAATAGGGATCAAAATTCCATCTTCCATTTATCCTCACACTCCTACATCCTAATCACCCAGGAGAAGTGCTGTACCACCAATTCCTTCTGCCACTAAGTCCTAAAAAAGCAAGACAAACTAAAGTATTGATTATTCCCTATCAAAACACATTGTCTGGAAACTCATTACAGGCAGAATGAAGAAACCTCAATAAACCAAAGAATTAAAAGCATTAATTACGCTGGTAATATAATTAATAATAATCCAAGTTATGTAAATGCTTTTAGATTCATACTCCACAAGAGTCCATCACAGCAGCTGACACACACATACTGAGAAGAGGCCACTACCTAAAATTCTAAGAAAAATACTTGGATTTATTGTTCACGTGATGACCAAGGAGGCATCTTTTCATCTTTAGCTTTCAAAACAAATTGCTGTTCCTTAGAAATTCAGTTACTTCCAGCTGGCTGAAGCCTAGGAAGGCTCCTCTCTTTCAGCCAGTCACATTATGCCTTTTCATTACTGTTGCAGTAAGAGACACAATAGAACCAGCATCCACCAGGCAAATGACAGCACTTACATTACACTGACTCGGAAGTAATGAAGTGAAGGTACTAGAAAGGAAAATTCCTGCTGGAAAACCAACTTGCTTTGACCTTAACCCTTGCAGAGATGCTGTCTCTGTTCTGATATTCAGTATGATCTTGAAGCAGCAATTATCTTAGTGTTACTTCAGGGATTTTTCTTTTGTTAAAAACACCTCCATATGCCAGCACAAGAATCTCTCTCATGTTACCACTTGGAGTATTTCCTTACAGTCCTGGCAGCCTGGTAGATTCCATGTCAGAGCAGCCTTGCACTCCTCATCTTCTTTTGAATCAGCACCTCAGGCCAGTTACCACTGACCCCACAGGAGCCCCCTGGGGTGCCTGTGATCCCCACTGTGCAGACAAACAAAGGCATTGATTTTCAGGTGTCAACTGCCCAAACCAGCTGTGATTTTCATCTGTCCTTATCTCTCCTGCACATGAATAAAAATGCCTTACTTAAGGCACCTGACAGAATTTTAGTAACCTATTTTTAAATAACTGGTCATGTTCACAACTCATTTGAGAGACTAAAACCCCAGCACAGGCTGAAGGGGTCCAGCCATCCACCAGAACTCACCAGAGAACTGGAAACAATTATAACTTACTCCATCCTTTTTCATTTAAAAACCATGGGAGAAATATTAACTAAATTGCATGGCAATCACTTTAGAACACATTATTTGAAAATTGTGAGCAATAATGTAATTTTCCCAGGCTCTTGAAAGATCCCAGCTGTTTAATAAAACATGAAAAACTTACCTCCCAACTAGCCTGACAAGACCTTTTTGCCCAGTTTTCCTTTATCCTCCAACAAGTGGACTTCCAGAAGTCCAGGTGGCTACCTGTGTAAACCTAGGAACTGCCACAAACCAAGCCAAGCAGCAAAGTAAATTGATTCAATTTGTCAATTGATTCAATTACCAAATAAGTTGATTCAAATTGTCCACATCCTTGTACTCCATACCACTTCCAAATCATCATCCCTAGCAGCAGCTTCCCTAAGAGGTTGTCACAGTAAAACCACAGAGGGTTCCAGCAATCAGGAATCCACAGGTAAATCTGTAGCATCACAGGAGCAGTACAGACAAAAACAAGTTCTGACATAAAGAGAGTATTTGCAAGACCATGCAAAAAGAGAGCTAATTTTCTTTTTTTTTTAAAAGGACTGTATTTCTGCATTACTGTTACACCAACGTGTTATATATCAGAACCAGAATCAGAAACCAGCCAACATTAGTTTGCTACACTAATGGAAATTCAACATTTGAGGCTGCTGAGGAACTAAGTCACTGAAGTTGAGATGTTTTTGTGATCACATTAAAAAAACAATAAACTACATCAGAAAAGACTATTTAACACTTTTTGGCTGGAGTCACCACCTAACATAACACCATTCAGCATTGTTAGAGGAATCATTTCAGGAACATAAGCAAGCCCAGGTAACAGCAAAAAGATGAAAAGTGGAATGTAGGTGAATGCTGCACATAAGTTCATGAGAGATGAAGTAACACTCGACTAATTCAGGAAATGAAGACATTGTTTTTAAAAGCTCTTCAGTACCTGTCACTTGACTTCTGTTGCCTCAGGAAATAAAAAGTACAAGGCAAGATACAACAGGGAGCTGTGAGCTTCACAATCTTAAGTTGAGCTGAAAAAAAATTGTATTTAAGGAGACCTCACCCTTTCTTCAGAAACTAAAGCAAGTCCAAACACCTTTTTTGGCCAAACAAGATAAAGACAGCTTTCTCCTGGGAAAAGTCTTGGCATGACATCAAGTTGAAAGAATTTTATACACTGATATCAGAAGTTTAGCCAGCTTAAAAACCAGAGATTCTAAAGCCAAAGAGCAATGTATTTCACATGTAACTTAGGGAAGATGGTGAAATATATTCCCCCACCACCCTCTTCTTTTCTTCAAAGTAGTTTTATAGGCCTTTTAGACTTGGATATGTAAACATTTGTTCACAGGAAGGAATTTCAATCCTACAAAACACCACAGAAGTCTACAAGATGCATCCCACAATGAGAAGTAATCTGCTTGACAGTAGTATTTCCTTGAATTAAAACAAAGGTACACAGTAGATTACATTCTTCAGCTACAGACTTGAATGCAACTGCAAAAACAGATGTTAATTTTCTCTGTATCTCCATTAGATGGAACTAATGTAGCATCAAATGTGTTATTTCTGACAGATGACAAATAGATCACAACTCATCAGCTAAATGCACACACCCATCATTCTGCCACAAAACTTTCAGCTCAAGCAGGCACAGGCCCCACGTGTAACAATCACTCCTTGAATTAACTGCTACAAAAACTACCACCAAAGAGTGGCCTCTTCTCAGAAATTTATACCTAAAAAAGCATTAACTTACTATAAAATATTGGAACATTCCTAGGACATCAGAGAATGCTGTGGGGCTGTGGGTTTGACAGGTATATAATCTCCCATGTTTTCCAAGCAAAGCAGAGGAGTGGGGTAAAGCAGAGCTTGGAATCTCCACCACCATAGCTAAATACACCCAAAAACAGAACTCAATTTTTTATTTTTGCTTTACATTTCCAAGCAGCTCCCATTTGATACCATGGTAAACTGAACGGTTAATGAAATTATTTGCTCTCTTTAACTTGATGTTTACATCAATAAGCATTCAAATACAGAGTCTTAAAGAAACTACTGTAACAACAATATTGATGCTTCTAATAAAGACTGACAAGAAGAGCTCAACCCAAAGGCATTACTAAGTAGTTCAGTATTTTGCAGTTTGCCTAATCAAACAGTTTTGGCTTAGCAGAACATTCACAAAAAAATCAAAATAAATCAAAATAAGAGAAAACTGACTTCTATTTCCAGTTCAACTGCTGACTGACAGACCTCAAGGAAGCCTTTCCTTTTTAACCAGTCTTCTGCCTATACAGGGGGGGATTATGCTTACTTACCACAGAGAAAGCTGAGATTTGAGAAGCATAAAGTGCTGCAGAGAAAGAAATACAGCTGCTGAGTACTATTATCTCACAGAAAAAGAAAGAAAACTGGTTATTTTAAACAAGAAGTTTATTTAAACAACAAGACGTTTTACTTGAAGGGAAAACTATCTAGGACTTTTTTTTCCTTTTTTTTTTTAAAGAGTAATTTATCCCTACTTAGACAGAGATTGCTCTACATGTAACAGCTACGTACAAAAAAGTTATAAAATTGCCCTTGGTTTTACAATGATAAAAGAAAAACATTGAAATTATCCAATCAAACAAGGTATGCAAGGTTTTTGTTTTTGAACAGTGAGAGCAAAATAACTTACTGGAATATAAAGATAACTCGGCTTATTCTGTGATTCTGTAAAAGTAGAAGGAGCATGCCACTAACGGAGAGAGGGGCATTTTCACAGAACCAGTTTGTTTTCCCACCCCATCTCCATTAAATGTTGATCAAAACATACCATTGGCCATTTAGTTAAAAAAAAATATGCATTATGCCTGTGCACATCACCAGTTACTTTATGTACAATAAAAGGAATAAGAAAAAAAAATCAGAGAGAAGAGAGAAAACTATACTGCAGTAGTCAGGATGTGGCTGAACCAAGTCTCATTTTTCTAATTGTGAAGTGTCGCCTGTGGGAGCACAGTTCTGGAGAGGAAAGTAGCAGGTTCTTTTTTGTGTGTTTGTTTTAGTAAACTCCTCCTGTTTGCTGCTGGAACACATCAATTGTATCTTCATCCTCCATTTCCAACTACAGCAGAAAAAAAGAAAAAAGGCCTTTCAACTCTTCTCACATCTCTACAGCAGCCTCACAGTTTCTGACTTTATGTTTACTTTTTATGCAACTTAAGCAGAGAAGCCCCACTCCCCTCCACCACCACCCTTTTGTACATTAAAGAAAACTCACTAAACTCAAAAGCAAAGAAACTGCACAGAAAAAAAAATGCCAACTGGTAACTGTTGACCTAGAATGAATTCTAGTACTAACTTCAGGGTACACTGTGTGACTCCTAAGAAACAGATTTATAACATTTGATTTCTGTTGCCTGCTTTGCCATTGCACCTTTGTTCTCCTATTTACTCCCTCAGTTTACCTTAAAACATTGCCACAATTCCAGTTGGCTGCTGCTGCTCAAATGGCTACAGCAATGGAGAAGCAGACTGGAATTAAAGCCTCTGCCCAAGCAGGCAGTAAAACCAAGGATCAGCAAGCACAAAAAAATTAAAAACACTTGGCATGTAACCATATAACAACTGTCAGTGAAGAACAATACTTCCTTAAAATAATTCTTTTTTCACCCTAAGTTTTACAGTTGATATTCCTGGGATGTTAATGACACCTACTGACAAAATCTGTACCAAAACTGGAGCTGCTATAACTAATTCAAGTAATATTTCTAAACAGACTCAGTTGCCGCTCAGGAAATCAAACTGGTCTATGCCATTTACCACAGCTATAACAGACTGGCCTAAAATTCAGCAAAACATGGATGGAAAAGAAAAATCATCCTGTTGCCTCAATTATCAGTATTGCAAATTAAAAAGTTACATAGATTGGGGCCACAAGAAGCACAGTCTTTGAAGCAACAGCTTGGAAAATTCAGAACTGAAAACTAAAGTCTGTTATTTCATTACAAGTGGTTCTGAACAGCAGATAAAACTAACACTTGGTGAGGCTGATTAAACACAGCTCTGTGGAGCAGGGCAGAAAAATGCTCCAGGGTCACAGGGAACCATTCTGTTCTTGGAATGGCCTTCATTCAAACACTTAGAGACAACCCAAACTTCACCATATTCATTAATTCCATGCTACTGAAACGCTAGAGATCACAAACAACAGAAATTACTTTTGTATTACAAATGCAAGCTTGCAAACAGGATCTCTCTGATAACATCCTGGCAGGCTTTTATATAAAAAATAAAGCCACTGCTTCAAGAAAAACTCAATTCTTAACTTACCATCCTTATCTCACAGCCATGAATCAACAAAGTGAAAGTTTTACAGGACTCACCATCTGCACACTGTACTTAATTTTTCTGTTTTATTATTACAGTGATACAGATTTATTATTCAAAACACCACAAGTCCTGGATTCCATTTCTAATTATCCTAAAGTAGTTACACCAAAATAATGGTAAAAAAGATCCAGTTCTATCAGTAATATACACATTTACAAAAGTATCTGATAGGAAACAGAAGCATCAACTCTTGCAGCAAATTTCAAATAGTTCTTCAGCCTTGCTTGTGCTGTTTACCTGTGCAGGTGTGTCTGTTTCATTAATTGGCTGCCCATCGAACCGGAATCTGATTTGCCTCATTGACAACCCCTGGACAAAGAGAAACAACACAAAGGGAAATAAACCTGGTGTAAAAGTTCTCAGTAGTTTACTCTTCAACTTGTTACTGAATTGCAGCACCATCATTAAAAGCCACCAGAGATTCCATGCTTCCCTCATGCTCTGACTTTTAGGCATTTCACTCCAAATCCCTGCAATCTGTTTTGTATTAAATACTGCATTGTGTCCAACAACTCCTGAGAAGCAACAGTGCCCCCACTGACTAAGTTAAAATAAAGCCATTTCCAAACACCCCAAGGCCAGCAGGTTTACTGTGCTTTTGAGTTATTCACTTAAAAACTAGGTGCAACATTCTAGGTAATAAATGTCCAACAATGACACTCAACACTCCTTTCTGGTCTTCTCCAAAAACAAAGGTATTCTAAAATATTTCTTCCAGAAATGCAACAACAAAATTAGCCTGCAGCAGCAAAGAGTAAAAAATGGGAACTTTTTAACCTCCAATTCCTATTATAAAGAAATCAATGTATCAAGTTTTTCCATGCACAGATGGAAAAAATAAAGGAATTTTCTACTTCCAGAAATTAGCCAGTATTTTGGATAAGCATTTCTACCACACAACACTCATTTTACCGACCTCTTCCATCCCTAAAAGAATATCTCTCATCCTCACCTGAGCCAACAGACTGAAAAATGTAACTTGGGAGTAACAACCAACCTCTCCTACTGATAACATCAGCTCCAAAATCACCAGTGAGTTTTCCAAGGTATTTTACAGCACCACACATTCTGCAAGGGCAGGTCAGTGACATTTGGGGATACAAACTTCCTTTCCAGTTCTATCCATTCTCCCCAGAGTATCTACCCAAGAGCCCAATCTGGTTTTGAAGGCAATCCAATGGATTGCAGGGTCGTGCTTTGGCATCTCTGAGTTAGAAGAGAAGCCTCCATTCAGCCTGGCAAGAGCGGATGTCACACACAACAGAAAACAATGTAGTAATTATTTCTGAGGAGTAGATTTGTCAGAAAAAATAATTTAATAAATGTGAGTAAACTTCTTTTATTAACTTTATGGTTCACAGCAAAATGCCTTCTCCAGAATAATCAAGACACTGCAGCATTTGCTCAGAACATCATCTGGTCTAAGGAAGCGTGTGGCTCAGCCTCATGGCAGCAACACATTTCTGCACAGCAACATTTGGTTTGAGCCCTTTGCTCTGACATTGTGTTTCTTGAAACATGTATTTCCTATTCCCCGAGTCTTGTTTTTTTCCAGGTTCTTAACAACTTTATGAGCTAAATAAATGTTAGCTGAAAACATACTGAAAAACTGTCCTTTGGTGAGCTTAGTGTCCACAAAACATGAAGTATGGTCCATGGATGATTTTTTCACCACTTAATCACAAATAGTCTTGATCTTCTCAACAGATCACTCAAATTTAGTTACTTCCATTTTAGATCTACTACACACAACACATGATTATCATCCTTTATAGCTGCTAAGTTCTCTATCACCTCCCCAAAATTAAAGATTTAAGTTGGGGTGTACCTAGTTAGGTAAATAAATACATTAATAAAATCTAAGTTTTACAGACATGCAAAACAAATTTTTTTTTGTTCAAAACGATGCAGCAAAATTTCACAAGTAAGCACCTAAAGACAAATCCACATCCACAAAAATATTCTTTGGATACTTACTAGCTTAAAACTAAGATCAGAAAAAATGTCTCCCATTCTCAAGATTTACTGATGTTTGTCCTCCAGTTGATATCTGGGGTTTTTTGGTGGGTTTTTTTTTCTGGTTTTGGTTTTGTTTTTCTTTAAGCAGAGTAAACATTTTGGCAATCTAAGACAATATGGAATATTACTTTTGCTTGCTTCAAAGTAACTAAGAATGAATGATACTTCAAAATTTTTTTATGCCAGGACTTTATAGACAACCAATCCTCAAATTCCCTGAAAGACAGATATAACTGCACTCTATGACTGGAAAAAGCAACACAGTGATTTGCAAAATAGAACAAGAGTTTATATGACTGAGGTAGGAAAAACAAACTCACAGCTTCCAACATTCACTAATTTCTCCACAGAACACTCATACAAGAACACATTCACACGTTCAGCAAGAGCTAATTTTTCCTGTCTTTACTTTTATTCAGTTGTGGCACAGGGCAAACCAAAGAGGTTTTACCACTCTCTATGTGAATCACAGGGGTTTTTCCTGGTGATGAAATAGCTGCACCAATATCTTATACTGACTTTATTATATGTAATAGTACCCTTGAATATTTATGTTTAAAAAATTAAAAATTCACTAATTCTGAACACTTTTGTAGAGGTAGAACTTTCTGAAGGCAGATAGTCACTAAAAAATATCATGGATAACAGAGACAAAATTTCCCTAATCGGGAGCTTCAGAAGGAAGAGCTCCATAGCTCTACTCAAACAGGTGTTTTTAAAACTTGCAATAGCTGCCCGCAGCCTCACAGACTGTGAGCCTCACTGTGGCTGCAGCTGCCACCACATCAGCAAATACATGGGGTGTGTGTGTCTCTCAGAAGATTCATTTGTCAGCCAGGACACAAGAGAAAAAACAAAGCTCATCATTAAATGCACAAGCTCCTTCTCAAGGTATCTTCTCATCTCAGTACAATTAAGCTAATAAATCAGAAGCCAATGACCAGTCCAAGAAGTCACTCAGAGCTATAAAAATCCCTGATTATCACTTAACTCTCTCTCCCCTAAGTTCATCCCAAATCCACCCTTTCCACACGAACATTTCTGAGCATTAGAGCAGCAGTTACCTCCCAGAAGCCTCCACCTATAAACACAGATTTCATAAATGACAACAGATCTTTATTTCACCCATTTCCTGCCACAACCCTCTCAGCCCACCCTGTAACAGAGCTCAAGGACAGCACTTCACAGCACAATTAGTTTCTGTTCCATCTCTATCATTTTGCGTATTTACTCAAGTTTTAAGACTTCAAATGTTTTCCTCTATCCCTGTGGAGAGCAGCTCTCCCCCAGACACCGTTCTCCTGAGATCATACCTGTCGTTCACAATAGGCTTTCATTAGTTTACTAAGTGGTGTGTGCCTCTTAATCTTAAACTGCACCACAGACCCATCTTGCCCTGCCACCTTCAGATTAATGTGGTCATTGTTTTCAGTCTTCACTCCTTCCTGTGGAGGAAATAAAAGAAAAAAAAAATAACCAACACTTTTTAAAAAAGGTATGAAACAAGAACTTAACATTTTACCAAAGTGCAACAGGTTCTTGAAAAGGAGGAAATAAAGATATTAAAGCTGTTTACTGACTTGAAACCTTGAATTAGGGAATAAAGGTCAGCACTTTTCAGTTGAAAATTTAAAGGAAAAAAGACACCAAAAAAATCTGATATTAGCTGTCATTCTGCAGACTGGAAATTTAGCAATGAAGAATTACCACCAGGCCAGGCATTCAAAACACATAAAAAAAAAAAGTTATTTCTATCAAAAGCACAACAATATGCAACACCAGTGCTCCCACTGAATGGAATTAAGTTACCTGTGTTATAACTATGATTTGTTATAGCTGATTTGTGCTATAACTGTGCTCCCAACCAGCAGCAAGGCTCTTTCTCATTGCACCTCAAACTTTTTCCTACCGTTTGATGTCCTTATTAAAAAAAACTTTGCAGATACTTTAAAGGGCCATGTTTCAAACGGTGATAAAACCTGAAACGGGCCAGGTCTTCTCCTTTAGAAAATGTTTAAAAAAACTCCACATCAAGCAGGCCGACCCTGCCGGAGCGGAAAACTGCGGAGGATCAACTTCCAGCTCCGTCCCTCGTGTTCGGGTCGGGCCTCAGGGCAGAGGGCCGGGGATCGGGGCTGTCCCGCCCCGGGGCTCTCCGGCACCCCCAGTTCCAGCTTTGTTTTCGCTCCTTGCCGGGAGCCGGGTCCCGCCATGTGTCAGCCCGCGCGCGGCCCCGCGCCCTCCGCCACTTCGAACTCGGTTTGAAAATAGTGTGGGGGAGGGAAAAAAAAGGAAGGAAGGGTGAGGGGAGGGGAAAAAAAAAAAAA
>NW_005054370.1:2776116-2813124 GCF_000277835.1 Geospiza fortis | reverse complement strand
TGGCCGCCGGGCCGCCCTCAGCGCCCCGCGCCGCGCCTCGCACCGTGCCCTTCCCGAACAGAACTTCCCCTGCCATCCCCAGCATCCGTGGCCCCCTCAAATCTTAAATGCCCTCAAATCTCCTCAAAGCCGCTGGGCCGCCTTCCACAGCCCCCTCAGTGCCCTCTCAGTACCCCTTCAGTGCCTCGCACGCCGTTCTTTGCACACACACCTTCCCGGGCGAACGGGCAGCCCAGGGAGGTGCTGAGTCCCTGTCCCTGGAGGTGTTTAGGGGAAGAGTGGAGGTGGCACTCAGTGCCATGGTCTGGTTGACGAGGTGGTGTTGGGGCACAGGTTGAACTCGCTGATCTCAGAGGCCTTTTCCAACCTCCTTGACACTGTGGGTCTGTGATCTCCCTCGTCTCTCATTCATCAAATCTCTCTCTCCTGCTTGTGCCCCTCACTGTGGTATGGAGGACAATGATGGCGTGGCAGATCCCAAAACCCTGGGCTGTCCCTGTGAGGAGGGGTTATCCTGGGAGAGATGCCATGTCTGTGAGGGAACTGAGCACCTGCAGACTCCCAACAATTACTCTACATGAATCAGAGCCACCAAAGTTCATTCCATGGAAAGGAAGAGGAAATTCTCAATAACTCCAGAGATTTCACAGGTTCACACAAAACAGTTCCTGTGCTTTTTATCATCAGCATTACACTCACCACCATCATTTGTCAAATGCTTCTCTACATCACATAGATGGAAGAGAAACATCACAAAAACGATCCCTGTTGATCCCCCAGGGATGGATTTTCCAGGTGGGCATCACTCCGCACTGGCGCTGCTCCATGTGGGAGCACTCTGAGTCATTACACCAAGGTGGCCATGTGGTCACACAGCCCCTACTCCTGGCAGGACAACACTTTCTGCACCACTTCAGAGATGTTCCTTGTCCAGAATAAACTGCTCACATAGTGAAATATTGACTGAAGAGAAACTTCACTCACAGGCAGAGCTGCAGACTTGCTTTTTCACTGTCAGTTCTGGTCCCTCTGCTCTGCCTTTCTCATGTTACTTCACATTCCACGTTACTCTCTCCTTCTGAGCACAGATTGGATTTTTCCTGCCATTTTCTGGAAATTGCAAAAGAGTAACACCAACTGGGGAGAGGAAACTGAAGCCAAACCTTTATCTGAGTCCCCAGTTAATAAAATGGCACAGCCATTTTATTAAGGCAGGAGGATGTCCCAGGCAGCCACCTGAGCTTCCAAAAACATGAGCAGTGGTCTTTTACAATCCCTTTTACAATCCAAAATTTAGCCTGAAATTTCATAGAACCTTTTAGTTTTAGTATTTTACTCCTCCTGAAGAGTCTTAATGAGTCAATTGTGAAAAAAACCCAGACACAGACATGTTCAGTTTGACCCAAGAAGGCAACAGATGCTGTTTCAAATTGTGACTGCGATTCAAAGAGATCATCCTCTGAGCTCTGCTTTCCACTCCTACCTGTGTCAATTGATGTCTCTGTCCCTCTGGGGAGCCTCTCAGGAACCCTTGGCCAGTCCCGAGTCGGCAGACACGGGGGGACAACCCCAACCCAGCCGACAGAGAGGAGACACTCTCCCGTGCCCCGAGGGCACTGAGGGCACCTAGGCTGAGTCCCCTTTGCAGCAGAAGAGACACCAGAGACATCGGTAGAAGTTAAAGGGCCAACTCTTAGCAGGGGTTAATCCAGGGTTTATTCTAGGAGTCCCGAAGGAGCTCCAGCCCCTCAGGGGGCTCCTGCCGAGAGCCCCGGGAGATGTGCCAAGGTTACACTTAAAGGGAGGTGGAAACCGAAAGTAGAGAACATTTTATTAACCAATAAGTGACCCTAAGGGATGGGTAATGAGGGATAGACATTTAGGACATTAGGATATGGGGCAAGGCTTGGGGGGCTGACCCCTAAGCCCCTGGCTAATCACTCGACGGCCTGGATCGAAGCTTCTAGATGGAGGGGATGGGATGCTGAGTGATTGACAGAGAGCCAGGGTGGGGGTTTGGGGATGATCTCAGCCAGGGAGAGGGATTACACAGGTAAAGGGAGGGGGGTACAGTCTGGGATAAACCATTTGGGAAAAATATGAGGACACAAAACAAAACTACTTCAAAGTATTACAAAGTATAAAACCGCACTACAACAACTTGATTTATTATCAAAAGGTCAATCAGTTGATCCTGCCTGTTTTCTCTGTGTTTAATTACTCATGCTATTATGTTTCTATTTGTTTAAGGTTGTGGAGGTGAGAAGCACCCTGGCTGGGGAGACCATGTACTTCTACCCAAATCCCCCTTCATGTGCGATGCCTCAGGCTCCTATGATCTCCCTTTTCCTTTCATTTGAGCTCTGAAAAGCAGTGGGCAACTTGGTTTAGACCTTCTCAAGTCGATCATCACCACTAAGTAGAACTACTAGTGAGAACAAGGAAACAAAGCACCTTAATCCCCACCCTTCTATCTCATCCAGAGCTTTTTAAAGCAAAACTACAAACCCATGGGATACTTCACAGAACTAAAGATGAGTTGTGATCCCCAATGGACCTTAAGTTCTATTTTTAGAGATGATGCAACATCACAGAGAATTGTGGAAGGGCATCATGGGGCTTGATGGTCCTGTTGTATTTTGTTCTTGTCACTCTTCCCCCTCCCTCCTTGAAGACCCCTGTGCTGCAGGCCCAGGAGGAGGATTTTTTGGGGAGGTGGGATGAAACTGGCCAAGGCCTGAGCATGGCACGAAAGAACTGAAGGCAGGAATGGCACCAAGTGAGACACACATTAAGGCAGCATCACAAATAGAACAAGTGTGCTAAAAAAGACACTAAAATACTCTAGAATTTGTGAGAACATATGGGAGTTAGATGTGCTCAGAAAAGCTGAAAATGGCTTCAGCTGCACCAGCACTGGTCTCACCACCAATCAAATAGATCCCAAATCACAGAGCAGGTTTATACAAACCTCATCTCTCTGTGTCTTTTCTTTTTACATAGCAACGGAGGAAACTCTGAGAAACTGGAGCTGACAATAATCAGTGCTAAAACCTGCAAAGGAACGGGCCAGACAGCAGCACTGGCAGCGAGCAGCGGGGGCAGAAGCCACACTGGGAACTACAAAGGCCCCACTCCTGCAGGGTCTGGGCTGCAGCAGAGGGGAGCAAAGCAAAGCTTTTTGTCCCTCTGAGTTCCTCCTCTTCAATGCACCAAGCTGAAGGGAAGTGAATGGGGAAGCGTCACGGTGAGAATTCCTGAGAAATTCCATCTCTGGGAGAAAAAAATTCCACGTGTTGTTTCTGAAAATATTTCAATACTTTGTTTCATTCTTGTACTGCAGTTTTATTGGGAAGAAATCTAGATTTTGCAGATCTCTTTGGCTTAATTCTCCACCCTCTGATGAAGAGGGTGGGGAACACAGGCATTCCATATATATGCTCTTCATGCTGGGATTTTAAAACATTCCGTTTTCTGACACCAAAGCAGCTGCAGGCAGAAGGAGTGTGCTCCTGCACATCAGCAAGCATTAGCCTACAAAACCTACTCCAGCCCCTTTAAAACTGGGTGTTATTTTGCGCTGAGTCCAAGGCAAGAACTGAAAGCACACAGTAATTTGGAGGTGTGAGCAAGTGCGTCGAGTTACTGGCTCAGACCCTGCAGGTCTGAGTGCTTTACTCAGGCTTTGCTCTTCATTAATTGTGGCTTAGCCCTGGGAATAGAAAATACCTTTTGCCTACAGCCCTGCCTGTGCTGTGCCTTCCCTGTTCATGATGCTGATCATTCCCTCTGTTCCCCAAATAGCTTCCAAACCTTCTGTTTCACAAGGTGGTAACTCCTATCCTCATCAGACTTTTGCTTGTTTGTTTGTATGTTTTCTTTTTCTCCTGACTGTAAACCACACAATTTCTCTTTGCTTTCATTGCTGGACCCACAGGCCATGCTCCAAAACCTTTCTGAGCAATGTGAAGTTCCATGCTGACATGGAAATTCCCAATTCTGCTCAATTATATGGACTGGAGAGGCACAAAAGCCTCCTTGAGAGGTGAGCAGGAAGGTTTCCCTTTCAGATATGAGCAGAGCTCCAGCCAGTGTTCAAGAGGACTAAAAAATGTCAAGATTTCGTACTAAAACTCACCTTTCCCAAGATGATTTCCACAGGAATCATCCATTTAAGAACAACAGATGCTGCGGATATGAAAAGCCACAGACCTTTTTAGGGAGTGAGCAAAGTGGACTCTGTGTGCCAGGAGACAGCAGGAGAGGATCAAAGAGTTCCAGCTTTCAGTGTCTCTTCACACAGATGGACCTGGGAGCAGCAGAGGACACTGTCCCACTCCTAGATCCACCTCCCACACAGGGTGTGGATCTCTACACAGTATTACATGGATATTCTAAATATATTCTGCCACTCACAAGAAACTGCTGCAGTTATAAAAGCGGCACCTTAGCCTTGAGGAACAGCGGCAGGAGGCCTTGTACTCCTGGGTTTTCAGGCATCCGGTTTTGATTTGCATCTAGAACCTTTTAATGATGTGTGGAATGGTATTCTGGATCTAGGAAAGCCCATAACATCTTCAGAAGTCTGCAGCACAGAGCAGCACCATTGTGTAAGACAATAGGTGAATGTGACTTTGTACAGCAGAGATTCAAATACAGGCACATCTTCAAATAACAAAACACAGACCCTTACCCATGATAAACAGTGAGGGGTTTAAAATTGATGAGTCTTCAGTTTCTCAAGCAGCTTTTGGAGTGTTTAATTTGTTCTACCTGCAAAAATTCTTTCCTTCTGACCTGAACAGACACCACTTCCTTTTCTCAGCCTGACTTGTTACATGACATGCTCTTCCCAGAGATAACTGCTGGCTTTATTTTTATTGGAAATGGATGGATGCAGCAGCTGATAAGTAAAAAAGGGCAATTTAACCATGGAGTGTTGCAGCATTTGTCATACAAGGACAGCAAATGATTTACATTATCTTGAAAAGTTAATTTTTAGTGAGCATCCTGGGAAGGCACCAGCCTAAGAGGGACTGGTTCCAGCTGTAGGACCAACAAAGCTGCACTGCTAATACTTGTCTTAAAAAGTATATTGCTGGAGAACTCGCTTATTGGCTAGCACAGACAAAAAGTGAGGAGTACACAGGAGTGGGGAGGAGAGCAGAATGGAAGGAGAGGAGCAGGATGCTGTTAGTGTTTTATCAACCAGGTTATTGAGTTGAATGCCACGGTAGGTGAGCTCCCAGTGTTAACACAAAGGTGATGAGCCTCCAGCAGCCTCAGAAGGCATCTCTGCCCAGTGTCCAGGGGATACCGACCTCTCCTGGACCCTGAGTGAATGAGTGAGTGAGGCACAGAGGCTGTTCTTCCTGCTTCGATCCTGCTTCATTACATGTCCTTCCCCAGCCTGCAGGCAACTCACTGAAGTCAGAACACATAATCTGGTTTGTCAGCTTTATCAATGCCCAAGAGCTCCAGAGAACATCACCTTCAACATCCTAGAGGTTTCTCAGCCTGCACGTGTTTGACATGCATAAAGAAATAGAAGACATGGGTTGTTACACAGCAATCAGTCAATGAAGTGAGCATGAAAACAGCACTGTGCTAGTGACTGTGCACTTGGACAGAGATCAGACAGGGTGTGGGGTCTTTCCCACTGGAGATATTCCAGAACTGTCTGGACACAACCCAGTGCCATGCGCTCTGAGATGAGCCTGCTGGAGCAGGGAATTTGGACCTGAGTTTGTAGTCCTTCCAACTTGACCTATTCGGCGAATCTGTGAACACTGACTGACCAACTACATCACTGCACTACAGACCTGGGACCAGCAATGCTCCCACCCAGCACTGAATCTGTCCTGACAAGAAAATGAGGCAGATTGTGATGGGGTGGCATCCATCCATCCATCCATCCATCCATCCATCCATCCATCCATCCATCCATCCATCCATCCATCCATCCATCCATCCATCCATCCATCCATCCATCCATCCATCCATCCATCCATCCATCCATCCATCCATCCATCCATCCATCCATCCATCCATCCATCCATCCATCCATCCATCCATCCATCCATCCATCCATCCATCCATCCATCCATCCATCCATCCATCCATCCATCCATCCATCCATCCATCCATCCATCCATCCATCCATCCATCCATCCATCCATCCATCCATCCATCCATCCATCCATCCATCCATCCATCCATCCATCCATCCATCCATCCATCCATCCATCCATCCATCCATCCATCCATCCATCCATCCATCCATCCATCCATCCATCCATCCATCCATCCATCCATCCATCCATCCATCCATCCATCCATCCATCCATCCATCCATCCATCCATCCATCCATCCATCCATCCATCCATCCATCCATCCATCCATCCATCCATCCATCCATCCATCCATCCATCCATCCATCCATCCATCCATCCATCCATCCATCCATCCATCCATCCATCCATCCATCCATCCATCCATCCATCCATCCATCCATCCATCCATCCATCCATCCATCCATCCATCCATCCATCCATCCATCCATCCATCCATCCATCCATCCATCCATCCATCCATCCATCCATCCATCCATCCATCCATCCATCCATCCATCCATCCATCCATCCATCCATCCATCCATCCATCCATCCATCCATCCATCCATCCATCCATCCATCCATCCATCCATCCATCCATCCATCCATCCATCCATCCATCCATCCATCCATCCATCCATCCATCCATTGCCCATCCCGCTCCCCATGCCCGTCCCTCTCCCCATGCCCGTCCCGCTCTCCGTGCCCATCCCGCTCCCCGTGCCCGTCCCGCTTCCCACGCCTGTCCGCTCCTCATGCCTATCCCGATTCTGGGGTCGCTGCTGCCCGGGCGCTGCTGCCCGGGCGCTGCTGCCCGGCGCTGACGGGCTCTGTTGCAGGGACCGGGGATGGAGCACCGAGCTCCTCCTGCGTCTTCGTGGTCCGCAGGGACCAGGACATTTACATCCACACCCTGCGGAAACTCTTCAACGAGTCGCACGGGATTTTCATGGGACTGCAGCGGAGCGAGGAGGAGCTGGCGGGGAAGTCGCGGAAGGCGCAGTGAGTGGATGGGGAGAGTGGGAGGCAGCGGCTGCCCCTTCTCCAGCCGGGGGCCAGCGCCAAGGGCTGATAAACACCTCTGGTGAGGCAAGTGCCGTTGGCCAGGCTGCTTTTACCAGCTCTGGAATCAGCAGCGGGGCAGATAGAATGACCATTTTGGGGGGATTTTACAAATCAAGGCTCGGATCCTTCCAATAACTATGCTGGTAGAGTGCAGCACAGTCTCACTGATTCCAGATGGATCCACCAGGTACTGGGAGTTGCTGCCGCAGAGAAACTTGCAAGGCTATAGGGGATATAACACTAAAACTCCAACAGCTCCCTCCAACCAAAGTCTTTTTGTGTTTGGCAGATTGGTTCAAGTGAGTAAAAACTACCGGTCAGTGATAAGAGCCTGCATGGAGGACATGCACCAGGCAGCTGGTAAGTTTGTTTGTTTGTTCTCTTATTGCAGGAAAAGGAAACACCAGTTGCAATTATGAAAGTAGGATTGTAATGGGAACTTACTGCAACTGCTGTACAATAGCATGTGTAGGTTTCAGTAATTACCAGGACTCTGTTTCCATGCTGGAGATTTCCAGGTTGGTTTGTAAATCTGGTCATGGACTGTTTTTTTCCCACTGCATTGTAACTGATTTTCTGGGGACTTGAAGCCTTTTTGTATCTCATGTGGCAGATGTATGGAAAGCTATCAAAGCTCAGAAGCAACTGTCAAATGTAAATATGTTCTCTTCGACTTTCCTTGTTTTTCCCTCAGTTTCGACCCGGGACCCTGCCTTGCAAGGCCAGTACAGCACTCAGGTAATCTGCAGTCCTGTCAGGTTGAACGTGGATTACTGACTGGTGAATTCACGAGGCCACCACTGTGGCATCAGGCACTTCAGATCTAACTCTGCCTTGTGTATGAGATACAGTTCATGACCAAGAATAAAGGGAAATAAATAGTTAATTCCTGTACTTCTAAAACAATAAAGATGCCCAACACCTCAATTCACTGCCATGTCGTAAACATATTTGCTGTTGTACATGTGATGTTTTCTTGTCATCCCAAAGCTGACAAGAAAAGTTTCAGACTTGCTGTGTGGTGTATCACCTCTCAGACTCTCAGATTTCAGTCAGCTGCATCTGAGCCTCTGGGTGTTCACAGTGAGCTGTCACATCCACGGGAGTGTTCTGGGAGGAGCAGAGTGCTCACACCAGCTTTGTCCTAGCAGCTGCAGTGATGTTGCTTCATTGGCTGCTCTTTCTTCCTTTGATGTTTGTATTGAGTCTTAAAAGTGCAGAAAGGCTGAAAATAAGACCAGCTAGGTTGCTCACTGGTGGGAGATTATTGCTGCATTTCATTGCACAGTGTCAGTGTTTTCTGGAGAAAAAAGGTGTAAAATTTTGGCATGTGTCTTTTAATTTTTGTGTGAACTGTCAGTATTTCTCTGTAAGAACTGATTGCTGTGGACAGCAGATGCCATTGCGTGGTTAAAAAACCCAGCTGGAATAATGACTAGCTCTGAAACTCGGCCCTGCTTTCCTTCAGGTTTCCATTCTCTCTGCAATGGAGCTGATCTGGAACCTGTGTGAGATTCTGTTTGTGGAAGCAGCTACAGGTGAGCCGTGAACTGTCCTCGTGTACAGACTGATGGGGGTTTGTTCTTTGCATATTTATTTGTTTAAAATGTATATCATATTCACTGTGTCATAGTTTAATGTTTTAGAGATAGGCAGAGTGTCAATAAGCCTTTTAATACCACTTCTGCCTCAGTTAATTGCCTTCTTTATATTGAATTATGTCAAGCTATTCGATTTGCCTTCTACTTTTCTTCCTCGCTCTGATTTAAATTGTTTCTTTGTCAGAAAGATTATGAAGAGAAGGGATATCAAAAGTTGTTGCCAATCTGTTTTATTTATAAGCTTAAACATCTCTTTAAACATCAAATGTGTCGATGCCAGTTGACATTTACACAGTTCTGGTACAACTCCTTTAACTCTAGGTTGCCATTTTTGCAGTCAGTCTGTTTACATTGCCATTTTAAAGTAGAAAATAATTTTTGAAGGAAATAATATTATGCAAGCAAATATGCTCCTTACACAGTCCCAGAATTCAGGAGAGATTCACAAATTACAGATTACTTAATCTAAATCACCTAGTGCCAAATTTCTTCCTCATATTCAGTTAGTAATAATGAAATTATGCTAAAATAAACAGAAATATTCTGTTTGTCTCTTGGCAGTGCAAGGTTTATGGTCTGGATCACTCACTTTTTATTTTTTCCAAGTTTGGGTTTTCTGGACTGTGTTGCCCCAGGAAAACCTGCCAGAGGCTGGGTGCTCCCAGGGCCTCTTTGCTTAAGGAACTCTGTAATCTGGGGGTGGCAGGTAGAAATCCAGTCAGTAAATCTCATCTAGTGATGTCGAACTGTGACGAAATGTGTGAGAGCAGTTTAGGAACAAACCCTGGGAACTGACAGAGGGAAATCTGTCTGCACAGCTGGGCCCCTCCTGCTGCGCCTCCTGGACTGGGTGCGGCTCCACGTGTGTGACGTGGACAGCATGGTCCGGGAAGTTCTGAGCAGTGAGAGTCCATCCAAACACAAGCTCTTCTGGAACGTGGTGAGTATCACCACCTGGAAGATTCCTAAACAACAGGAATTCATGTCTGTGCTTTCCTTCCTCTTCCCTGCTGGACACAACGCCTCATTGCTGTCTGCCTGTGTAGGCTTCAGGATGAAGCCATTCTCATTCCCATCCTCATCCTTCATGGCCCATAGAGGTCAAGCCTTACAATGTCACTTGAATTAGCAGTGCCTACAGTTTAAACATTTTAACTCCACTTCCCTTGCCTGAATTACAGGTTAAAATGCTCCTCTGATCCCTTTCCTGGGTGCTCCATAATCCTGTCCAGTGTGGAGCTCATGGACAGGGGGTTTTTGCAGGTGGATGTCTTTGTGCTCCAAGGCCGGATGGATGAAGCACGGCACCTGCTCTCCAAGGAAGCCAGTGCCAATCCCGCATCCATGAACATGTACAAAATCTTAGATGACTTGATGAAGAAGATGCCTGTGCCCAGTGTATGTACAAAGTTTGTTTTTTCATGTAGTGTGCTGGGAAAAGCCACCTGGTTGTGTCCCCTGTAACAGTTTGTTAGAACATCTCAGTCTTACTCCTTTACAGTAACAATATTTGTGTTCTTGAATTGCCCAAAGACCCAGCAATTCAGAAAAAAGTCTGTTAGGTGACACATCAACACAGAAAGATGACAGGCAGCCTCATGTTTAGCTTTTTATCAGGAGTGACTGTGAGTTTGGCCCAAGAGCCTGGTGTGATTTGACTTGGTGTTTCCTTTATTCCCTGTATTCCTTTATTCCCTCTGTTCAGCTCGGCAACACCCAGACTCTGACAGAGCTGGAGCTGAAGTGGCAGCACTGGCACGAGGAATGTCAGCGGTATCTACAGGATGGGACTTTTGCTTCCAATCCTCACATGGAGTCCATCTGCAAGGTGTGTTTTTGCTGGGAACAGAGGAAACTTTGGACTAAAGTATTGAATCTATCCTTGTGGGTTTCAGGAGCCCAGTGTAGCCATAAGTAACTTTAATATGTCTCCTGTCCTCTGTTGATGGTTTGCCAGCCTGGGCAGTTTGGTTTCTCTCCCTGTCCAAGGTCCTAAGGTTGATTTGGAAACTGAACTGTGAGAAAGATTTTTGTTATGTAATTTTGAATAAATCCTCACCTTTGCAGAACAGGAGTAATGCCTCTGGAGAGCTGGAGTGCAGCTGTGCCCATCACTGAGTGTGCCGCATGCCTGCTGTGTTTTTGTCCCATCAGATGCTGCTGGGAGATGAGGATGCCATTTTGGAGAAGAAGGAGCTCATGACCACCTGGTATCACTTCCTCGTCACCCGGCTCCTGTATTCCCACCCGACGGTGAAGCCGATGGAGCTGCGTTTCTATGCACAGGTAGGAAATAAAATATTCTAATATTCTCCACTGTTTCAAGCACAAAAGGGTTACTACACTGAAAGAAAAACATAGGGAAAAGTCTTACAGCAATTAGATGCCTGTAAGATGTTGTCTGGAGTTTGTAAAAGGACTGGGAGAGTGAAAAAGTTGACAAATAATTGTTGAAGACCCATTTCTCAATGGGTCACTTCTCAGTGTCATAACATTGCCAGTCTTGTTCCTGCAAATTGTTTTCCCAGTCCACTATGCTAAAATGAGGAAAATTCCATTTTGTTAATGTGTTCAACTTCTATAACCTATTATTTCCTATAAAATAACTGCTACATCCAAACAAATGTCTTGCTTCGCATTTATGTCTTGTCATCTCATTCCACAGTCTAGTATGGACCTGTTCCTGGGTGGAGAGAGCAGCCCTGAGCCTCTGGACATGATTTTAATGGCAGCCTTTGAATTTGAGATGCATCAAGTGATCAAGGAATGCAGGTTGAGTTTTAAGGGTTTTTTAAGGGATTCTCTAGTTCTACAATATTGCTTCTGTGTATTTGGGGTGGGGGTATGGGTACAGAGCCCTGATAATCCTTGCCAAGGATTTAGCAAAAATACGTGAAGGCAGCAATTAAAAGTATTCCATTATGTCTGGGACACTGCAGCCAGACCTTGGACTGTAACAGAGCTCTGTATTGGTAAGAAATGCCTGTGGAAAACCTGACACAGTCCCTGGCAGCATTAGGCTTAGTTTTTTCTTTTGCTTCAAACACAGCATTGTCCTGAGCAACTGGTGGTTTGTGGCTCATCTGACTGACCTGTTGGATCACTGCAAACTCCTGCAGTCTCACAATCTCTAGTAAGTATTTATTTGCATTATTTGAATAAAGCTGATTAAGATAGCCCAGAGGAAAAAAAACAAAACCAAAAGGAAACATACTGGAGAAATTGACAGTACTTGTGAAATAAAGTAATCAGATTTTTCCAGTGAGAGGCAAATAATAATATCTGGATATTTGCTCTCTTTCCCCCCAGTTTTGGTTCAAATATGCGTGAATTCCTCCTGCTGGAGTATGCCTCAGGACTCTTCTCCCATCACAGGTATCACCTTTTGTTTTATTACTTACAGGACAGACTTAGACTGAGGCAGACAAAACAAATAACTGCATGTTCATGAAGTAAAAGAGCAAAACTTAGAGCAGCCACTGTTAGAATTTCAGCAGAGGTGTCCCTCGGGGTTTGTACAAGATTGGCACATTTAAGTTCCTGAATGGAGACAAAAGCTGTCTGTTAGAACTCTTCACACCCCATGACCTGGGCACAGCCACTCCTGCCACTGTGCAGAGTGCCTTGCACTGAAGCTCTTACCAGCTGCACATATTCCAAAGTCGTGGCATTCCAAAGTTATGTTACAGGGAACTGGCATGAGGTAGAAAGGAAAAGCCATTTCAGGACTGAATGCAAAGTTAATCACAGCTAACAGTTATTAATGCAGGCTCGGATTCTCCTTGGGCCTTTACTGTTGTGCTCATTGAAGATCCCTAGGGTTGGAATGGTGGTGATTTCTCCCCTCTCTCAGCCTGTGGCAGCTGGGGGTGGATTACTTCGACCACTGCCCGGAGTTCGGCCGGGTGTACCTGGAGCTGCACATCGAGCGCATCCCGCTCAGCACGGAGCAGAAGGCCCTCAAGGTGCTGAGGATCTGTGAGCAGAGGCAGATGCATGAACAAGGTGGTGCATTTTCAGTCTCACTGTTTCTCAGTGGTCCACCTGAACCCACTGGCACTAATTCCTCCTTTGTGTGCTCCCCCAGTGCGCAGCATCTGTAAGATCATGGCCATGAAGGCTCTGCGGAACAACCGCCTGGGCTCGGCCCTGTCCTGGAGCATCCGGGCCAAGGACGCAGCGTTTGCCACCCTCATCTCGGACCGGTGAGGCTGAGCAGCAGCTCCCAGCCTGGGGGGACAGGGGCAGGGTGGCTGCTGTGTCAAGGGCCAGGAAAGCTCCCATGGCTGCAGGTGGGGCCAGGCACCTTCTTGTGGACCAGAAAACAACACCCTTGGGTGCTGTCCCCTGCAGTACCCCCAGCTGTGCCTTCCCTGTGTTGTTTTCCTTCCTGACATCTAGAGACAAAACAGATTGACTTTATCTGAGAGTCCAACCCCCTTAGATCTTACTTGGATAAACATTTCTTTTACCAGCTTCTGTCCTCTGCCCTTCACTTGCTGTGACAGAGTTGTCTAATGGGCTGGACAGTGACCCAAGGGGCTGATTCGGGTGGAGGACAGTCCCTACCTGTGCTTTATTCAGCAGATTATTTATAATCAAGTTCACCTCACCTCCAAACAAGCCAGTAGGAGTCACGTAAGCCACCATTTCTACTAAAAATCTCATTGTTTCTACTAAAAATTTGTATCAATGAGTTGTTTTATCATGTCCCTGGCTTTGTATGAGCCTCTCAAAATTCCTGACCTTTCCTGGAGTGGGAGGGTTGTTATCAAAGTGAGGACAATACTGACACTTGGCTCAGGCCTCAGCAAAAGCTCTGGCAACTCTTTATGCTTTGTAATCTGTGACAATCCATGTTGTGTGGGTTTTGCTAATTGGAAATAGGCAGAGACCAGTCCCTGCATAGTTAGAGTATAATTTTGAAATTACACTCTGGGTAGGTGGCCAGACAACACTCTGTCTTCAACACTGGCGAAATGGGTGGTAAGAGATTGCTAATCTGAGGTTTGGGGTTTTTTTGTTTGTTATTTGAAGGAGTGGGAATCATTTTATTTCCTTCAACAGAAGGATGAGAAAAAAAATCACAGGAAGCAGCTCTGCAGAAAGCAGCATAATGGAGGCTGTGACAAAACAGATGAAAAGCTTTCAGCATTGTTTTTGTTCCTGCTGTTTATCAACTTTTTTACACAGCAGAAAAACAGAGCTTTTGTTATGATCTGAGAGTGTTAGTTATGCACCCACCAGCCTCAGCTTCCTGCCTGCCTTCCTTCATTTACTCCTTTTAAAAAATAGATCTCAACTACCACAGAATGCAGAAGAATCAATGGAGTGTCTGTTAAATATACATTACACCAGTTCTTTGGCCACTTCCAGAAACTTCTGAATCCCTTGGGGAAATTGATTAAGATGGAACTGAGCTGTCCAGTCATGTTTTCTGGGAAGGGATTAGGAGGCACAGAATGGATGTGGATGATGTCCTCCCCTCTAAGCTTTCATTGTGTTCCACTTTCTCCCCAGATTCCTTAAGGACTACTGTGAAAAGGGGTGTTTCTCTGACCTGGACCTCATTGACAATCTGGGCCCATCCATGCTGCTCAGTGACCGCCTCACATTCCTTGGTGAGAGCTGCCTACAGTGTCCATGCTGCTCTGCTATGGAGAACTCCATGGGATTACTTGGATTTATGCTTTCTTCCATCTGGCTGGCTCCTGGTTTAGTGATGAGGGGAAAGCAAATGGTGAATGTGGTTTGGGATGCAGCTTGTACCAGGGGTGGCCTTTACCACTGCCTTGACAGCAGGTTCCTGCTCTGCTCTGAGCAGGACAGGCCCAAGTCTGACACTCCAAACTTCTTCCTTCTTTTTCCAGACTGTATCACTACCTTGAGAGGCTCTGAAATACTAACAAATGCTGCCTTAGGGGGTTCATTGGAAGAGTAATCCATTGGTTTCAGTTATGTTGACCTTGTTATAATTTCACCAAGGTCTCCGGAGTTTCCAGTGTGTGGGTTCAGTGTGCCAGTCAAGCTAACTGGAACAAGAGCCCTCCCTGCCCTCTCACTGAGCACCTGTGCCAAGAGACAGTGAGGGCCTCCAGCTCATTTCCTTCAGGTACCACAGCTTCCTTCTCCTGCCTGGCACAAGGCAGGCTGTGGTAACCTGCCCCTCTGCCTGAAGCTGCTCTGTGGCCTTTGATTCATGGACCAAAACAGGAAATTGATTTCTCTGATGCTGTGAGTAGGCCAGAATCTGCTAGGAATTTGGAATAGCTGTCAGCATTGGACTGACTCCCCTCTGCCTGATGCCACCTTACAGGGAGGGTGAGCATGAGCTTTATCTGTTTCCACTTGGTCCAGCTTGCAAAACTGGAACTGATTTTCCTTCATTAAAGCTGATCCTGAACTAGTTCTAGAAGCTAAACATGACTTATCAAATTGGTAATCCCTCAGCTCTGCATGCCCAGCATCATCTGGTAACTGTCAGCCCCAGAGAAGCCTTTTCCCTTTGTGCTGTTTCTAAACAATCCTGAAAGGCCTGAAAATATTTCTGCCTGCTTTTCCCTTAAGGTTTTTAGAACCTTTGGTTACCTTTGCTGGACAACTTCCCCATGTCTCTGCCTTGAGCTCAAGCATTAGTCAAGGTGAATCTGAATGGGAATAATTAACTTCCAGTATTGTGACAGTTTAGTGGATACAGAACGAGCCCCACTTCCATCCTCAGCCACTTCTCTCATGCTGGATATTGATCTCACTAATTCTTAGCAAATGCAGAACTTTCCCTATTAACAGAGATTCCAGTTTCCATTTAAACAACCAAGGAAGACTGTGCAGCTTTTCAGACCTCCTGATACTCTGTGACCTCAAAAAGGACATTCTTCTGCTCTCTAAGCCACTGGGGCCTTGCTCCCCTGCAGACACTCAGCCTGGGGCAGCAGCAGCCCTGACCAGTCTGATGCAAACCTGAAGCTCACCCAGAACAGCAGCAGGGTGTGGCTGCCCTTTCAGGGAGGCTCTGTTGTCATCTTCCTTCATGCACCAGATTCCCAACCCCGAGGGGCTGCTTTGGGCTCGTTTTGGCTGGGGGTGGTTCTTTGCGGGAGCAGAGGGATCTCCCCAGGCCCAGCTGCTGATGCTCCTTTTCGCCCCCCCGTGGCAGGCAAGTACCGGGAGTTCCACCGGCTCTACGGCGAGAAGCGGTTCGCGGAGGCGGCGCGGCTGCTGCTGACGCTGATGACGGCTCACATCGCCCCCTGCTCCTTCTGGATGACGCTGCTCACGGACGCGCTCCCGCTGCTGGAGCAGAAGGAGGTCAGGTCCTGCTCACACCGACACAGATCCCAGGGGGCCTCTTCTTTTTTCCTGACAAGGGAGCTCAAAGTGGTGACTCTCCTTTCATGCTCCTGCCAGGACCTGGCTGTGGCAGTTCCAAGTGTCCCAGCAGTGGGAACACACAGGGACCCAGGAGGGGATAAATTGACTCTTTACTTTGGTTCCCTGCTGTTACAACAGCAGTGGAATTCATCTGCTCTGGTAATTTTAGCGCACGCTGCGTTCAGCTCCTTTGGGTACTTGGCTTGAAGGTTGTTCCTGTGCTTCTAAGCAGAATTTTCCCTTCAAGATCCATCAAGAAAAGAATAATTCAGCAATTACAGACCTAGAGCAGCCACTCTGGCTTCACAGCTGACCCTGCTTGGTGCAGGTGGTGGCACTGAGACCTCCCAAAGTCACATCCAACCTGAATTATCCTTGGATCCTGTGATTTCAGGGGTCAGAATGGAACTGTGGGAGTGTAAAAGCATTCTCTTCAACTGCACTATCTTCTCAGCCTGTGTTATATCTCTAAATTTAATCTTTTTCAGTAAATACTTTGATTTCCACAGGTCATATTTTCAGCAGAGCAGACTTACGAGTTGATGCGATGCCTGGAAGACCTGACAGCAGGGAATCCAGACAAGCAGAAATTCCAGGTAGCCCTGTTCAGTTCTGAGGACAATTGGATAATGAAGAGAGGAGGGCTGTGGGAAGGGTCAGGGAGGGAAACTGCATTTATATTGCTAGTGAGGTCATAAGAGAGGGACAGCCCAAGTCCCAGAGACTGGCACAGTGGGTTCAGGGCAGTCAAATGAAGCATCAACAAGAGACTGAAGTATTCATGAACCCAGTGCAGGAGTGTTCCTACTCCTCATGTTCTGATGGTTTGCACTGGAGCATGATGCTTTTCCAAGATAAATAATTGCACATTATGTGGGCAATGAAGAGCTGAGGTGTTGCCATCCAGCAGCTCTGGCTCTGAGCATTCCAGGCACAGAACAGGGAACTATTTGCTGCACATGCAAAGCCCTGTAGCATCCAGGGAATGAAAAGGCTTGGCAGTGCTGTCTTGGGTTGAGCTAATAAGTAGGAAATGCAGCTTTTGCTCTTCTCAGGACATCCCTGTAAATGCCTCTCACTGACCTGCATCTTCACCTTCCCAACCCTGAGACAGACCATGGCACCAGCTCATTGCTGTGTGCAGTCCCCTAACCCAGGCTCTGCTCCCTTGCAGGATGATGATGTTGAGACAACCAAAGTGGAAATGCTGAGACTCGCCCTTGCACGGAACCTCGCACGAGTCATCGTCAAAGAAGGCACCGTGGAAGGATCTTGAAGACTGCAGGGTGTTCCTCTTCCTCTGGGGCTTGCTGTACATAAACTGACTTTTTCTAAGAATAAATGTTTTGTTTTGCAGATTGCTTGGTCATTTGTTCTTGTCTTCCAAAAACAACTTTACATAGGCTTTTTTTTAACCTTTTATGAAGAACCTACATCAAAATGTTAGAGCTGCTTGTTCCAGCTTGGTCTGGCAGCCCTCCCCTGGTGCAGTGAGCCTCCCTACAGCTTTTCCTCGGATTTTATGTTTTCTTTGCCTTTAACACCCAGAACTGAAATGAAGGCCACCTCTTAAACCAGCAGGGTTTTAGAAATGGCAACCTCTCTATTTTTGCTTAGGAAGGTCTTGAGTCCATAGTTTGAGTCTGAGGCTTTCCAGAAGCAGCACGGCACTGCAGAAGCCGTCATGAGAAAGGGCCAGCACAGAGCCAGGTAGGGAAAATGATTTATTCAACATGCAGCAGCACAAATGCATTGGAGATGTATGTACAGGTAGGACTGCTGGGGATGAAGCAGGAACCTCACCCTACAGACAAGGAACATTCATGGTTTAATTTCCAAAGCAGCAGGACCGTGGTGCGTGTCCATGTCCGGGTGGCTGCTGCTGCTGAAAGCACCTGTGCTCTCCTGCCTTCCTCCAAGTCACAGTGAGATCCACGTGCAGGGAAGCAGTGACCCTGCTCCTCAGGACACACCACCCAGGCACTGCCCCCATGCCTACTGTGTCTAAAGTGCTGGCAAGAACATGTCTGAGGCAGAAAGAATTCTCTCCTTGTCCATTATCTCCCAGCCCATCAATTTAAAACAGCTTTCTTTAAGATCCAAACAACCCATCCCTCTCCCCTGGCTTCTGCATCAGGGAGCTGACAAGGCTGAGATCTCCACAGGCTTCAGACCAGGACAAGCTTGGATTCCACCTTCAGGGGTTCCTGTAGCTGCCTGGTGCCTCTGATGAGGGCCTGAGGCTTGTGAATCCCATTTTTTCATTTATAGGGATTTTACTCTGCAGCATAGTAAAGAAAATTCAACTATGAATAACTGCAAGCTGTGTTTGCAGCAATGGTTTTACAGCCACCATTCATTCCAGCATCATGTTCTCCTGTGGAGTTTTCCTTCATGAGGCAGGAGCCTCTGTACTGCTTTTCTCTGTGCTGCTCCCACTCCACGTATGAGAAGAGCTGTTGCTTGACAACCCTGCTGGAAATGCAGAGCTGAGTGTCCAAAGACTGAGCAGGCACCTCTCTGTGTTCGTGTCAATGGGTGTTAAAAACCCCCATTAATTTACAACAGTCTGTCAGGGCTCACTGAGGCACTGCTTGAGACTGGAAACTGAGAAGAAAGAAGGGGCTGCTGGAACCAAGTTTTGGTGATTTAAACCTTTTTTCTAGGAGGTTGCAGCTAAGGGATCAGCTCTTCTGTTAGCAATGATGTCCAGCAGAACTGTTTTCCCCTTTGTGGGGACAATTGCACTTTGCCACTTAATACAGGGAACAAAGAAAATGAGGCATTAACCCAGAACATGCCCCATCACAGCCCAGGGGAGCCTCTTCCTTTCTCTGCCTGCTTGTTCTGTTTTAATACTCTACGGCTCTATTATTTACATCTTGTAGGTCATTGTACTCAGCTCAATAAAACACAGTATTTGACTATACCAGTAATACTGCCTGCATGAGGGGACATCAGAGGCATCTCTCCTTTTCCCTGGATTCAGTCACCTGCCCTGACTAGTGATTGTAAAGACAGTTCTGTGCTCCAGGTGCTGTCCTCCTCCAATACTGACCAATACCCTCCAGCCCTTTTTCCTCCTCACTATGCATTTCCTCTTTTCCCCACACTATGGAATGCAATGGAGGCAAAAAAATAACCAGTGTAACCATTTGCAGACAAAACCAGCTGCCAGCTGCCCCAAATGGATGCCCCAGGGTGGCAGCCAGCAGCATAAAATAAATATAACAAGTAAAGATACAGCAGTATGGCACACACGGAGCAAGGGGCTGCTTACACGGGCCCTTGGGAATGAAGCAGGAGAGGGGGAAGGGAGCTAAGTGCTGTTTCAGTGTAAAAAAGGAAGCATTCCCTCATGGAGCAGCATTATTGCTCAGCATGCTCACGGGCCCATGTGGCACAAGGAGGTCACAGGCCCAGGGAGGGTCTGTCAGGGCTCTGCGCTGAGCTCGCGGCATCATCACCCCACAGCCTGTCGGGATCTCTGGACAGCAGTGCAGGAAAAGCCACCTAAATCCCCTTCTGCTGACAGGTCTTCCCTCAAAATACAATAACTTCAAGTTTAATAGAGTGGAAGATAGAACCAGATTCACCCAGAGGTCAAAGTAAAAGCAGCCAGCACCACCTGTCGCTGGCTGCCTCTCAGTTCATGCTTGGCATAAGTGTTCCAGGGCCCCTTCAAATGTGGGGCACAACATTCTGGACTAAAGCTACAAGCAGAGTGGTCAGGACATGTAAACAAAGCTGAACATCACCAGTGGATAGCATGTGTGTCCCTCCCCACGGCACATCCGTTCCAGTCCTGTGGGATCCTGCCCTGGTCCTGTCAGAGTCTCTGGCAGTGTCCTAAGGTCATAGATTCCCCCACTGCTCCACCGGGGGAAACTGATCCACTTCGCCCACTTCTGTGCTAGGCTGATCTCCCAGGGTGAAGGTCAGTCTGTACCTCAGCCTCACCTTCTCCTGCAGGAAAGACAAAACCCGAAAGCAATGTGAGAACAGTCCCAGTTCAACAGCCCTGAACAAAACACTTCACTGTTACAGCTCTACAGAGAGCACAAGACTTCCATTGTACAGAGCAGGGGCAGGAGGGCTCAGGTTAAGTTCATTGAGTTCAGTTATTTACAAACCTGAGTTATTCACCTTACACTTCTCATACCAAAAACCTTTTACTGCTTAGCATGGAGCAGACCAAGAAAAGCATGAATGACCTGTGAGCATAGACTGCACAGACATGGCCAGTTGCTCAGCTGCTCTCCAGAGAGCCTAAAGACTGCTGCTGGAAAAGTTCCAAAAATTACATTCCTCATCATGTGGAGGAAGATAAAACAGTTCCTGCTCTGAAAAATGCCTTGCAATACAGTAAGCATGACATGGAAGCAGCCCTTCAATCAAGTCACAAAGTTTTTTAAACAACCACTAAACTCCTCTGACATTCATCCTTTTGTCTCAGGGATTTCAGCTGATACTTGAAGGGCACTTCCGTTGTAACTCTCAAGTATAAACATTTAAATTTGTCAAACAATTAGGAAGTCCTTCAGCTTTGTGCTTTCAGAGCTGGCTGACTGAATGAGTGACTACAGCAAGGAAAAACATCTTCTCAGATGCTCCTAGCATCATCAGCAGAAAGGGAAGTGTGAACCTCATTGTGTCCCTGGTCACAGAGAATGATGGAAGACAAGATCTGACATTTGCCTGCTGGTTCATCAAAAGTACTGCTACAGCACCAGTTAATTCAGCATTGATCTAATTATCAGCAAAACCAGGCACATTCAGTGCACAGGAGAGTCAAACTCCTGATGCAGCTTTGCTTCCCTTTAAAGCTGAGCCTGACATGATCCTTGCCCTTTGGCTGGAAGAAGTATACTGCCCCCTCTCATACCTCTCCCTGCCAAGACTGTTGGGAAGAGCCTCCTCCAGCCCTGAACTGAAACACCAACATTCCATAGTAACCGCTTCTGGAGGGCACATGAGAATCACAGGTAATTAAGGTTGGAAAAGACCTCCAAGATCATCAAGTCCAAACTTTTAGGAACTAACAGCTGTAGCTGCTCAAATGTTTGGTCCCACCCCTTCACAGAGTTCAGCTGGTATCAAACATGTCTGAAGAGGGCAGGATAAATCCCAGTGTCCCTCTCACCTTCGCAGGATTTGCCAGAAGCATGACCTGGGTGATGGCAGCTGGTGGCTGGATGGGATTGAATGGAGACAGCTCAGTGCCAGAGGGTGGCTGTAGCTTCACCTTCATGGACTGCAAATGAAACAGAGAGCAGAACCTCAGGGATGATCTCCTGCCTTGGGGACAATGAAGGATGCGTGCACAGGCTGGGGGGATAACAGCCCATATCCAAATGGAAGAGAATCAACCCACAAGTGAGAGAGAGGGAACAAGAGCCAGCCCAGCTTGCAAAACACAATAGGAAAAGGCAGATCTTGACTCATCCTCAGTGTTTTCTGCCTCTGACAAGAACCTTTGTGTTCTGGAAAGAGCACTGTGGAAGCCCAGGGCACTGAGAATATTTCTCTGT
This sequence comes from Geospiza fortis, assembly GCF_000277835.1. Classification (NCBI taxonomy): domain Eukaryota; kingdom Metazoa; phylum Chordata; class Aves; order Passeriformes; family Thraupidae; genus Geospiza; species Geospiza fortis. The sequence continues at coordinate 2,791,442 of NW_005054370.1, read as the reverse complement.
CTGCCCTGACCCCCAGGGGAGCACTGACTTTGACCCTCATTCAGGGAGAGAGTTTCCTAGACTACAAGATAAACTAGAATCCACAAAAGTGTGAAATAGATTATAGAGAGTAGTGTCGGTGTATCACTTGGTGAGAAATTGAGGTTTTGGGATTTTTAGTATGTTGTGGATGCAAGCAAGATGGAGGGCACAGGGTGTCATCCTGGGTTTCTTCTTCATGCTTCTTCTTCCTTCTTCTTCATGGGTTTGGGTGGCATTTTGTAATTGAGAAGAAAAGTTCTATTGCAGGCTCTTTGGGATCAGTTATTGGGTTAAAAGGGAAAATAATCTAGGTGTCAGCTCTTAATTGGATAGTTTAGTCTTAAAAGACCTTGTACCAAGAGACTGTTAGCCATTTTGTGCCTTCTAATGAAAGGCTGCCAAACTCACAGTAATGAGACTGTTTTACTGATAGGAAATAATAAACACCCGAGTCCAAACACAAATTACTGTATCAAGTGCCTTCAATCCAGACCCAGAAAAACCAACAACTGGTGCCCCCACAAGCACAGCCCATGGAAAGGTCAGACCAGGCTGTCCCAAGCCCCTGAGTCCATGGCCAGGCCTTCCTGGGTGCAGTCCCTGTGCCACGTGTCCCTACCTTGGGCACGGCCGCCTGCAGCACGATGTTCCTGACGGGCAGCGGCGCCGTGTTCAGCATGGACACCACCACCACCAGCACGTCCGAGCGCCCCGGCGGGCACTCCCGGGCAAAGTGCAGCAGGATCCGGAACCCGTTCTTGTCGTAGGCTGTCACGGGCAGGGCACTGCCTGCCACAGGGGGAGAAGGGAGAGGATCCAGGTTCGTGCTGCAGCACATGGTCTGAGACAGCACCAGGTGATTAGGATGTTCAGCTGGAGCTGCTCATCCCTTCTCTCTATTTCATGAACTTTGACAAGAAGCTTTGCCTTTAAAAATATCCAGAGCAAAGAGAAAAACCTGAAATACTCACTGGGTTTAATGGATTCCAAGGGAACATGGACATTGGCCAAAGAAATTTCAGGTGCTTTCATGGGACTGCCTTGCTGCTGGAATGATGTTGGCTGGAAGAGAGGACTTCCTGATCCAGCAGGGCAGCTGCTTGGGAAGGGAGCTGGTGGGGCCCCAGAGGCAGTGGCTGCCAGCCCTGCAGGTGCTGCTAATGGGGCAGGGGTGACAGTGGTTGGCAAAGTCACCCCAGGGAACACTGAAGGTGTTGCCATGACTTGGGTGGCACTCCTGCAAGAGAGACAGAAAAGCTGTGGTGAATGGAGCTGGAAGGGAAGCAGTAATTTCACCAATACCCAGAGGCAACAGCTCAACACAAGGACAAAGCAGCAGCCTGGAGTCAGGCTGGACTCTGTGACTCTGCACAGTCTCACACGAGGAGAACTTCAAGGACAGGGGTGGTGGTTGGGTTGGGGTCACTTCTCTAAGCCAGGAAGGAAATGGGGCCTCTTGTACCTTAACAGCTAGTTCTCCTTCACACCACACCTTTGGATCTGTGTGCTCTGCCTGCCTTTCCCTCCCAGAGGTGGGAAACTCATATTAGTTTGTAAACTGAAACCTCTGAGAAGAAAAATCCCAATCCCACATTTCTACCAAACCAGAGAGTTGAAAGTCACCCTCAGAACCTGGCACTGCAGTGAGCTTGGCTTCTAACTGCAGAGCCAAAGCAAAGTCAGGACTTTTGGTTACCCTTTGGCTTCTTCAAGGAGTTGTCCCAATGCATCCATCTTATGTGACATATTGCCCCCCACAGACGAGCTGAAGTACCCAGGAGCAGCTGGAATATTCTTAGGAGGCCCTGCAGGGGCAGCTGGTACAGCAGGAAATACAAACGGTGCTGAGTTTGGTGCTGGGATGCTGGGAGCAGTCTGGGAGGCTGGGAAAGCAGAAGGCAGCGTGGCTGATGTCCCACACGTGGTCTGTGATGTGTGATGGAGAAGAGGGTTCCCTGCAGGGTTGCAAGCAACAGTCACCAACTTCGGATTAAAGAAATCCAGGTCCAACTGCTCATTCTGAAAGAGAGGACAGGCAGATGCTCTAACTCGCTGCTGGCCCTGATGCAGAGATGGCACTGCTCTCTCACAGAGGGACAAAGGTTTACCACAAAAACAGGTTCTGGGTGACAAGCAGCAAAGTCTGCAGCCTAAGTCAGGACTACATCTGATCTGTAATTTAAGCAAAGCAAGGACTAACATCATGGGGACAGATGGGACTGACACTGAGAAAGCCAGGTTCAGGGATACCTACTCTGCTCAAACACAGCTATCCCAGATTTTAGGGCTAAGCCAGACTGCCCCTTTGCCTGTGTGATCACATGCTTTTCCAAGGTGACAGTGTGTCCTGAGACCTCCCACAACATCAGTCTCTCCCTCCCTCCTCTTCCCTGAGACTCCTCCTTTGTACCTCAAACATGCTCCACTGGTTGTTCTCTGAGGTCTCCTTCCCTGCTGCAGGGGCTGGGTCATTCAGGCCTGAAGGGAAAAACAACAGGAGGAGAAAATGAATTCAGTGTAATTCCTTGGCTGCTATTTCAGTACCATCAAAACTTGATTCAGCTCTTCCAGAGCCCAAGAACCTGATGAAACACTGAGATGGACTGCAAGTTTGTGATGAGGAAAAGACTGACAGCATCAGCAGCCAACAGTCATGCCGTGCACACAGCTCTTCTAACCCATCCATTGCCTTTTGCTGTTCACATCTGGGCTCCACAGACAGGCATCCTGCAGGCTCCTATGCACAGCCCCTCTGAAGAACCTTCTCCTTAGCACAATGTCCCAGCAGCCCCAGAGATCAGAATTCAATTGCACTGAACAGTTACTTTCTTGCAGCCAGCCCTGGGAAGAGATTTTAATACTGACTCACTGACCAGGGCTTATACTCAGAATGACGCAAGGGAGCGTTCCCTGGAATCCAGGAACATGGAGAACACAAAAGTAGCCTTTCTTAGGATGGATTGAGCAGCCCTTTTGCAGGCCCCTCAGCATCTTACCCAAGCACAGGAGCTCCTCATCCAGCAAGGACAGGGAGTTGGTTGTGCTGCCCTGCTGAGTGGGTGCCGTTTCCCCGTGGCTGGCGGAGCTGCTGCGCGGTGGCACGAACACCTGGGGAGGAGGAGGGAGGATGGGGATCTCAGCTGGGCCAGGGGCTGGGCTGGGGGCTGCTGCCAGGCTCCTGGGGGGCAGCGGGGGCGGCGGCGCGCTGCTGACGTCCAGTCCAGCGAGGTCAATCAGGGTGTTGAGATTATTGGTGGAGTTACTCCCTGCAGCAGACAGAAGAGCACTACTAGGAAAAAAGGCAAAAGGCTCAGAGCAAACCCAGTGTGTGCAAGAAATTAGCAGAGAGATGGTTTAGATCCTCATCTGAGCCTGGCCTATGGCTCTTTGTAACAGAGAAAGGATATTTACTGTCTGGACTATGTAAATCAACACAGATACTTAAAAGAATGAAAATCTGCTGCAACCACTGCTCCTTCCCCAGTGCTTCACAATTCATGATCTCTCCAAAAATCTTTTGAACTCAGATGAGGCTTTGGGAGATCCTACAGCATCATAATAAAGAGAGGTTACCAGAGAGCTGGAAAGCTGAAGGAAATTCATATCACCTCAGTCTTCATATTTAGAACAGTCTTGTCCCAGTAAGATGCTGCCAGGCAGCTGCGAAAATGTTTGAGTCGCAAGTGGTAATTCTGTCACAATTGTGTCCAGAGCTTTCAATGGTGAAGCTCAAGTGTTAAGTGGGCAACTGGCCTGAATTCGCAAATGAAATTACTTGCAAAATCAGGAAAAGGACCCCTGGTCCAGCTCCTACTCTTCAGCTCTTGTTTGATAAAATGTTTTTGATAAAATTGCTTTTGATAAAATTATCTTCTTCTTACACATTACCATTAAAAAACAGGACAAATGTGGGGAGGAAAATGTATGAGAACTTCCAGCCACACAAACTGCTCACATGGAGGTTTGCTACTGATGTCATCAAAGGTTTCAATAATATGGACTGAGCAACGGAGAATGCAAAGCTGCAGCACTGCTGCTCCTGTTCAGAATTGTTTATCCACTGCTCAGGAGCCTTCTTGTTCCCCTCTGATTCACAAACTGTTGGCCACAAGAACCATCAAAAGCTACTTCAACAAAACAGGAAACATTGTTCAAAACACTTAGAATTGCAGGATTCAAAAATTAAACAATTGGCTTCCCAGGAACTCACCTTCCACTACAGACATCCCAGGGAGATCCACTTCACCATTGATCACTTGTCCCTCTATTATTTTTTTATAGGAATTTATCACACGTGATAAATTGTCACTGGCCTGCAGAATATCCCCTACAAGAGAGATAAAAATTACCTCCAAGGCTTTAGTCCCTTTGTTCCCACTAATGCTGAGAGTGCTCAGTTTTCAGCTAAATAATCAGCAAGAAAACTCATGAATATTTGGCTGTGAGCTCCATCACTCTGCCTTTGCCACATATCTATAAGCAATACCCTGACCTTTTCTAGCTCCACACACATTGCAGTACCAAGAAAAAAATGAGCCCAAGGTTCTTCCCCACAGCAACTCCCTTCCCCTCCCAAAGCAGCAGCTGTCCCCCATCACTGCTCCCATCCTCCTGAACCAACTTTACTGTGCAGTCCTAGCCTGAACTGAAATGATAAGCACAAAGAGAGAAGGCCTGTCCTTTATTAAAGCAACAAGAACCCACAGTGAGGAAATGACTTTACAGCTGAACCCTTACAAAGGCAAGAAGCACAAAAGCAATTAAAAAGGAAAAGTGTAGCTTAGTTTACCCAAACTGCTGTCATTATCCTCTGTCTCACTGGCCAGCTTGAACAGCGTCCGTCTTTTGGTTTCACACCTTTCATAGAGCTCCTGAAAGACAGATTAAGACAGAGGGTTTCACCAGCCAGGAGCCACTGCCAGCAGCACCAGTCAGCACAGAATGACCCCCAGAACAGACCAGTCTCACTATGCTGACTGTGCCAGTGTGGCTGCACAGCCAGGATGGCCCTCTGTGCCCAGCTCACAATGCTCAGCAGTGTTACACGAGCCTGGGGTAACACAACCTGCATTCCCAACACATTTCTCAGTCCTCCCTTACATCAGCACTTATGGCCAAGTTCTAATCCAAAAGAGATGTTTCTTCCTTGTACAGCAGTCCCTGAAAGAGCAGAATCATGCTTCAGCAATTAGGCTTCAATTGTGCTGCACCCACTACTGAGTATGCAACCACACAGCAGAAAGGTGGCAGTAACAAAATGGTTCACAGAAACAAACACGTTTCTTAAGAATCTTACCACTCTTTAAAGACTGTGTTGTTAAAAATAAGTGGGTTTGATTTTTAAAATAAGATAATGTGCAATTCTTAAAGGCTCTGGGCCTACCAAGTCATCCCTGGTGGTTGTTTTGATCTTCACTTTGCTGATGCTCTCCTTACCCTGAAATACAAGCTAAAACTCTTCCTCTGAAGGGGAGGGACTATTTTCTGCCCCATTCAGCCTTTAGTTTATTCACCCACAGTGCTACAACAGACAGTTATGACCTGCAATCTGTGTGCCCTTATAGGATCCAGAATTACAAACTGCAGCTTATAGGTTCTGCCATGCTGCACCTCTGGAGAACAGCTGCACCACACTTCAAGCATAGATGAAATGGAGCTACTCCCCACCCAGTCTTTTGGTAAAAGGCACTAAAAACATGGATATTTTCTTGCCTGCTGTTTGCAGCAACTGCTCCTGTTTCTCACCACTGCTCCCCATTTTACTGCAGTGTTTGTAATTCTCTGCAGAACTCAAGTCTGTAACAAAGGACTGACTCCAGGATTGCTGGGAAGAAGGAGCAGCTCAGACCCACCTTCATGAGCTCCCTGTCAGCCTCTGATGAGTCCTCTTTGCTGTAATGAACCAGCATCTCATTCAGCAGCTTCACATTGTTGTTCACCTCTTCCAGCGTGTGCATGCGCTTTGTCACCTTCTGGATCCGAGCCTCATCCTTCAGGGTGGAAAGCACAGATAGAAAGGGTGAGTTTCCTTCTAAAAGCTCACAGCAACACAACCAGTGATGTTATCTGCAAATGTGTCAAGTAACTGCTATTAAAGATTAAGCCAGAAAAAAGCAAACAAAACCCTTCTTCATTCATGTCAAACTTTGTTTATTTTATTGTCTTTTCACCACCATTCTGAAATTACAGGCAACCCCATATTTCCAGAAAGTCTGATTAGATAGACTTCAATGTATAATTACACCACTAAAAAAGTTCCAAGAAGTTCCTTTCTGACCTTTTCAGAAGATTTTTTTTTGTTCACTTGATGCCACTTAACAAAAGAGAGGTGTTTGAGGCAAAACATTTACTAGGAAAAACAAGCACACTTTGGTGGAAAATGTCCACCCATCTGTGACTGGTGATTCCAACTGAAGACAAGAGGAGCTTGAATGAAATATCTTGGTAACCTATACAACCACTACAGTCCAGAAGGTATCCTTTTATTTGCCAGAATCCCAGTGAGTCATTTCCTGGACTCCAGAGTTTGGAATGACTGCCATGGGTGGATGCAGCACAGCTCTACAAACAGGAAGGTGTTTCCATGAGCTTGTTTGTGAGAAAAACCAGTCCAGTAATTCAGTCCTCAGCATCCAGGGGTGGTACCACAATGCTCCCACCAAACCTTGATATGAAATCCCACCTTGAATGATGGGAATGTGGTTATTTATAAGAGACATTCAATTCCTGCCCCATCATTCACCAGAGACACCAACCGTAGACACAAACATCACATTTCTGTACCACAAACATCTCCTAGGTACAAACTAGAGACCAAATCCTAACCTTTCCATTGCTTAAAACCTGGAAAGCAGACTGCTTATCTGAACCAATCCTACAGGAATTTCTTACCTCTTTTACCATGGATTTTATAAGTTTGTTTGCCTCTTGTAAATCATCTGGGTTTTTGCTTTTCAGCAGCTTGGCTAGAAGCTGAAAGACAAGAAAATTATAGTCAGGAAAAAAATAAAGACCCTTGAGCAAAGGAAAAGGGATCTGTATGAACAATTCAGGGGAAAAGGGATACAGCCCAGTATTACAAGGCTCACACAGCTTCCATAGTTACAGGGACTTCGGCAGGAGTCATTTAGAGTTTATTATCTATGTGAGTTGCTGCATTCCTGCTTTTAAACAGGACATATTCTGTGACATCTCAGTGACTTCTGGTACTAGATAGTTATTCCTCCCATACATTATTTTTCCTCCAGTGTGTGAAACATTCTCTGCTTTCCAGTACTTCAGTAGGATGGCACTTGAACATAAATAACCCCATAATGGTAACACAGACAAGGTCTTAACTGGAACGTTGGGTTAAGCAGGTGGACAAAGCAGTGAACCCTGCAAAAGTACAGATCATCACCCCCAAAATAAAAGCCACATTATTATACTTTGCTTCCTTATTCTAAGTGTGCACTGAGTAATCACTTTTCATTAGTGATTTTGTCACAAGCCTTCCCTGTACCTTGGATTTCTCCTCATCATCAAACACTGGGTTCTTGGGACGAGGTGGTGGGGAAGGAATCAGTGTTCTGTCTGCAGGAATCACAGGATCAAACATGACAATCCCTGAAAGCAGAAAGGGATCCTGTGGGTCAGCACACACACTCACACCAGGCAGGGCACACAGGTACTCCCAGGCTTCTCTCAGAGCCAACACACATCTGCCCCTGATGCTGCCACACTGCTCCAGTGAACAATCTGCATCCCTAGGCTGACTTCACCTGGATGTTCTTCCAACCCCCTAACAAGAGCTAAAACTCTGCCTCTGAAGGGGAGGAACCATTTTCAGCCCCATTCAGCCTTCAGTTTATCCATCCACAGTGCTGCAAGGGACAGTTATGACTTCCAGTATGTGTGTCCTAATAAGACAGGATGGTTTCCAGAGCTTTCATGGAATCTATTTTTCTTGTGAAGCTACTGATTTTTTTCATTGTGCCTACACAAGAAATGTGTGTCAGCTGAACTAAAGGAACAGCTGCAAAGCCATTTAGTTAAAAGAACACAAAAAGCTACTTGGAAGCCCTTATTTCACTTTAAATTAGACTTGTTCAAATAATCTAATAACTACTTCCACCAAAAAAAAAAAAGAACTTATAAAAGGCCCTTCAAACCAAAACAAAAGTATTTGCAAGGTATTTCACTAATTTAGTTAACCAAGCCAGCCCAACCCTGCCCAAGGCATTTACACATAATGAAAAGCTTTTCAGAGAATTTCTCCCCTGTTCTATCTCCCCTCAGAGCTTGTCTTGATCCCATTTAATTAGAAGCTGTATATTTTGTGACACTCTTGCTCAAAGCCGAGGCTGGAGAGAATGCATGAGCGAGCAGCTGACTCCCTACCTTGTCTCTTCAGCATGTAGTAGGCATCCTTGATTTTGGATTCCTCTGGCAATGCCACAGTCCAGCTGTACAGCAATTCAATCACTTTGGACTTCACCTTCTCTGAGACTCGGTCCCCCAGGTACTAAGTGTGGGAAAAAAGATCCAAATCCTTCATGTTCTTAATTTCTTTTTAAAAATAAAGCTCTGTGGAAGCTCAGTGAAATAAATTCAAAGGTGTATGATCCAAGTTCCAAGATGGTCTAAGGTACATCTCATTAGGAGGAAAAGGTGCTCCTCTAAGAGATTTGAAATAACAGTGAAGAGAAGCTTTGTGATTACCTCCAGCAAAAGAAAAAGCAGCTGTTCTGCTGACTCCAGGATTTTGCTATTTTAAAAATTACAGCAGTACAGAGAACCACCCCCTCCTCTGTCTTATGGGAGAGAATTTGGGAATGCATTGTTGCATCAATCATGCCATAGGGAAGATTTTCAGCACATTAAACTCATCATGAATGCTGAGGGACTTAGCCTGGCACTCTTTACACAGCAAGTCAGCAGAATGAGGACTAGAACTCCATGGTGTGCTGTCAAACCTCTTGTTTTAACCTCTGCATCACATTTCTCTTCCACAATGACTGGAATTTCATTTTTTAAAACAACACAGCCCAAGTTTTAGAAGCTCTTTAGAGTGACTTGAAGGATTAGTACACGCAGAGACTGCATAGTGATGGCAACTTAGTACAACTTCCTGAGAAATTCAGTAAGGCATAAAAACTCCCCAAACAATAAGAGCTTAGCTAACAAATGCTCTTGAATATAGGCTAATAAGTGCAATGAGCCAAACAGAACACTGCAAATATTTTGGATGCTGTCTGTAGCTTACAAAGGTCATACAAAAAGCAGCTACAGCTGTAACACTCAGGGACTAACCTTTGGAGACACAACTTTTATTAACTCATTTAAAAAGCGAAACTTCCCAACTTCATTATGAAATCTTCTCCCACAATTCTTCATACAAGCTTCCAGCACCTGCATTCAAGAAACAGAAACAGGGGCTGAAAGCAAAGGGAAAAACCCTACAGCAACAGTGTGTGTTCTGCTTAGAGGGGAGGTAAAGGGCCCCTGTCAGTGAGACAAGTATTCCTGCTCCATGCAGACATTCGTCTCCCATCTTTAGGGATGACACACCCTCATCTGGGTCTGTGTTATCTCAGTACTTGGCCTCAACAATAAACACAAATCTTGCCTGAAGATAACAAAGGAAAGCAGCTCAAACTAACGCAGAGTTGTTTCTGGACACTTTAGGGATGGAACTGTGCTCCCTCCCAGGGATCAGGGCACTCAGCCCCAGCTGACCCCATGGACACACCCTGTGCCCCCTCTACCCCACCCAGGTGATGCAATGGGATACATGCCTGGATTTAAGGGGAGAGGTAAGGACTACCTACTGTCAAGGCTTGGACTGCCTCCCATTCCTGTGGTGACTGGATTTTATGAGCCAGGAGTCTCACAGCTATCTGAGGCCTAGAACAGAACAGGTAAACACCACAGAAGACTTTAACACTTTCACAAATTCTGCTGTTTAAACAAAGTGTCTTGCAAGTAAAGATTTTAAACATGTGAAGCTCCACCAGCATTATCAGTGATAACCCCATTTTACAGACTGGCAAATGGAATAATTTTGGCCAGATGAGAACCCTGGAGCTGCTGAAGCTGAAATTAAAAGCAGATTCAGAATTCCCAGTTTCCCAGTGCTCAGTCTGGATTAGCCACGCTGCCTTTCACAGGAGAGGCAGCACCTTCTCTCTGTTGTAGCCAGCTCTTCCTTGTGGTATCAGTATATGTAAAAAAAGTGTATCTGTTTGATAATGGAATTTCACACTTTAAACTGTGAACATTTATTTATTAAGTCTAGAGCAGTTTGGGACACCCACCCTTCAAGTTCCTTGTTGATCTGGTCACAGAATCCAATGATGTATTCCCAGTCTTCTTGCCTGTTGGATGGGTTGGTGGCTTTATCTTTGGCAAGGGAAAGATATCAATTAAGAGAAGAAACAGCATAAAAGCTCACACATTTCCTAGAGAAAAGAATCTGACATCCACTGCCAGCTCTAACAAAGGAGAAAGAAGTCCACACATGGTACGTCTGTTCAGGGAAAAGGGTGTGTCCAAGTTGAGACATCCAAACATCCAGTAAGAACCACTGCTTTCCAAAGAAAACAGGTGGCCAAATCTCACGAGTTTAGAGACAGGCTATTCCCATATCCTAAATGAGAGCACAGAATAAAATATTTCAGCTCACAGTTTCCTCTGCCTGAAATGATGTCTATTTGGCTGTAACAATAAATTCTTTAAAAGTTAAACCCTCATACTTTACATATGAAATTATTTTTGTATTCCCTGGGAATTTTGCAGAAGGAAGAGCTGGAAGATCAGATGTTTAATATCAGTCATGTAGCATTAGCACTTGCTTGTGGAGTGCCAGCTGTTTTGATTGATGCCTTAGCATTTCTCCTGGGATTCATGAACTGAAATTTATTATTATACATTGAGTTCTTCTTGCAGGTAATAAACACTGCAGCCTGCACCTGATCAGGAACTCAAATCCTCTGTGCAGAAGCTAAGAGATCAACACTTTACTGACAGGGCTATTTCAGGTTCCTGAAGGATCCTCCCTCAAGCAGCAGGACCTCACTGACTGCACTGATTCCAGAGTAGTGAGGCCATCAGCACCTCTTTGGTTCTGAATGCATCTTCTCCATGAATTTCACTTAACCCTGATGCAGCAATGAATTTACAGATCAGATTCCTGCTTTAACCTAATTTTCCAGCCAAGATGACCAGACATAATGGTTTTTCTTTCTTGTAAGGGAAGAAACAATGCACTGTACCTGTCCCTATATATCTAAGAGCTGGCCTTTAAGAAACCTTCCTAAAAACTTTAATATAATGGAAAGAGGTTTAGGAAATTAAATATTGCTTAGTCAGGTAGTATAGAGCAGGGGATGAAGGGCAGGAAAAAACCCAGCACACACTCCTGTACTTTCATCTCAGAGGGAAGCATAACAAAACAAACACATGCTGCATTACCAAGTGTCATTTTTTATCATCATTAAAACATATCCTTTTACCTTTCCTGTAAACAGCTGTCAGGCATCTACTCCAAACCCTCCCTTTCCCAGTGCACCTGAGCCCTCCTTCTGTGGCCATCCTGCAAGGTTTGCTCAGGTTTTCCTCCTCACTGAATGGTATTTGTAAAGCAAGTAAATGTTTCCATGGATTGCATGGTAAAATATTCCACTGGTGAATGAATCTCTGTGCCCACTGCTGACCTTCATGGGACCCTAGATGAGCAGAAGACAGCAGTGAGGGAGGAATAACTGCAAGATAACATCCTGTAGAACTCACTGAGCTACCAGGCTGGTCTTAAACTCAGGAGATTCAAGGGAAGCTCAGTTTAAAAGACAACTTCTGCAGAGCCAAACAACTGTTCCAAACATGTGGCACCTAAACCTTATTACCACATTTGCAACTGATGAACACCCTGGAAGCACCATGAAACCATAGACTTAAAACAATCTAAAGCCTCTTCATGCAAGTCAAACAGCACTGTGGTGCTTTGGTGCTCCAAAGCACCTCTTGTGCTCAGCAGGCCCAGAAGAAAAACCACTCAGTTCCTGGCTGGAATTAAGGGAATTGACTTAATGAACTGGACTTTGTTGGCTGCACATCCTGAAATTAGGAAAATGATGTGGTACAAATAGGTAAATGTAACCAAGTTTCCCATGTTCAAAGTGTTAATTTTAAAGCTGTTCCAAATACCTCCAAAAATTTTTGCAATGACACTGGATTATGCTCTCAGACTCATCTAAGTTTTTTCTGCAAAAGCTCTCACACATAGACAGTGAAGTCTCAGAAGGAGAGAGTGACCGCCAAAGGGAAGTGCTGTTCCACATGAAGAAATTTCCTATTTCTAACATCCATAAAACCTCCATATGAAACCTTGGTTCATAAAAGTTAATGAGCTTGATCACAAGTCCTGCCCTGGCTCTGGAGATTGATGTGTTTGCATGACACAACACACCAGGGTGTATGGATAGCTGTCCCCAGTCTCAGCATAGCCACATGAACTCAGCAGCCCAGCACAGTGGAATCACCTCACTTCACCCTACAGGAAGCAGTGTCATGTCTATCAGGTTGTGACTTACAATCCTCTCTTTTCATGAGAATGCTTAAAATGTGGGCAAGGAGCTCATCTGTGCTGCTTTATAAATATGCTTCAACTCTTATGTGAAAGGATTCAGTCCAGGATGAAGAGTTGGTGCTCTGGAATATCAAGCCCTTGGCTTTTCTGTTAAAACTGCCAACCAAGGCCCATTTGGTACCAGTTGTTTGCTTCCACAGACACTTGTCCACCTGGTCCCCTCCTGAAAATCCCATTTCACACTGGCAACCACATGACTCTAAACTAGCAATCTGGGGACGGAAGTCTTGGCACTGCCCCAGTCCTGCCACCACTTCTGCCTCAGTTTTCAGCTTTTTTAAAAATGTGCTCAGGACAAACAAAGCTGCTTCACACCCACCCTGAGCATCAGAGCCACTCAGCCCTCAGGTGCTCTGCCAGACTGAAATGCTAATGAGGCAACATTCAGATTAATAATTAGATACGAAACAAAGGTGTTTGTTTTCCCTGGAGAGAAACTATACTGGAAAGCAGAGAACCACAGAGCAGCTGGAATGAAGAGAACCACAGACCATTAACTGGCTGGTAACAAATGCTCCTGTTTTCCTGGGTTCACTTCTCTATTGAAATGGGCCAAAAGCCACCCCAACAAAGAGTTTGCCCAGGTCAGGCTTAGCCTGTGATTCCCAGCCCAGGCATGTCCAGTCTAACAGTCAGACTCTGCAGTCCTGGGCAGAAAAGAACACTGAGCCAGACAAACAAAGGAAAAAAGAAATGAAGAAAGTTACAATATTTTATCCATTTGCATCTGTTCCACAGTGGAACACTGCCTTAGCCTGACATGAGCAGGGTACAAGACGCTTCCTTTTGGATGCAGCAGAAAAAGCAGCATTGGAGTCAAAGGCTCCAGTTGTGTTTGTACAGCTGACATTATCTCCTAACCTTCTTCTGTTTCAGCTCAGAGCAGAAGCAGAGCCTTCCTGCCAGGAGGGGACAGGAAGGATCACCTTCTCTCATCCCAGCTGCCTGGAATGAGGCAGGACATGCAGATGCCAGATCATCCCAGGCTGAGGCGCAGATCTTGCTGCAGCAGCAGGACACGAGGATGATGTTACTTCATGGGTCTGTGACTCCACCTGATGCCAGAGGCAGGGCAGCAGGAAGCTGCACACCACCACAGGAAAAGAAAAATGGAACATTTTCAATCAGAAATTCTCCGTCTTCCCGTGGCTGGGAAGTTGGCTGTGCTGCCGAGCCGTTGCCTTAGTGGGGGTACAGCATGGCACACCCTCAAGGCTGGCATTAGCCGCGGCTTTGTCATGACTACAGCAAACCCCTCGGGAGGGCAGGTGAAAGCCGGGAGCTGCAGCAGCTCTGCCCGCCCGGCCTCACGGCGCCGCCGGTAATTCCGGACACGGGAGGCTCCGCGCTCCCTGCGATGGGAGGGGCGATACAGCCACACCAGCAGCGATCGCTGTAGCAGTGACCTGGCATAAAAGCATCCTCCTAAATCTGACGGCAGCACTCAAGCCTTGAAAAATGTGTGCCCCTCTGCAATCAGGCTCGCTGCAATGCTTCTCACAGTGAGTAAGGCCTTTGCAACTCTTCCCTGTAGCCCCTTGGCCAAGGACACATCACCTCTCCCTTAACTTCCTCAATTAAAAAATATCCCCACAAAACAAGCAGTCAGGAAGCATTCCAGGCTATACAACCCAAAATATCCTTCCTACTAGAGACATTTTCACACACAAACTGAACTGGGTGAGTCAGCTCTCCTCAGAGAAATATTGCAAGGAAGGGATGTGGGTGTTCCTTCTTGTGTCTCACTGGCTACAACAAAAGATATTGACAAATTGTGGGAGTTCAGAGGAGGAGCAAAAACGGTAAGGGGACAGAAGGGATTGAGCTAAATTGAGAATAGATGAAAACATCTTTCAGCCAGTAACTCGGCTAACAGACCATGACAGCATGTACATGTTTGAATTTTATATAAAAATACCAAGAAAGAAGGAGTAATCTTGTTTATGGAAGGATAGCTCCAAGGGTAACAGGTTTTGCACTCTGAGGTATTTGGGGTAATGACCATCTTCTGCTGTTTGCCCAGTACCTGACTACTTGGAACTTCACTTGCTGACATAATCAAACAAATAACCATTAAAAAAAGGAGAAGAAAATCTAGGCAACAGGCTACGATGTGCAGCATGGCCTCCCAGGGACAGCAGCAGGAGCTCCTGTGTGTAGAATATATAAAAAACAATTGCAGTTATGACTGATTTGTTCAGGAATCACATCTCTGGGTTCTGCACAGCCAGAGCCCAAATGCCATGGGCAGCACAGACACACAGGCAGGGCCACTCGGCAGGGGCTGGGCATCAGCAAACAACGGGGGTTTGTCCCCTCTAACCTTACAGGTACCTTAATCTGACAAAGGGTTTTGATATTTTCCAGCCTGTACAGAATGGATGTCCACAACTACCCCAAAACCGCAGCCAGGCATAAAGCAGGATTTGTCTGCTTGAAAAATCACAGTTGTGTAACACATGAATAAATTAATTCATCTGGGAACCCCCACAATTCTGAACCTCACGAACAGCACTCAGGCTGTACACTCGACGGGCCACAGCCCAGGCAAGGGAAGAGACGGGAGGGACAGACACGAACCAGGACTCTTTATGGACAAGAAAAAGCAGCAGCCTCGCAGGGGCTGAGCTGCAGACGTGCCCGGTGCCCCGTCTCCGGCGCGGAGCTGCTACCCGCCCCC
>NW_005054370.1:2767405-2775584 GCF_000277835.1 Geospiza fortis | reverse complement strand
GGAGGCGGGGGGCGGCTCGCCGGGAGCACACCGGGGGTGCGGGGAGGGTGTGCGCCGCACCGGGAGCACGCGGACAGACCGCCCGCCTGTTTTGCCGGGTCACGCAGGCATAGAACTGTCAAGGTTGGACCTTTAAGGTCATCCAGTGCGACCGTGCACGCAGCATTGCCATTCTGATCCCTAAACCACATCACGCAGTGCCAGGGGCAGACGCCTCTTGAGCAGCTCCAGGGACGGGCCCCGGGCCCTGCGCAGCCCTTCCAGTGCCTGACCACGGGAACGGTGACAAAAAAACCGGTGCCCCACTGCCAAGTGACGCCTCTCACATCCAGCATTCCTTCTGAGGCGTGTGCACATCTGTGCACATCTGCCTGCGTCCGTGTCACGACACAGCACGTGCCCGGGGTTACAGCCGCGCCTCTCTCGCTCCTTGCAGGATAATGCCCGTGAGATGGAGCCGCTACAACCCCAGCTACCTGGAGCCAGAAGTGAAAAAGGAATCACATCAGAAAGCTTTAGAGGAGCTGACAGAGGAGGAAAGGGAACAAATGGAGCTTAAGGCTGTTCGACCCATCAAAGCTGCTCCTCCCAGTCTCTCCAGTTCCGTGTTCAGCGACCCCATGATCAGGTCAGAGAAAGCAGCAGCTCCTCCTCTCTCCAAAAATGCCTGGGAACTGTGCTGCCCTCTTCTCCCTTCACCTGCTGGGTTCACATTGCCTTTTGTTACAGCACAATCCCTATATTCTGGGTTAATCTTTTCCCATCAACGACTCCATTATTGTTCTTCAGTGATTAGAGATAATTACAGAAGATCTGGCAGCACCCACAGTTAACCATGGGAATGACACAAAGGGATGGGGTTGGGGGGCTTATTTCTGTGAGTGATAAAATTAGAATTCATATGGATCCTATCTGACTTTGTGTTTACAGTAAATTCACCAATATGATGATGAAGAGTGGAAATAAAGTGCTGGCCAGAAGCCTCATGTCTCAGGTAAGAACTCAGGTTTCTTCTCACTATTATGTTGAAAGTAGACAAAATGGAAGGGATGTCAAACCCACTGTAATTGAGAATTACCAGAACTTGGGTGGTCCATCTCTGTGGGCCTGATGTGTTTCAGTCTGCCACACATTGCTTGCAGCATGATTCCTCTGATAAAGCATGATTTGTTTGATAAAATGGCCATTGCCCCAGCCTCCTTAGCTCACAGACCAGCAGGTGACAGCTTCGTGTAGAACCTTCTCTTTCCATCCTTCAGTATCCCTGTGTTCTTTTGTACTGCATAAACACACAGAATACCCTTAAAAAGCATGATTTTTCTCTAAAGATCTTTGCAGCTCTCTGTCATGCCTTACCCTCTGTGTAACTTGCCCTTGAAGCCCCACAGATGTGTCACCTACATGACACAGCTTTGAGCTGCTCTGACCCACAGCCACTGCTGTTAACTGCTGTTCCCGTCTGGTCTCTTCTTCCCCTGAACTCCCTTTGAAATGGAAACATTTTGGCCAAATGTTTCCAATTAACTGCTGGTTCCTGGTTACAGAAAGGCACACAGGCTCTGGAGGGGAGGATGCTCAGTGCACAGCCCCCTCCCTATTCCTGGCTCCACTTTGTCCCTGCCCTTCCCTGGCTTCAGGCCCGGGTCGCTGCTGCTCATCCCCCTCACCCGAAATGCAATGACTGATAAAAGAGAGTGAAGAGCTGGAAGAGGCTGAAGTAAATCTCGAGTTAAAGAATTCCCAATGGGTGTCTTTTGCCTCTGGGGCTGGTGGACCAGCTGCTCAGGTGGAAATGGGGTGCCTATAAAAGTGATGTAACCTCATGGACTGGGAGAGTCCATCTGCCCTGTATGTCTTCTTTCTTGCCTTTCTTCCAAGACTCTGGAGGCCATCAAAAGGAAGCAGCTGGAGAAGTACCACAAAGCTCCAGAAAATGAGAAGGAGACAATTGAATGCAACCCCTACGTCATTTTCCACCAGGCTCTCAAGAACTGCCAGCCCATCATCGGGCTCAGCAACATCACCAGAGGAGGCAAAACCTACCAGGTGAAAGGGGGCTGGGAGCACATCTGGTTGTAAGGCAATTAGCTAGGGAGGCAAATGAACTGGTTTCCACCCCAACAGCTCAAGATTTTCTCTCCTTGGAAAGAGCCACTTTGCAATCTGGAATAAAACAGCACCTAGAAACTGTCCAAAATAAGGATCTCCACCTCTGAGTATTGTGACAGAATCCTGTGACAGAATCACTAAGGTTGGAAAAGACTTCTAAGATCAATCAACTCCATTAATCAGCAGCAGTCTCTGGTTCTCTGACTAGATTTGAGGAGAAACACACAGCAACTATTTTCCAAAGAGACAGAGATCAGCAGCAGAAGAATTGGTAGTCTTTGGACTACCAGTCCCATCCTTTCCACTGCACCACGTTGCTTGGGGAGAGGTCCCAAACCCCTGGGGCAAGTCTGCATGGCAAAATGGGTCACCTAGATCCAGTGGGATATTTAAAACATGAGCAGAATCTGTCTCTGAGTACGGGTTCTTCAACCCTTGGGGCCTGAAGGAGAGGTGAGATGTGGGGGCATTTGGAATGAGCTGATCTTTAAGGTCCCTTCCAACCCAAACCATGCTGTGATTCTGTGACTTCTCTGTATTCAGTGCAGAGATGAGGTGACCTTTCCCATCTCTGCTAACTCAAACCAGCCTGGACCCAGCTCCCAGACAGGCCAGAGTTTCCACTTCAGTAGCAGTGGCCAGTTCCTATGGACAGAGCAGGAGAACTGGCAGGGCTCAGCTGTGGGGAGCAGGTCTGGCTGCAGAGAGCAGCACAGTGAGCACCTGTAGGTGCAGCTGGTGCAGTGTGGCTGCTGGGGAGGAGCAGGTTGCTGATACCTGCCATGTTTAACCCTTTCCCAGGTGCCCGTCCCGCTGACGGACAATCGGAAGCGCTTCCTGGCCATGAAGTGGCTGATCACCGAGTGCAGGGAGAACAAGCACCGCCGGACACTGATGCCAGAAAAGCTCTCCCAGGAGCTGCTCCAGGCCTTCAACAACGAGGGGCCTGTCATCAAGAGGAAGCATGTCCTGCACAAGATGGCAGAGGCCAACCGGGCGTACGCCCACTTCCGCTGGTGGTAGGGACCCTGCGTGGGACACGCTGCCACGGCCTGGAGAGCAGAGCCCCAGGGCTGCCAGCCTGGGAGACAGCAATGGGGAATATCCCTTGCAGGCAGCTTCTGTTCTAACCCAGGGAAAGCTCACACGATCCCCACGAGGTTCTTTTTCTTTGTGCTTGTTTGGATGGGGGAAGGGGGAGTCTGAGGTACCAGCCTCAGTGGGGCTGCTCCACTTAGTTCATAATCACTTCCCTGTGAAGACAAGCCTTAGATGTTTTTCTTACAGCAACGCTAAACAAAACCATCTTTCACTTACCTGTTTCCTGGGGATCTGAAAGTCTCTGCTCCTCAAATCAGCAATGTTTTTGGCTGCAGAGCTGAGAGCAGAGCTGGATCCTTTTCCACAGGGATTGGTACAACAGGCAATAAAAGGCCCTTTTTGATTTTGGCCATCAGCAACACGGTCTGCACAGATTTGCTGGGAATGTGGACAAAATAAAACCAGTTTTATGGGAAAGGTTTCCCAGTTCCAGACTTTTGTCTTTGTTGCTCCAGGTGCCCTGGTTGTGTAAAGCCCTGAGGCCCTAGACTGTAGCAAACAGAGTTATCTCAGCCTTAGGGCTTCAGTCAGGAGCAACCCTTCAGTGTTGCTCAGAGCTCAGCAGCTGTGCAGGAAGAAAGCAGGGCATACATTAGTGGAAAACTTTTATTAGAAAAAAATCCTTCAATAGACTATTTTGTTTCATTTCTTCCTCTCCCACTCTTATAAGAAATATACCGTAGCTGAAACTTGCAAATTCTGGAAAAAAGTGACAGTTATTGTATAAAACCTATAAAACCTGTTCCTACATGTGCTCAGGGACCTCTTCTGTTGCAGGCTGCCTTGTGGCAGGTATTCCTGGCTGTGGAAGAGGCTGTGTGCATGCAGGTGCAGCCAGCCTGCTGGAAGGAGTCTGGGAAAAAAAGCACTTGGTTGAGCTGTTTGTGAGGCCATGGTGTGTTCTGTGACCCATCCCAGAGAACCAGGTACAACCTGAGCTGGGAGATTTCCCTGCTGCCTCCCACAGCTCTGCTGGCTTTGGGGTGAAGCAAAATGTTCTCAGCCTCTAAACTGTGCTTTCTTTAACACTCATAGAAAATGCTGGTGTGAGCTACAAGCCTCCCGAGCCCTTTGCTGACAGCAGCCCAATATTAAGACAAAATCAGTGGGAGAACTTTGCTGGGTAAAGTGTGCCCTTCCCACTGCTCTGAACCTCCAAAGTCAGACCAGCACCAGCTGCATCTGACAGTAGGTGCAGAGAGGCTCTAGCCAGTATAAATCCTATTTACAGGGAGTGCTAGAAAATTAATGTGAAAAATTCCAAATTGGTACAAAGCCTGCTGGTGAAGGTGCTGGGGATTCCTCTGCCTCGGGAGGTTAATCTGTCACTTCACTGTAATAATATTTCTGGGCAGCGTCCGTCATCTTCCACTCAGCAGCCCGGAACTCGATGATCTCCAGCAGCAGGAGCTGGGACAGGGAGCTGAGCCCCTCCTGCAGAAGGAAACCATCTCGGAGCAGGGAGAAGAGCTCGTCCATCCGCTGGGAATTCATCTTCTCCAGCTGCTCACCGATGCGGTGGAGCTGCAGGACCAAGCAGTCCACCTTCAGAAGGAAGAGCAGTGGCTGAGCACAAAGCAGTGGAGGCTCCTCTGCACCCCCCGGGCTGTGCTTTTTACAGGTCCTTGGCAGGACAACAGGCACATCAGCAGCTCTCCCTGCACTCACCTCCTCTTCCTTCTGCAGGCTGTCGGGCTGTGCCAGCCGGAACAGGCAGTCGTACACCGGGTTCACCAGAGCCATCATGGGCATGTTGTTCACCTGCAAGGAGAGTGGAGCATTGTCAGCCTGGGGCCAGAAGGGAGTCTGCAGCTATTTTAAATAGTTATTCCCTTGCTGCTCTCCAAAGGAGAAGGGAGCAGAATTTAGTTGTGCTGTGTTAGTGGGATTTTCATCAGAGATCAGACATTTGAGTCTCCAGGAACCAGAGGAGCTGAACAAATGATGTAAAAACCATCTATTTTTAAATGTAAGGAGGTAGTCATGGGAAATACACTTGTTCCCACAGTATTTTTCCTGCCTGCAGCTCTACTTGCATCATTTTCACATCTCCAAGCAGGAATTCAAAGTTCACACACTGCACAAAGGCCTGAAGCCAAACTCTATCAGCAAACCCCACAGCAACTGAAGCAGTCCAATCTGGGACATGTGGGATCAGGCAAATCAGGGGTTTTCAAACACCAGGTACAAAATGAGGAAGCTGAGGCTTTGTGACTGTTCCTGAAGACTTGCTCTGCCTCTCTAAGCCTGTAGAAAGCACCAGCTCTGTCAGCATCCTTGTGCAAAGAACCAGCTCTGGCCCCCATGGCCCTGGGGCTCTGAACAACACTGACCCACCACCCCTGCTCTGGTGTCCTGGGATGCCCAGGCCCTCCTGGCACTCCAGACAGCAGCAGCTGGCTGCTCCAGCTCCCTACCCTCAGGTAGTCAAAGATGTTGCAGATGAAGGTGACGTAGCAGATCCAGGCCTGGAGTGAGCGGGTGCGCAGCTCCTCCCTGTCCTTGTACTCCTGCTGCAGCCGGATCAGCCGGTCTGGCCAACTTGTTTGCTCTCCGCCTATAAGCCCACAAAAACAGGATGGAGGGATGAAACAGGGGTGCCAGTGGGGCAGGGGGATGCAGTACCACACAGAGACCCTTCTGTGATTCCCAAAGAGGCAGAAAAGCTGCAACTTGCTGCCTGTGCTGGCCCACTGCTCTTCTGGATGCTGCCACTGCATTGGGCAAGTGGCAGGACAGGAGAGATGGGCAAGGGGTCAGAGCACGTGACTGGGGCAAAGCCCTTCCTGGCCCAGCCCAGGGACAAGCCACACAACAGCCCAGGTGTTTCACTGTCCAGATATGAGCTCTCACCTGGATGATGGTGTAGCAGATGCGCCCAGCCTCCTTGCTGAACACAGAGTCTTTGAGGGACTGGTCCACTATAATATTGGCCACTTTCTCCAGGTCCACATTACTGGGGTCTGCAGAGAAGAGGAATGCTATTAGGACCCAGCCCTCTTTGGCCCCTGATTGCTTTGAGGTACCTGGAAAGCAGCCAAGGTCTGTGCAGGGCCCAGCAGAGTCACATTAAATGATGCAGAAGCCGTGCGTGGCAGAGGAGCTCATAAAAACCTGCTGACCTTTGAGGGCTGTTTTCAGCAGCTTCTGAGTCTCGGAGTCGAAGGACTGTATTTTGTACTCTTCTTTGCCTGTTTCCCCCATGACGGGTTTCCTCCAAGGGCAAGAGTCAGGGCAATGGATGAGCTAGTGACAGTCCCTGGGGAAGGAGCACGCAGAGCTTAGTTGGACAGAGGCAAACCTTCACCTATTTCCCGTTCGGCACATCCCAGGTAGTGTTGAAGTACAGGCTGTTTCCTGACAGCTCCCCACCCCAAAGAAACTCCTCTTTTATTAGAGCACCAACTCTACCTCTAGATCTATGCAAGTCCTCATTTGCACATTCCCACGTCTTTTAAAGCCTTGTCTCCTACCAGCTGATAAGAGAACTTCAGAGCCTTTATATTTTTCTGATACGAGGAATATGTTACAGGCAAAGCAGACCCAAAATATATGTGGTTGTATCACAGGAAGGCACACACTGCTCCCTTGGGCCCTTTAAACACAAATTCAGCAGCTTTCATACAAAAATCTGGGAAGAATCAAAGCCAGTACAAAAGCATCCAACACACACTCACTAGAGCACCTCTCCTGCACCACAGCCAGGCTTCCTCAGCTCCCAGCTCGACACGGCAAACTCAGCAGCCAAATCCCCAAGAGCAACAGCTCCCATCTCTCTCATCCCTCTGCGGTCAAGCACTGCTCTGCAGCACCAGCAGAGCTCCTAACTAGTCTCTAGATTGATTTTCTTCTGCTTCATGATACAGTGAAGACAGCAAGAGGGTACGCACAGCACAGAGAGGAAGGGCTTGCTTTGATTCACACAGGATCTGATGGATGGAAATGCAGGGCTGGCCAGACCGGCAGTACAAACAGGAGAAGGCAATCGGCCAAATGAGTTTTGCCAGCTCGTCGAAATTCCTCGGCCATTACTCACCCCTCTCTGCAAACAGGTCCCTACCCAGATCACAGCCCAAGAGCCTTTAGGGGCATGGGACAGGTACTGTGGGCAGTCCCCTCACATACAGCACAAGAGTGACTCAGAGCAGAGAGCAGCCCCATGGGGGTGACCACCTGCGACACTGCTCTTGCAGCCAAAGCTCTCACCTACCCTGGGACTGACACTGAGGTTTCTTTCCCTGGTGGATTCACAAGCAGCTGGGTGCCCTCCGTGCCTGGTTGGCAAACACCTTCCTAGCTGACCTCTCCTCTCTCTGCATCTGCACTGATGCCATGCTGCACTGCCAGTGGAGCAGCCCGAGATCACCAGCAGCCCCGTGTCCCACCGGCAGCATCTCCACGCAGCAGGACCCTGGCGAGAGCACAGCGCCTCACGCAGCCCAGCGAGAAGCGCCCGAGCCCGTCTGGCAGCGTCTGTGCCGCCGCCCGGCCCCTCTCCCGGAGCTTCCGTTCCTCGGCTCCCTGGGATGGCCACGGCTGCTTTGAGCTGCTGAGCCAAGTAACCCTGCCAGAACAAACCACAGCGTGTGAACACCGAGCCAGCCAGGTCTCGCCTGCACTAGAGACCCTCCTGCCAGCACCACCTTATCGGAAGGGCTGGTGGCAGTGGGTGACATGGGGCACCTGCGGGTACCAACTGCTCCTCTGCCACTGGCCCCGGCTAGACGAGCCGTCCTGGGGGCTGACTCGGTTGGGGTCAGCACCCTCAATCTGCTGGTGATGCACCAGCTCAGGTGGATCACACAGGCACCTGTGACCTGTAGGGTCACACCTGGCAATATGGGCTGGACAAGTTCTGGCCACTGCAAGGAGAGGGAGAAGAGCAGAGTCTCCTCTGCCGCCCCATAGCGTCTGCCCCAGGTGCTCTACCAGCCCCCGGAGCCCCCATCCGATCCCCGCCGAACCGCGA
>NW_005054370.1:2757243-2767035 GCF_000277835.1 Geospiza fortis | reverse complement strand
CGCGGCTTTTCCGACTCCCCCGCCGGGGGATCGCGGGCAGCACTCACCCCTCCGCCCCGGTCCCCCGCGGGGCTGTCCCGGCGCTCTACGGGTGACAACGGCGTGAATTCCGCCCTTCCCTCCGGGCCAGGGCAGGCTGCAGCCCAATGGTATTAAAAAATGAGTAGAAAAAAGTCAGGAAAGAAGAGAGGCAGTAAACCAACGCACTGCAACAACAGCTGAGTATGGTATAACACACTTCAGTTTTTTTTCTCTCAAATCTCAACCATTCCATAAGGTAAGACCCCCACAGGGGGCAAAGTCTTCACCGCAGAGCAGACAGGCTACTAAACCAGGGAATGGCTGAGGGAGTACAGAATGAACAGTTTGGGAATATTTTCTGTAGCACTGCATGGCCTGGCTGGATACAAAGAAAGCCTGAACTATTCCATCGGGGGTGTGACGGTCAGGACTGGCTACCACAGCTCTAAATGCCCCTCTAGGACACAGCAGTGGGACTGGGCTGCAAAAATCACCCTTGGCTGATCCCTTTTGGTGCAGCTCTCAATAGTGATACCCAGCAGGGAGGGTACAGTTCTGCCTACAGCTGAAGAGCACCCACAAGCCAGCCATGGGAAATCCAAATGGCTCCTGTTCTGGTCCCTGACTATTCTCCCTTTTAGGCAGCAGGAGGGCCACGATGTTCCTGCAGGGTCCAGCAGAGGCACGAAGAGGAAAGGAATAAATCAACTGCAGCCAGCCACTGCGTAACAAAATATTTAATGTACCTTGTGTTAAAGGTAGGCACACACTGTACATGTTGTGCCGAATGCTTTCAGGAAACAGTAGCTGCAAAAGATCCACTCTGGCAACACAGCAAAATGCCACTGTTACAGTTTCTACATCACAAGAGAAATTTAAATCCAAATTAAATACCATCTATTCCAGTTCCGACTGTAAAACATTGATTTCTTGTCAAAAACGATGCTGTGCAGCTCTGGATGAGTATCCTGAGAGTGGGACTGTCCTAGGAACTTGGTGAGGCAGCCAGCACTGCAGGAATCAGCGTGTTCCTCACAGAACCTGTGTGTCCGAGGCTGGCTCAGTGCCGTGGTGGAGCTGCAAATGACTGGGGCACAACTGCTCATCGATGCTCTGCCTGCTAAGGAGCTTTTGGATGTTCTCATGGTAAAAGGCACTAGAAGAAAACAAATGCAACTGCTGAACAGCTTGTGAGGTGAACTGCAGGCAAATCCCTGGTGATAGGATTAGCTTGGAAAGAAATCCCAAGGGCCAAAATCAGCCAAGTCTCACAGTGAGGCATTTGCCATCTTGAGTCACTTCACACTGAACGGGAGCAGCAGCTTCCAAGAGCGTATCTGTCCCAGTACCTCAGAGAACAAGGTGACTACAGATCTCTCCCATCTCCTGCTCCTCTAATTCTAAGAGATTTAGCTCCTAACAGCATGTGTTTTGTCAGAGCAGCTTGAGAAATAAGACCTGTCCTCCTAGTGCTTCATTCAGCCTCAATCCCACAGAGAAATCAACACTCCTCTTACAGTGCTTTCCCCAGCAAAGTGCACTTGAGAAATCTATGAGGACAGATGCTGCTGATCAGAGGTGAAGAAGTGATTGTTGGATGCAGCTCCTAATATTGCTGAGGTTGTCACATCTCTCTCCCTCTCACTGGAAGCCCAGATGCCTTTATGGGCCTGTAACATTTGTGACTCACAGCCTAAAGGCCTCCGACCAGGGAGTGTCTCTTCCACAGCCTGGGCCAGACAGGCACAACTTAAACTCCAGCTTTGCCATCTGCTGGGCGGAGGCAAGCTCAGTTAATGCAGAGTGGAGGAAAAAACGACCCCAGAGAGGAAAAGCTGCTCCATATTCTCCAGTGCTGCCCTCTCTGTGGAGCAGCCAAGCTGCCCATACCAGCATCACCTCAAACTCCACAGCACCCTCGAGGAACATCATCTTAACAGAGTGAGATCTTCCTGCTCTTTCTGGCTGCTGAGTTCCCAACCAGTTTCCCCCTATTTTGTGCAGTTTGACAGCAGCTATTTGACAGAAAATGGAAAACAAGTCTTGCAATGTTGAGACAGGATGGATGAGTCCCCATTTCCTAAGGAAGCCTAGGTCAGCACCAAATATTTTCTGCTCTGGCCTGTCCCTGCTAACCATGATGGCATTCCTCTCACCAGCAACAAAAGACAGTAACAAAGCCAACCTGTTTGTGTCTGTTTTGAAAAGAGACATTTCTCTCCCTCAGAAGGATATAATGAGGCTGAGTTCATTACTCCTTACCATGTCTTTCCAAGAACAGGTGAACAATAAACAAAGGCTAAACATTGTTAAGAATATTCTGAGGAAATCTCAGAAGAGCCTAATAACACAGGAAAATGACAATAGGATTGAGGCACTTGGAGAAACTCCACATTTCCTGCATTTTCTGCTTAAACAAAATGGCCATTTTTAGAGTATATGCAGCTCTCTCTCCCTCTTTAAGACTCACATATCAGCCTCCTGCCTGACACTGACACTGCTCAATGAACTTAATTTTACACAGCTCTGTCATGTGCAGGCCACTTTGTACTCCAAGATCTCAAACCCATAGCAGACATAAAGTTATTCAGCCTGGGCTTGCAAGGAATTTCTCCAGATACCTCAGCCACCAGTGAAACAGCTGTTTTTTAAAAACAGCCTCTCACAATAGCTCAGAATAAGTGAGCAATGCTGATATGCTCAAAATTGCCAGGAGAAGTTTCGTCAATGGAATGGAATTGGTCACGCTGGAATCTGGCCAGACCATTTGGGATTAACACCCTGAATACTGCAAAAGAGCTGGGAAAAGCTTTGTGTTAAAAACCATCAAACCATCCTCCAAATAACTGCAGTGCTCTGCCTTATCCACCCCTTGCAGATGACTAACGTGCTTTTGTATGGCAGGGCTGGGAACTCTGCCTTCCACACAGTCCAGCCACACCCTGCTAGGCTTGAAAAAACACAGAATAGAAGAGGAGGAAGAAAGTAATTTTCCTCTTTTCCACTGTTACATAAATCAGAGTTGTTGGTAGGTTGTTTTGTTGGTTTTTTTAACCACTCATAAAACCTTTGAAACTCCACAAAAACACTTTTCCATCTCTAATTCAGTCATCCATGTGAAACACCACGCTCAGCCAACCAATTCCCATTTGATGTTCATTCCTTTCACTTCAGCAGACACCACGCTCAGCCAACCAATTCCCATGTTCATTCCTTTCACTTCAGCAAATCTTGTCACAACATTTTCATCTGCTAGCACCAATGCAGGACTGAGGTTCTGAAATATTTTGAGACTACTACAGAAATACAGAAACACATTCAGAGGTGCTGTTAAATAAATAATGATAAAAAAATTACTAGTTTCCACAGGACTTTCCCTTCATTATTCCAGCTTAGAATAATTATTTCTTAACGCTATACAGCATTTGTTTACTCACTGCTTTGAAGCAAAGCACCCTGAAGTAAAAAATTAGTTTGTGTGTTGAATCCCCTCAGAATGGGGCTCTTAATATGCAAGTTTGCTTGTAAAAAGTGTGAGTGAGGCATTGAAATCCCTAAGAGATGTATGGCCAGACACCCAGGAAGAGAAAAGGGAATTCAGCATACAATCAAGTTCACTGGAGTTAAAGGAGAAACAAATCTGATCCAGCATGATCAGAGAAGATGCTGTGTTTAAGATGACAGAGAATGCTCAGCTAGCAAGTGGTGACCAAGAAGAAGCAGCTGACAGTAAAGGAAAGGAAAACTGAAGGTCTGTGCATTTATGTGGCTTTACCTGACTTTACACCAGCAGGACAGAGCGACCTGCGCAACACTGAGACAAGAGTCTGGTGCAAACAGCAGGCACTGAGCAAAGGAATAAAGCTGTGCAGATGCAGTGCTAGGATTGGTGTCTGGTTGGTTAAGCAGCACTAGGCTGGGCAAGAATCCCCTCTCTGGGATCCAGGGCAAGCTCAGGGATTCACCCACTTTATTGGGTGCCTTTCCAGAGCACAGGAATTGCTATGGAATGGTCTGTTTGTTCCCCCTCTCACCACTAAATGTGCACTGATATGAGATGAGACAGAAGGAAAGTGCTCTGTTGAATGTCTCCCAGCCAAGTAGTTCAGTGTCTCCAGCAGAACTGCAGTTGCCTTCTCCTTCTGCTTGGTCCCAGGAGGTGATTCCCCACAGGCTGGGGGAGCTCTGGGAGCCCTGACATTTCCAACATGCTCGTGACAGAGCAAGGCCATCAGCCTCCCCTCCTGAGGAGAACAGCAGGCAGCCACACACGTCCCTTTCAGCCTTCCTTCCTCTTCGTGCTCTTGGGGCTCTTCATGGTGCACAGGAGGCTGCAGAACAGCTCATACCAAAAGAAGATGAGGCCAGAGGAGAAGGCAGCCTTCAGCAAGCTGGGAGAGAGGCCCTTGAAGAACCCACCTGGGCCCTCCTCTCGCATGATCTGCCTCACACAGTCCAGGAAACCCCCATATGTCCGTACCTGGGAGAGAAATGCAACAAGGTTAAACAAGAAAACTTCAGGACAACTGGAAAAAACCACAAAGATCCCCAAACTATACCCAGAAACATTATCTTGACATGCAGCCTGGAGATGCCTTTCTGGATAATATAATAACTAACTGAAACTTTCAGAGAGAGTTTAGAGAGAGCAAGATAAAGGAAATGTACAGCATCAGCAATGGTTTATGCACATCATTCACTGTAAAATGGCTGTAAAACCTCTGCATGCAACACCAGCCTGACTTTAAAGAGGTTTGTGAAGTCATTATTTCAGGTTGCATAGTTGCTGTTTTCTATCCCCTTCACTGTCTAAGAAGGAAAAAATGTTGAGTTTTCTGACAGAAAGCAAACACAGCTACACTTAGAAGTCTCCAAATTAGCTGTCTGCATGTTGTCATGTTACACTGTGTAGTTTTAACATCTTGAGATGCATCAATAATAAGAACAAATTCTGTATCTTACTGCAAGAGGAAAAGCATCCAATGCAATGGGCTGAGACATCAAAATCCTATTCCAGAGTTTCTTAGGGTACAGACTGATTTCCTTTTCAGATCTCAGGAATTTTAAGGAAAATAGAAAATTTCCACATTTCATGGAAAAAAAAAAGAATTCCTTGAAAGATCTATGTTTGTCTTCAAGTGTATTTCAAGGTGGTAACAATGGTGCTAAAGAACACCAGAGTATTTAATTTGTTTTGAATTTCAGGCTATTCTCATACATAAAACACATGTTGAACACTTGGTGCCTATTTCTTGTGTCAAAATAGTAACTGCAGAAGAGGAGCCTGACAGCCATGTGACCCCAGCACAGAGCCAGTGTCATCCTCTGCTAGTAATTTGGTTCTGAATCAGAAAAACCAAGCTGCAACTAGAAAAGTAAAGTAAATCAAAAGCCCTTTGCCTGCCTGACTCATCCCTAGCTCCAAGACACAGTGGATGGGGAGGGATGACAAGCCAGAGCACAGGTATGTGGGACAGGTCTCTCCTGGGAGCTATCATAAAATAAACCCTGTAGGTTCATGTATAAATTCACATTATTAAATGACACCAGTGCTCACTGGGAGCTCCCAACCCAAACATGAACTCAACAGGTACCACTGGTGGATGGTCACTGCATTCCAGTGCACTGGACTAGCCATACTCAGGAAAATCCACCGCTTCCAGCATTTCTCACCTGCCCAAAGGCTGCCCGAGCGTGCTCAAAGCCACCCACTTGCAGTCGCTTTTTGACCACATCCAAAGGGTACGTGAGGCTTTTGCTGACCACTCCAGCACAGCTGCCACAGACAAGGTTTCTAACGCTGGCTGAGAAGCAGAAAGGGCAAAGGATAATAGGGAGGAAAAGAAGAGCATTATCAGGGAATTCTGATTAAAGATCATAAGAGGTAAGTTAAAAATCACTTTTCACAAGAAGTAAGGTCAAAAAAAGTCCTTTGAAGTTGCATCACCTCTTCTGCAATAGTTTCAGCCAAAGAATCTCAAGCTGTATTTTTTCAGGCTTGCAATGTCTATTGGAATCAGAGGACCAGCTCCTCTTGGTCCATTACACTGACTTAGGATTTTGCTCTGCTCAAAAAACCCCAATCCCCAGTCACAGACAACTCGCTGCCAGTCAATGAAAGTTTTCATGTCCCCCCAGTAAAAGCCTGGTCACTGGAAATCTTGCACCCCTGACTGCTCAGGCTGATGTATTCTGGATTGGAATGTCTCAAGCTGACACTGCCTGATGATTTCAGAGGCTTGTGGGAAATGAGTTCTGTATTAGACTTTTTCCTGACAAACGTGAGGTCCCAGCACAAAACCACCATCAGCCTCTGCCACCTAAAATTAAATATGCAGACATTGAAAAAGTCTAGTTTCTCTGCTGAAGAAATTCCATTGAGAAACAAAGTCATGCTGCTGCTGCATCCCTCTTGCTCAAGGAAGTACAGGTATCTAGCACTGCCAAGGTGGCAGGTTGCATCAGGATGAGGTTCTCTTACAATGGAGCTAGAAATCAACATAAAAATACCAAATTAAGAGCCTGGCAGCTTTAAATTAGAGTAGATGAATCCTCTTCCCTAACAGCTGTGCTGGAATCTGCAGGCAGATTTACTACAGAAATCCAAGAGTCCTGTCCCCACAGCACTAATGAAACAGAAAGATTATGGCAGCACTGTCTTCCCACAGTATCAGTAATGTGACACTGTTAAAGAAAGAGCACCCTGGCCCGTGACACTTCACTTTCCCATCTACCCACTTCCATCACAGTTACTGCACAATGGGAGCTGTTTGAAAACTCTGCTGTACTTAATTTGGCATTTCCATGCAGGGGTAAAAATAAGAGGTGGGAAATAAGAGTCACTTTTCAGATGTTGCATCAAAAAATGTGGAAGGACTAACAGAGCTTACATCAGTCACCCAAACTAGCATTCATCTTCTTTCTCTCCTGACTGCAACAATCACTGTCCCAAGTTCCTACCTCCATTCTTTGCTTCAGCTGGAATCACCCATTTGGAAAACTGCTGCAGGATGTTGTAGAAGAAGAACTGGAGACCAGCGTATGGGAAGATAGCAATGAGTGTGGGGGTCAAACCTCTGTAGAAAGTCCAAGGCCCTTCTGTCTGGTACATGGTCACCACTGCATGGCGAAGGTTGAGGTAAATCTGTACAACAAGGAAGAGGCTGAGTGACTTTCCAGTGAACTTAAAAACAGCCAACCAAAGGTCAGGTAATTTCCTAGTAATGGGTTTAGGAATTCCCCACTGCCCAAAACACAAATGACTGTCTTCAGCACAAAGTGATGAGCAAGGTGATTTTCCACACCCTCACAGCACTCTCTGCTAGGCCCTTGTGACTTAAAAGAAACAAGACATGGGGCTGGAGTCCTGAGACCACCTGCATCACAGTCATGATTATTTTTCTTTTAACAGTTCTTAACTCCTGCAACACAGTTCATATAATACATACAGTAATTCTATTACAGGCTAAATACAGAAATGGCTCTGATACAAATCTATCCCATTATTACAGACATAGTTAGTGCAGAGACCAATTCTCGTGTAAATAAGAACATGAAGCACAGGTGAAAGGTGACTAGTTTCAAGTACCATCCCCATCATTATCTACACATGACTCTCTGCATGTGCAAAGTTTCAAAAATGCAATGTTCAACAGTCTGGGGAGCGGGTTCTATAAATGCCAACAGCCAAAGCACAAAACTGAGTTATCCTGTTAAGGGCAGTTTCTCCTTTCTGCATCAGAAGCACCAAAACACAATTAGGAAAGCTGTGTCCACAGCACAAAGGATAACTTGGCAACAGAGCAAACAGTGGCCATAACAGCACCTACTCCTTCATTTTAACCCACAATGCTGTATGTGCTTTCAAACCTCCTGCACCTTCAGACCTGTGGAATATTGCCACTGCTATGGATGGCAACATGGAACGCTAAGCCTCACCTTTGGCTCACCCTGGGCGGCAAAGCGGGTGCGCAGCGTGTCCACAGGCTGGACTGCGACCGAGGCGGTGCAGGCAGCCAGGCCCCCGCACACCAGGTGCACCAAGGAGTCGCGGGCTTGGAAGGAGGTGACGTTGTGCATCAGCTCCGTCAGCCTCTCGAAGGTCATGAACTTGCAGGAACAAAAGCGCGCGGGTCAGGAAGCCGATCCTAATGACTCACACAGGTTTCCCACTCCTCTCTCATTTCACCAACAGCTCCACCCCTCCTCGCTTGTTACCACCTTCTAGTCCTTCAAAAGTCCTCCCCAACTTGCAACGTGTAAATATCACTAAGCAGCCCAGGGAATGCTTGGGATACTCTGGTGTCCAACACTTCTGCTAATTCTTGCATTTAGAGTCGTGAAAAACTCATTTTAATGTTCTGTGGCTCCAGAATAGTGTTTGCCATGTCACAGATACGCTTTCCTTTAGCCTTCCAGCCACTGCTCCTAAAGCTGTCACTAATGTTTACAAATTAAGCATAACAGTGCTGTGTAAAACACACTCATCAGCTTCACTGATTTTTTCCTAAGAAGCCCTTAGGGTGACAGCATGACTAGAAGCAAAAAACTGCCCAGGCTTGGGGCATGAGCAACTAAGCCAAATGTCAGGAGTAGGGAGAGCTTATCTATGACACCAGATACAGACAGAGCTCAGTTTGGTCTCACTATGCTCCAGTCTGTTCAGCCAGCTCAGGAATATTAACTTAGGAATTATTCAGCAGCTTTGTTTAGGTATACAACCTTTCCACTCCTGAACACAGACAGTCTGAAGGAGCAGAGCAGTGTCCTGTGTACACACATTGTGCCCAGGTGATGCCTGGTGCCCTCACCTGAACAGCCCCGAAGCCGACAGAAAGGAACTGAGCGGGGACATGGCCCTTCCAGAAGGCTGTCAAGCCCTCCTCCCGGAAAATGCGCTGCACAGCTTGCAGGATGCCGTGGTACTTGGCCGTGGGGTTTCTGGAGGAGAGCTGCTCGATCTGGAGCTGGAGGAAAGGGGAGAAAATATTTTCAATTTCACCCTTCAACACTGGTTCAAGTGTCCAGTTCAGGAATTCACAACCCTGTCAGCCAACCAATGCTAAGGAATGACATTCTGTCTTCCCACAGAACCACATTCAGATCTGACTGGGATGTTATTTATGAAGGGCTCTAAAATAATAAAAATGTTCATGAACACAAAGATAAGCAAGAGGGATGATGGTGAAATTCAGTCAGAGACTGTAAGTCATTCACAAAAACAGAAGGAGAACGAACTCTGAGAAACACAAGATTCCATTCCCACACAAGTTAAGTTGTATAAATAGAAGTGGTGGACACAGGATAGCCCTACTTCCTTGCATAACCTGTACACAACGTAGGTGAGGCCTGATGAGGGATTCAGTGCTCTCTAGCTGCACAGGTGACCTGTTCACCAGGACACGATCAGCTCTGCTGCCTGACAGGCTCTTTCATCCCGGCCCCCGGGCACGCCGCGGGTGAGGTACCTGAAAGCGGATCTTGAGGACGTCCAAGGGGCTGACAAGGACCCGAGTGACCAAGCCAGACGCTGATCCTGCTGCAGCCGCCTCCGCCGTGGACACGCACCTGCCTTCGGGGTCGTAACCCACCATGCCTGCCGGCTGTCCCAGCCTGGGCAGGGGCACAGAGCAGTGAGCCGCGCCCTCACCGACCTCCACCCCACAGTCCCCTCAGGCCAAGGCCCACTCAGCCCCTCCTCACCCCAAACTCCCTTCTCACCCCACGGGACACACAGATGCCCCTCTGCATCACTCCCTCTGCCCCGCAGCT
>NW_005054370.1:2738570-2757172 GCF_000277835.1 Geospiza fortis | reverse complement strand
CGCGGTGTCCACAGAACCGCGGATCGGTGGGGCTGGACGAGCCCTGAGACCGTGGAGTCCAACCTGTGGAGTCCAACCTGCGAGCCAACACCACCCTGTCAGCCAGAACATGGCACTGAGGGCCACATCCAGTCTTTTCTTAGACACCCCCAGGGACAGTGACAGCTCCCTGGGTCACCCGTTCCAATGTCTAATCACCCTTTCCATGAAGAAATTCTTCCTGATGTCCAACCTAAAGCTCCCCTGGTGCAGCTTAAGGTTATGTCCTGTCACTTGTTACCTGGGAGAAGAGCCCGACTCCCACCTGGCTGCACCCTCCTATCAGGGAACTGGAGAATGCAAAAAGGTCACGCCAGGACCTTCCCTTCTCCAGGTTAAACAAGCCCAGCTGCCTCAGCCCTGCCTCATCACACGTGGATTCAGACTCCTCCCCAGCTCTGCTGCCCTTCTCTGCTCCCACGAGGCAGGGCTGTGAGAGGGCAAGGGCAGCATTGCTCCCACTGCCACCTCCACCTTGCACAACCACAGACCAACAAACCTTGTCTCCATAAAGCACAGGGGAATGAGATTTTCTAAGCAACCCAGCCTACAGTAAAACGCCACTTTGAGCAGTACGTTTTGCTATAGCATTACAAAGAAAGCCAAACACTTCAAACCACATAGTGAATTTTCCACACTGACTTCTGGCACAAAAAAAAAAGAAACATAAAGAAATAATTGTAGAAGTATCCAGGCATTTCCACCTTGACATCATCAGTATTTAAACACAGTAACTAAGAGCAACTGTTTAAAAACCAATGAAAACTCCAGTGTAGGCCTTTTCCTATCCCCTGTTAACACTGACTACACCATTCACGCTCACAGGTACTTTCTGACTATTAGCAAAGGCTGAGGAGAAGCTGCAGAGAGCTGCCCACACACCTTGTTACTCCAACAGAGCCGTTCTTCTTTAGGTAACAGAAGTGAAAACAATCTGCAGGGCCCTGATGGAGCAGATCCAAAGCCACAACAGCCTGAGCCTGGCTGCTGTGCTCACACCAGCCCAACACCACCTCCCCCTTCTAGCAAAAGGCTCCAGAAGTGTCTGAATTACAAGCTCACTCATAGCTTGGTCAGTTAACTGAAATAACAGACAGATGCTCAAGTGAAGAATTCAATGTATATTTATTATTCACAGTTAATTACTATCTACCAAATGCTGCTGCAGAGTTAAAGGATTAAGTACATAGGCCTTTTTTTTTTATTTAAACACAGAAAATTTTTTTAATATATATACACACACAAGACATATGTCTGCAAGGCTGCATGATATACACCAATTCCAAAATAAGGAAACAATCAAATGGTCCAGGTGTAGAATGCCATAGATTCCTTTTCCAATCACTTTACAAAGTGGGAAGAAAGTGAGTGACAGCTAGCAAGGAGAGGGGGGAAAAGTAATACTCTACAGGGTAGCTCTCTCTTTCATTTGCTGGAAAATCAAAGTGTAAGGCAGAGTTCATCTCAGGAGTAAAACTTTTGCAACACTTACTACAAAAAAAGGCACCCTCCAACAAAAGATTGCCCGTGCTGAGCAGGGCGGGAGGAGATCTCCGCTGCAGGTTGGGTGTGTTGGTGGGGTGAAGGGATCCAGCCAAACGGCCACCAAGGGAAAAACAACGCAATTGAAGATTGGCACAGAGAGCGCTGCGGGCTGATTGCTTTCCTTCTGTCCAATTTAATGTCACACTGCTCTGGTGAGGAGCAAAGGGCCACCAGGAACGCCCCGGGGTGCAGGGCGGGGAGAACAGTCACACACAGCCTGCTGTGAACGGGAGCGGGCGGGGAGCTACTTCAACAGGAACACTGACCTGAGGAGGGAGGAGAGACTGGAGAACAGGGATGCCAACTCCACTTCTCAAGAGCAACACGACTGCAAATACTGCCTATCCAGGCCGAGGAGACAGGCTGATCACATGCATCACGTAGAAACATTCACTAAGAGCGTAAAGTTTTTTTTCAAGCACTATTTCTTGAGGTTTCTCTGCATTATGAAGTTTTCCACCAAAGGAATGTACATTTTGTAGGACATCTCAGGGCTATTATTTCTCAAATTCCCCCCTTAACCCTCCCTCCCCAAAATATTCTTCCTCATTTTCCCTCATCAGAACTTTCCCCTTTCTCTTACTTCTTTTGAGGCTCCTGGTTGCAGCTCTCCACCTCTGAGCAGCCTAAGTTGCCACTTGAATGCCTTGATTTTATTTTCCTTGGAATAAGGGAAGTTGAACAGTAAGACAAATCTGAAGATTAAAGCTCCATCTCTGTTTGTAGATTTTTCTCAAGTGTCCATTGATAAAACCACCCTCCTTTGCCCCCTTCCCCCAAAGTATTTATTTACACATAGGCAGAAAAAAAAATCCTCTGAAAAGCTCTGGACTGTCCTTTTAACTTAAAAAATAATAAAAAAGAAAATAAGGGGAAGGCACTATGGAAAAAATTACAGAATGTGCTCAACCGTACACCTTTAAGAAAAAACAAAAAAGCTGTCAGCACAGCATTAATAGACTTCAGTTGTACGTTGGAGTTTCTCAAAGCAGCTCTGTGACTCAAAAGTAAAAAAGAGAACAAAAAGCCACACAACTCTTCTCCCTTCCTCTGTTTGGAAGCTGCTGAGCTTCAGAAGAAAGTGCCAAAGGAGAAGAGACAATAAAAATTAGATTAACACCTCATCTTTCCCAGGCAAGAAATGCTGAATGTTGAAGGCAAAAGCAGAAACTGATGATTTTTGTTTTTTTTTAAAGGCAGGACTGTGGACTTGGTTCTTCTCTCATGTCCCTTCATGTCAAATGAAGACCGTTTGCAGAGAGAGAAAATACCAGCAGAGTTTCTCCCTTTTCCTTTAACTGCATTGGCTAGGACTTTATATGGCATTAAAACTTCATGCACTGATGGACAGAGGAGGAGGGGGAAACAAGAAGAGTTGTGGTGAGACCTTAAGTGACCTTAAAACACTCATTTTCAACAAGAGTGAATAAAAGGGGATAACCCAGGAGCAGCTGAGGAAATTTGTTATTTTCATTTTTTTTTCTCTCTCTCTCCTTTTTTTATTTTCCTTTTTTTTTTTCCTTTAAGATAAGTTTTGGTGTGTAAGTTGAACTCTTCCCCCCGCCCCTGAAGTTCCGTTCTGAGGGAAGGAGGATCACCTCACGGTGACAGGTGACTCTGGTTTTACCGCCGTGTGATTTTTAGGTCACTGGCTGCAGTTAGGCTCTGTATGTGTATTTACTGTTTCTCTGGTTTCCTTAAATAATCTCTAATATTTCTCTCTAGATGTTCCGGTTCACTGGGGTCACGTAGTTGCGTGGGAACATGCCCGTCTGTCCGCGGCACGCTCCCTTCCACCAGTTGGGGTCAGAATTGTCAAGGACTTGGATAAAGTCTCCACGATGGAAGCCCAGCTCTCCTTCCTCTTGGGGATCAAAATCAAACAGGGCCTGAACATATGTTGGTTGCTGAAAGGGGAACAAGAAACATACACAGTGAGAATCACCCACGGCACTCCAGGCACCTGCTCCTGCGGGCAGAAGCTGTCTTACACCGAAGATTAACAATAAACATTTGGGCTACTCCCTTTCCCTGCAAGCCAGCTCCCAACAGCTGCAAGGAGGTGCTAAAACAGTAATGGACAGGCTATAGAACACCTCAGAAAAATGTCAAGTTTCTGTGAAAGAGGTGAAATAGAGCAGATAATTCTGATGTTTTTCTAGCATTTTTCACTCTTTGGGGCCTATTGTAAATCTGTGTTCTATAGCAATACAGTAATATTGCTGTTTACTTGTCCTGTTTTCATACTTGACAGCACAATTATTATTGATCTACACAAAGTTACCCCTAAGAACTGAATGTTGACATTTTACACATTTTCCTTAACTCTTCTGTCACAGAACATTTTGCCTGGTCAGCAAGTCTTCCTTTCTGATGGAAAAGCTAACAGTTAATTTAAAATATATTTGCAGTCTTAAAATTGTGAGGCCAGGAAGTTCTCTTCATGCTTGTCCTTTTCAGCCAGCTGGTTTCTCACACTCTGTTTATCTCTGACCTGACCGTGCAGAGCCAAGTGTTAAGTTCAGACAAACTGTGACAAAGTTGCCAGTGGCACCTGGACAGCTGCACAAATGCCACATCCTTGTCTTCAGGCTAGAAGCAGAATGCTGTACAAGGAAGCAAAAGGATTTACCCAGAACTGACAAAACATGCAGTTACATGAAATACAACACTCTGATTGACCTGGGAAATGGAACAAAATAAAGAGTTGGATATACACAAGCTGCTCTGCTGGCACTTCACGACAGTTTCTGGATTTTCTTCACACTGGCTAGATCCAAACCAGAGATGCTCCATATGCTGTAACCACCTCTTCAGGAAAGCCCAGTATCAAAGCCTCACTGAGGGCTGCACTTCTGGCTATGATCAGGTATAAATCAGAACAGAATCACAGAATTCTTTAGGCTGAAGAGCACCTTCTAAGATCAGCAAGTCCAACCATTAACTGAGCACTTCCCTACCCTTTTTAACTGTGCCCTAAAACAGGAGCAAATCCATTTTTAATTCACAGGAATCAAATTATCTTCCTGCAACAGAATCTAAAACATTAAAACAAGTCAAACATTCAAACAGCAACAATAATTTTGCCTCAACTTCAGGGAGACCAGGAGTGGAAGTAGGCATTGCACAAGAATGCAGCTTACTTACCAGTAAAATTTTGACTGCAGGATCTAAAGATACACTTCCACAGGTAAAAAAATCAAGTCAGCTTCTTTCTTACTCTAAAATGCAATCCCACTTCAGACTGTGGTTGCAATAGTCTCACCAGTGCCTCACAGGACACTCTACTTTTCTTACCTGTGGCACCTGCTCAATGTCCCGGAGAAATATTTGCTGGTTCCTGGAGACAGAGGTGGATCTGTGATAATCTACCAGCTCGTTCAAAGAATTGAACTTCACCACCCAAAGGAAATACTTGCCAGCCCCATCTCTAAGCACCTTGAAGTGCTGCACATCATTTCCAAACCTGCGTGGAAAGAATGAAGAACATAGAGCACATTATTAGCCATAGGGAACTCCTTCTGGGATCATCAGCACAGAGTTTGGAACAAGAAGGTCCTTTGGGGCACAGTGAAAACTGTCAATGACATTGCTAACACAGCTGCAATCCCATAACTGGAATCACACATACTTCTTGATGTATGCTACATATTCTGTCACCTGTATTGATGATGATGATGATGCAGAATCCCAAGGACAAATGCCAGGGACTTTGCAAGGTCACAGCAACACAGCTGCACCCTGGTGCTTTCCACTTCCCATCCTCAAACACAGAATTGTCAGATAAACAGCACAAGCACTTTGGTTTAGCTCTTCACACACAGCAGTTTGACAACTGACTCAAGCCACTCTCAGTCTGTGCTACTCTTGCCATGGTCCTCTGCTTCTCACAGCCCCAGTCCCTCCCTCCCAAAGCACCACTGCCTATGTGCAACAATGCAATGCAAAAGCACCAGTCCCATTACAGGCAAATTCCTGGGAAAACACTGCCACAGGAAGGGCAGAATTGGCTCCTCTGGCAACCAGAATGGACTTGTGCAAAAGGCTCTCTTATGAAACAAAAGGACCTCTCTGGTCTTTAAAAAAACCCCCAAAACAGAATGTAACAGACAAAAACCCCTCAAACCCCAAAGTGTTCAAAGATGATGCTGCACACATAAACCAGCAACTCCAATTCTGTGTTAACAGACAAATTCCATGTTTCTTCTGACAAACGATGGCATTCAATTGAAGCTACATTTCCAACAGTTTTACTCTGAATAAAGAGGAACTCTGGCGAGGTCCACTGGGATTTTCCAGATGAATGGCACATTGGTAATTTTACTTCAGCTTAAAACACCGAAAACAGAAGACAACTGTTCCCGTTTGGCATGCATGACACCTATACATCACTGGGAAAAGCAGACACTGCCTTGAAACAACTCCTGGGTGCTGCCTCTGCTCTGCCTTCCTCAGTCTCTGAGCTTCTCACCATTCCAAATCCTACAGATCACTGTTTAGGAAAAGGACTTTCCTAAATTATGCACACAGGAAAAAAAACCCAACTGAGACATTACCACCAGATGGCAACACCAGGCTGAACAGGCAGGCCCAGCTATGCCATTGTAATTTTCTGTTTCTTAAAGGAATGCACTTTCTGCAATTGAAGCTTCCATTCATATCTAATATTCCAGCCTGGATGACTCTATCCTAGACAGAAATATAAACATATCTAAAATAAGTGGCTTTAATCCAGTTTGCTTGCATGATTCAGTGCTGCTGTACAGAAGGACAAAAATTTGGTTACAAACCAAAGATGACCAGAAAAAAATAAACAAATCTTGTTGAGACGGATCACTGACAGCCACAGAAAATAGAGCCAGCTGGAATTGCACATGAATAATAAAAATGTCGTAAGGATTCTAAAGAAAATCTTGTTTATTTATGGTAGAAAAGGGGAAGATTGCAGAAAATAATTAAAAAACCAAAATAGTCAAAATCAACCTGCTGAGGACAGATTCCCTCCCATCCCCATCCTACATTAAATTACTTCACATATCTTTTCAGGTTTCTAATAGCTCTGTTTGAGCGACTTCAGATCAGAGAATCACAGAATTGCTTGTGTTGGGAGTCACCTAAGGACCACCTAATTCCAACCCTCCTCTCATGGGCAGGGATATCTTCCACTAGACTAAGTTGCTCCAAAGCCCTGTCCAACGTGGCATTTAACATTTCCAGGAATGGGGCAGGCACAGATTCTTTAGGCAACCTATGCCACAGCCTCCCCACCCTCAAAGAGAAGAACTTCTTCCTAAGCCATGTGGAATATACTTGTGAGAGTTCAAACGGACCTCTGGTTTCACAGCTCCATGTCCAGTGCTAGTCAGTGGGAATATTAGCAAACCATGTGCCAAGCAGAGAAGAATATACTTGCAAATGTACAACACAGAGGGAAGATAAAGTAATAACTTGCACTGCAGAGGAGGAGTGAAAGAGGATGGGAAGTTGTGCACATTGGGTGCTTTGTGGCTGTAAGAGGGAGGAATAGGATCCACAAAGAGGCCACCAGACACTGCCTGGGCCTGTGTGAGCCACGTGCCACCAGGTCAGTCCTGTGGGCTCACTGCAAACCAGAGCAAAGATGTTTGTTCTATTAGAGAGGGAATAAATATCACTAGAACAGGAGTGCTATAGGGCATCTGTGAGATTATTCCTGCTCCTCAGGGTTGACAATCACCTGCCCTTTACTCACCAGTCCAAAGGAGCAGTAGATGCCTGATTAGCACACAATTGCTCCTGGGCATGACTTACTTGACTGAGAGGGAGAAGTCCCCAGGAGCACTCTCACTCTCCCTGATGAGGAAGGCACCATCGTGTCTCTGTTTGCCCAACATTTCTTCAGCCTTCGCTCGGGGAATCTTTCCAAAAAACCACCTGTGTGGAGAGGAAAAGAAAACAATAGGAAAATTTAAGAATTTTAATCCATTCATGGAAGGGCCAGAAACACCACAGCTCCGGAAACAAGATCTTGTCTATGCACTGCCCCATCCTGCACACGTGGAAAGTGCATTTTGTATCTAAATCAATTTCTTGTCTCTTTCAGATCAGGTGGTAAGACACATCTACTTCAGTAGAGAGAATCAGTATCTTCATCCAGCAGCTGTTTGCTCCTGCAGCCCAGAGTCCAATCTCTGAGCCCTACCAGAGTCCTATGGTCCAAGACAAGTATCATCTGTCAGAAAGCTGAGGCAGGTGCCAGGACTGCACTTACAGGCCAAGTGAGAAAAGTTCCTTCAAGGTCTCTCCGCCCCACTGCAGAGCAGTGCTGAGCTAGGCATGGATTCTGTTCCAGAAAAGATGCTGATGACACTTGTTTCAGGAGCCTTTTTTCTTGCTTTCCCCCACAGGCAGGACAATCCAGCAGCTTTCACAGGAGAGTCACATGAAGGAGCAGCCTCATGAAAACCACATCCAAAATTCTCACCAGCCACAGGCTGACCATGACACCAAGGCTGAACCTACCTCAGGCCACCAGATCGTCAGCACTGACCAACAGACTGGTCACGGGATCCCTGCCCCCATTTACATTTGCATTTCTAGACTAATCCAAGATTAAAGGCAAAGAAGGGATGAGTGGTAGGTCACATGGCATAAGAAAAGCAGAAGCATCTTCACAACTAAAAAGCAGAGCTTTCAGCTCTGAGGAACAGATCACACAGGACAGCAGCACTTATCACACCCACACCCATGCAGATGGCTGACCTTAGAGGAGAGCATTTCATAACAAGAGCTCCACTCACACAGCCAACTGTCTGCAGTGAAGGTTTTGCTGCAGCAACAAGGCAGGAGTTGCAGAATCCTTCTTGAAACAGTCATTCTTAAGAAAAGCTGGAGCTCTTGTGACGTCAAGAAGTCACCAGATCTATCTCTGTAGGGGGAAACTACCTCTAGAGCTGAAGAAGGACTGATTACTTGGTTACCAAACATACTCCCCTTGCTTGAAACTCTTTCTGTGTTTTTATCCCCTGGAATAAAAAGGAAAAGCTTCCTCCCTCAACCATCCTATTCCCAGTGGTTAAGAATTTCATGGTATTTTGTACATTCTGGGCGGCTCAGCACCTGTGCTGCTTCTTGGTACCTGAGGCGAGGTGGTGGCAGACCACCACAGGAGACCCATCTGCCCCTCACTGCACATGCTGCCCACAAAAATCAACCAGGAGAAACTATTAAGTGAAACTCCTTCAGAAATCAAAGGTAGTATTTAATTTCCTGGGCTTTTGGCACTACTGTCAGAAAGACAAGGAAGTCCTGAATTCTCTCTCTGCCAAATGCTGCTTGAAGCAAGCTTTATATCATGATTTAAGATATCTCACCATATTTCTTGTTTACAAAGTGTCTTAATCCTGTTTAGTTCTCAAATAATTCTCAGTTACTCATGTGACAGTTTAATCTTAAACACAAACAAAAAACAACTTCACCTTTCTCTATAAAGTAAGAAGGAAAGCCAGAAAGAACTTCATAGAATCCTTCCTGAAGCCTCCACAGTTCACCTGTTTTCCCCCTAAATTTTACTGAATCACTACAAAGTAGAAGTGTACCATTCTTTTAAATGAAATAACACTTCCAAAGTGACAATGGCAAGCTATGTAAGTTTTCTGCTGCTAGCTGCTTCTAAGGCACTTCAAATAGAAAGACTAAAAATCTTTCACAATTCTTAAGCTTCCTTGCAGTTTTGTAGCTTTACTACCACATTAGCAAAAGAACCTGAATTAAATGAACAGAAAACCCCAGAGATGAAACAAAGTTACTGTCTACTTAAGAACGCAGTTATACAGCAGCAGAAGTGTTGTGCACATATATTTGCTACAGAATGTGTGAAAAAATTAACAAACACCACAGCACGTCAAAAATCACTTGGGGAGAATTAGGCAAAGTGACAACGACATTCCCACAACTTTTCTTCTGAAGGGTAAGCCTGATAAGGCTTGACTCCAACAAGCTCTGTAATGCAGGTGAAACTCATCCTGCCAGCACTGCAGAAGCAAAGCAGGCATTCCTGCTGATGCTGCACAGCCAGAGGGAGCTGCACTGATTGTACAGCACAGGTTCTCATCGCTTCCAGCCTCCCCTCCATCGGCACTTTGGCAATTCCTTCGGCTCCACTTTGCACAATCATCTCACTTGGCCGAGTTCCTCCACAGAAATTACAATGCTGCAAAGTGAGACTTCAGCAATATCCTCAGGACAAGCTGATAACAAACACAAAGACCTGAGATAGCCAGGATCAGATCCATGGTGTGTTTCATAAACAGCAAAGTCTTCCCCTGCCCCCTTCCAGAGCAAGGTGCTGCTGTGCCTTCACTGTAACTTCCCTGCCCAGAGCTTCCTGTAGCTCTTCTCTGTCCTTCCTAGCTCTGCTCAGTCTTTGCTTTGTTAATTGAGGTGGTAATTCAGATTAACCCTTCAGGTTAATCCCTAGGTAAATCTGGTCACTGAAAAGTGCCACATTTTCCTTTCAGCTTCATTTGCTGAGAGTTACAAAGTGATCTGTAAGATTTGCAAAATACAGCTAAGGAGAAACATGGCATTTAATACCAGTTGTGCAGTTGAAAGATTTAAGTTTTGGATCCTAGGACAGGATTTAAAGCCATATTCAGTTGCTTTCTTTCCAAAACCTCTTGAGAACAATTTGATGGTACTCTGAGTAAAGGAACATTCTCTTTCTCACTGCTCAGTTGCCTGCAGTTTGCTTTTTGTATGACCTGTATGACTAGAGAGGTCTGCACTACAGTTAAGCCAACATTATGCCATAAAAACTTTTGCATCATTTCCCAGGGTTGTTCAAATGCAGTAGTTAAGACTCCCAGCATTGCTGACACATGACACTGCCTCCATCCAGATGCCATCAGAAGTTTAAAACATCTTCAGATAAAATCAAATTAATTATGCTTAAAAACCACTACCAAATTTGCCCACTTGCGGGCTGAAATATTGTTCATTCCCTTTTGATACAAAAAAAAGTGAAAAACTGACAACTCTATTCCTCTAAAACAAAACTCCATGGAGGATCACAGAATACACTGATCATCATAGGAGACATCACTGCAGGATAACTCAAATGCCTGGAAAATTGTCATGAGAAGGTACAAGCATCAAATCAATATGAGAGACATTGCAATGTGGATTTGTGATCCTCAGTGGACTGGTACAATCAGGGTAAACCAGACATGTTACTACAGAAAACAAGGCTTTAAAAAATTTCGGAATTTTCTTGTGTGTCCTTGCTTCACTTCCCACTTGGCTGCCCTAAAGTAAGACACTTCTTCTTCCTTCTTGGGGCCAGGCCCTCAGAAGCTTCCTTCTGCTATTTCAAAAGGGCCTTTAGAAAAATAATTCTTGATTGCATTTAACTGCAATATCTTCATTATATAATGACAGTCAACGCTTACATTAATCATCAGTTTTTGTGAGCAAATGAAACGCTACAGCTTCTTGTAAAACCCCTGATTACAGGTTTTGCTTCTCCCTCCTAAACCTCCCTTTGAATCTCTTACCCAGAGCTTGCTGCTCTTGTTCAGATGTCACAGGATCTCAAAGGTTGGAGAACCAAAGTTTAGCAGAAGACAGCAGAAACACATGAACTGACATAAAGAAAATACCCAATCATGAAATGCTACAGTTTTCATAGGCTGGGTTCATTACACCTAGGGGGAAAGGTTTGAAGTAGTTACTCAAACACAGCTCTCTGGAGCAGCAGTTCAAGGCAACAATACTTGTGTAACAGCACTTTGAGGTCAGCCTGTTTTGTGAAGAAGGCGTTGGACCAGATGACTGTTACAGGTTCTGTCCAACCTTAAACAATTCTGTG
Organism: Geospiza fortis; assembly: GCF_000277835.1. NCBI lineage: Eukaryota > Metazoa > Chordata > Aves > Passeriformes > Thraupidae > Geospiza > Geospiza fortis. The sequence continues at coordinate 2,745,741 of NW_005054370.1, read as the reverse complement.
ATTCTATACTCAGGATGTGACAGACATACTACAAGTTCAGCTCCAAAAGCCCTTCACCTTTCGCAGAGCTGTGAATGCCATGATTTTTACTCTTAGCTGCTCAGTAAGTAAAATTGAGAATCATCACAAGAACACAGACACTTTTCCTGGGGCAGTGGTAGTGCAAACTCTCTACTCAAGGATTTTCTGTTGGTTTATGGCTGCTAACTCCAAGATTGCTCTGTCTGACTCTAAAAACCACCAGAGCAAGCACCAGAAAAGCCTCCCAAAACACCCTGCTATGCAGCTGCTGTGAGAGGAGTTAAAGCAAACACTACAGCCAGAGACACATAACTCACCAGCCATCCTTTATCTGTCCGTACATTTGGGTGGATCAGGTAAAATTTTAGCAGAAAACCATCCTTCTGTTTGCGAGGATGCCCAGAGTAAGACCAAGAGAGCCCATCCCAAAAGCTCTACTTACGGATGGGGTTTCATTTCTATGTAGTTCTTGGGAATGAAGCCGTCTTTTCCATTGAGTTCTGCCTTGTACCAATTCTGATCGCATTCTTCATTCAAAACCTGAAGGAAGGCAGCAAACAAAAATTAAGCTTGACATACGTTCAAGATACAAGCAAGACTGATGAAGGTACCAGGTTAATTCTTCCCATTTGTGTTGAGCAGTTTTTTACATTAATAAAGCTAAACACATTCAAACAGCAAATGCAGATGAACAAAATTCCTTATTTTTATTTTTGAAGGGGATACTTTTCTTGCTGTAATTTTGAACGTGAATGAAAGATCAGGAGTCACAAGAGAGGAGCCACATAAAAAGGTAGCTTTAAAAAGCACAAATTGATATTTCAAAGCATACTTGCTCTAAAAATTTTGATGATTTATTTTTCATTGAATTTCTGTCAACTGGTATGCTGCAATAGGCAAGCCTGGTGCACTGACTGAAAGCAGTCCCTCCAATATTCTATTATGTTCTGTAAATAAAACCATGCTATATTGTTTGAAACTACCTCTCCTCAAGATGATTTTGTGTTTGTCAACACAAAAAAAAAGCCTCAAGTCACAAAAGTATCACATGATTAACATTGCCTGAATGCAGAAAGATGAGGAAATGCAAAGAGAAAGAAACACGAATGCAGATCCAGAGATCACATACTACACACACAGAGTTATGGTGAAGATGTCCAACAAACCCTCAAACTAATTCCTTTGCTATGCCATTATGTTTCTTTATTTCAAGGGTGGTGAGAGGAAATAAAAAAAAAGAAAAAGTAAAACCAGACAAAAATTTGCAAGTGCATGTCTCATTCTTACAGCTGACTAGAGTGCATCAGAAAATTAAACTCCAAAGATCAGTGCTTGCTGCCTTTTAAAATTGACACACCAACACCCTACATCTGCCTCACTGCTGACTGCTATGTATGACAGAGAAAAACCTCAAAACCTACTGAAATGAAATGTGGCAAATAAAAGAGAACAAAATGTGAACTTCCTCAACAAATAACAGGGGCTAATAGTTACTTGGATGCTCCTTCACTCCCAAGGGAAGAGGCTGATGGGATGTACATTCCCCAGGTGCCAGCACTTCCACTGGGGAGATAGCACAGCAGCAGGGCCACATCTACAGAACTTAGGTGAGCAAAGACATCCATCTTTAAGGCCCATTTCTGGATTTTTCAGCTAAAGAGGCTCTAACACTTAAAAGATCCCAAGTACTTACATGTGGATGAAACATTCAAGCTGTCTTTTGTGCAGTTACTACTTTGGGCTTCCATGCATTTATGTACAAGCACTGCTCCAGCATGCACAGCAGAGTTCAGTCTTTTAGCTGGCATCATCTGAGCACAGGTCATGAGCAGTTCAAGCATGGCTCTGTTACAGCTCTGAGATGAGAACTCACACATGGAGAGCTGCCCTGGATCAGCTGATGTCTGCTGGACTGCCTTGGAGCTGTGGGACAGCAACCTGGGCAGGGACTGATTCCTCAACATGAAATACAGGGAGAGACACCAGGAGGAGTTCTGGGAGACTGAACAGGGATGACAGAGATCAAAAATAGGTGTGTAAAAGTGAATTGTGCAGAGACCAGGGAGGGTATGAGCTGAAGCCCAGATCTGTAACTCAGTCATGTAAAGATGTCAGCACATAGCTTCCAAGAATCAGTCATTTGGGCTGTTCTGTACCTCAAGCTGCCTTCACTAGAGTCCTGCACAATAGAACACAACTCAAATACAACATGTTTTAATATGATTTCTAACAAACCAAATCTTACACAATGGCATGCATTCCTTTATCAGAGATATCTCCCATGAGCTTTGATAAGCTCATGTGCTACAGACTCGTTTCATCACCATCAGAGAGCAGTTAAGGGATCTGGCAGTCTGCTCTTTTTCCAGAAAGAATGGGTACATTGTAGTTTCACCTGAAGGACAGTGCCACAGTTTTGGGGATTCGGCCGTAGGTATTAAAAAGTTATCATTAATTCTAACGCCCAAATGTAAATTATTTTAATGAGTTTTATCTTGCTCTGAAGATATGTTAATAGATTTGGAGGAGCCAAATCACATCGGGCTTGGGGTACTCATTAATGCCTGGCCTGAAGCCAAATGACAGCGAGGGAGCAGTGCTGAGGGATGCATTAAAACTTTGTGACCAGAATAAAAAATAGCTGATTAAAGGCAGGGTAAGGTAACTGCCTACATATCTGCACGTCCAACCTGTTCAGGGGACTTCTGCTGTAGTGATGAGCCCTCCACAGCGCCACATGAGCAGCTGAGTTTGCTCCCAAGACCTTTTCCTGCCTCACTCCCCCAGGCGGACGCTATCTTCACAGCCCGTTGTCCTTTCTAGGATCACATTAACGAGCTGTCACAGCTCCATCCACACCCTGGCGGGCAGCCAGGGATCCCTGCCCTGTGTTACAGACCGGAGAGCTCATGCACAGACACTCACCCTGTAAACACCCCTGGCTTCCCCTTTCTGGCTCTTCCAGAGAGAACAGAACACACTGTTTGCTCTCCAAAGCTCCACTTTCCCGTACCATTTCAGCAGGAGTCATCTCCACAACACAGATCTGCAAAACCATTTCTTCTGACAGAGTCAGACACCCCTGGAGCTGCCCCCAATGCTTAGCCAAGCAAAACTGACTTGAACTGAAGTGCCTTAAATTCAGGACAACTTTGCAGTCACATGCTGGAATTCTGGTAGTTCTTATGAAGTTATGGAGCTATTATCATGAAAACTGCAGAACTGTCCTGTAAAATTTCAGCTTTCAAAAAAAATTACGCCACTAACATCCTTTAGTGAAATGTAACTAAAAAGTCTGGAACACACATAGGAATCTTGAGCAGTAATGTATCTGTTTTTGATGATTACATCTGACACTGCTCTCTTATTTTAAATCATAAATCCACTGAAATGAAAGAACTGACTTTAAGTAATTAAACCATTTTACTGCAAAACGTTTTATGAAAAGCGCCCAGTAAATCCATCTATTCTATATCTCCAAGTGACTTCCAGATAATAAATCATATTAAAATGTATCATCTGGATATTAAAACACAGTGCTATGACTCTAAGAAAAATAATTATTCTTAACTGAATTACAGTAAGATTTCCTTGGACTTACCAAAGCTACAAAATTTAATCTAAGTACCACATGCATCACTAGATTTTGCTCTTAATAACTTGCTAAGTACAAAACAAAACCACAAATAAATTAAGTAACAAAATGAAACTTTAAAGATTCACTGCTCCAAACTGGACAGCCTTCAACATCTGCAAAAAATGTGAAACACTTTTTTTTTATCGACTGTTCAAAACTGCTGCTCTTTGGGTAGGTCAAAACCTAAAGCATTCCTCTGCATCCAATCCCATGGTGGCAATAGATCCAACCAGGTCTATGCCATAGTGACTGTTCCTTTCACACTGGGGCATCTGTGCCTGAGAGGAGGAAGGAGGAAGGATATTTTTATCCCCTCCATTTGAAGCCATGCTGCCATGTGATGTCCTCAGCCGCAGTCAGCCCTGTTTTACAGTAAGAGTGGCTCAACTGCACCCGGCAGTTTCCCAGTTTGATGACAGCTCTTATCAACAAAAGCCCATCTGTTCCCATGGAAATGGGGAAGAGGCACCGCAGAAGAGTCGCAGCAAGGCAGTTCCCAAGTTTCAGCTAGAACAGTTCACATACAACAACCATCCCCAGCCATGTTCAATTCCTACCTAGCGAGTATTTCCAAGCACACCGTCGGGAATTGTACACCAGTCCCAAACCTCTCAAAACCAAACCACCGTCAGGAACACAAGGCACTAAACAAAAGGCACAAGGAACATAACAAGCAGATATGGCTCAGCTCTCAAGCTGACACCCATATGCAAACATGAAACTAAACATAATGCCTTGAATATTATGTGCTGTGAATTTAGCCAAATTAATCAGCATGGTTCAGTTTTGGAGAGACAACCCCCCAAAAAATTTATTCAGAGAGGGCTCTGAGTTTTGGCTGAAACTTCTCTTTTCCCTGTACTCCAAGGTTTTGGGACTCTTACTGTGCTAACTGAAACAAAGTATAACACAACTGCTGCAGTAGCACCTGTTATTGCCAATGCAATAACAGGAGTTTTTCTCCTCCACAAAGTCACACTGACAATGCCGCAAAGAGAACAAAGCAATACATTAAAAACATTCCCAAAGTCTAAAACATCCAAGGAAAGCACTCACAACATTCAAACTAGGGCAGGAATTAAAATTTATTAAGTGAACAAATGTTTCAAAGGGAGCAATTCTGCAATTGAATTTCTAAACCTGGAAATTACTTGTCCCAGGATGGAACAGCCCTTGGCAGCAGGGTTCTTACCCTCAGAGAGGGTGTTAAAGCAGAGGTGCTTTAACATTGCTTTTCATTTCAGAGAAAAATGGCTCCTTTTCTGCTCTGAGAGTTACAAACTACATATAAACCAGCAAGTAAAAACTGCTTCAAGGGAAACGGTCTGGATTCAACAAAGCAAGTTCACCACAGCCCAACAGAAAACATTTTTGTTCTCTGTGTAATAAATGCATAGTGTGACGTTGGCTCTCGCAAATGTTGAATGTAAGAAGTTCTGTTAAGATCTGGTTCTCTTATATAAAAGTTTTGTAATGTTGCATGTTGATCTCTGACCATCAGAAAGGTTTGAGCAGGAAGGACTGCACAGAGAGGTGGGATGAAGGAGGAGCTGGGTCTGCAGAGTGACATCTGCACCAGCGCTCAGCTTCCCAGGGGACTGGGTTACCAACAGCAGGTACTGGGGGTGGGTTATTACCAACAGCAGGTACTGGGGGTGGGTTATTACCAACAGCACACAGTGGGGCTGTCACAGTGTGGGCCCTGTGCCTCTGGCTGCAGCTAAGCACACAGTGCTCTCCCTTTTCCTTATTCAGTCCCTTGTTGTGGTTCAATAAACCTTTTAAAATTTTAAAAAGTGAGGTGTTGTTTCTCACATCTGCAAATTTACTGTAAATGGCATCACAGGACATTCAAATTCATTTCTTCAGGGTTTGGCAGAGACAACCCAAGACATGGCCTGGTCACCTGCAGCTCCTGTCTCATCCTCGTGTTGAACAAATGAATCCTGCCTGTGACTGTGAGGCAGGAATGGCATCTTAAGGAAATCTGGGGAAATGACACTGTGACTCAGACTAGAGCAAATCAGTTTTTCTTTCCTTGATTTACTCATCACACAGAGAACAGTTAATTTTAACTGCAAACTTTCAATACATAAAGATACACTGGACAATTAGGGTGACTCAAGAGCACATAACTGCTGAAATATTTTAGGCTTTTCCTTAAATTCAATTTATCATGATAACACATAGGAAATGCAAAATATCCACATTTTTCAGAACAAAGCCTACAGTATCACATTTGGACATCCCTTAAGCCTGTGAATACTTGTTCTCTAGGTAGATATAAAAAGCTGTCAAAATGCTTAACAACCACTGAGCAAATATTAACGAAAACAACCAGAGAAAGATTGTTCCTTAAATTGCACTCAACTACCAAGTAGTATAATATAATACCTAAATAATGGATGTAGATTGCTCTATAATGCAGTAATGTGTTATGGATACAGGTTTTTATTCTCACTCTCTCCAATTCCCATTATCACTATAGAAACACTTCTTCCACCCACAGCTTTTTAAAGGCACAAGAAGAGCACAAAACACAAAGTAATTCAGAAAGTCCCTCCACCACAATGAAGTCCAGGGGTCTTTCTTCCCCATGCTTCAGTAGTGCTTTTGTCAGAAGCCTTATCTGAAGTGACACTGCTACTTCAACACACACAGACTTTGCACATGCACACCACAGCCTTTTACCACAACAGCCAAGCAGCTGGAAGCAGAGTCCAGGAGAGGAAATTCTGAATCTTCTCAAAGCAGAAGGCTGGTTCTGGGTTACCAACTGCTGTCTTTAGTTTCTTTGCAAAGAAATTTTGTCTAAGTTATTTCCATTAATCCTGAAGGAACCTGGAAACTCCTCCACAGTAAAATACATTACAAAGTTGAGACAACAAACCAACAATAAAGTCACAGGACAAGGCCACTCTAGGATCTAAGCTTCCCTTTTCAAACCTGAAATAATATTGCCCTCCATATCTGCTGCACAAAACTACTCACAACTGGAGGTTTGTGCAATATTAACATTTACAGATAAATTCAGAATTACCCTAAACTTCTGAAAGGGTTAATAGGGAGAACTAGCTGGGTAAGATTACAGGAAATGATGTTATTTTTAACTGCACGAGCTAAAGACAAGTTGTCACTACAATTCCATGTAATATTTCACCATGCCAAACTCAAATCCATAGGAGCACTGATTAAAGTCATCAAGAAATCCACAGTTGCACTGGCTGGCAAGCGCAGTAAAATCTGTTGTAACAAAGAAAATTCCAAAGAGAGGACTGGAGCAAGGAATTAGCATTCAACCTTTTACAAAAGCACCTATATTTTTTTGTAGGTAACACAAGAATACTTGAAACAACTTTATGTTAGCTGAGGCACAGCCAAGTCTAGCCACAAGGACAGAACTCTGCATAGAATAACTCACCCTGCCTCCCAGGCCTTGCCAGTCTGGTACTACCATTTCCCCTCTGGCAAAAGTCTTCAGCTGTGAAGAGTTTTTTATTAAGGATAATAGGA
>NW_005054370.1:2730310-2738544 GCF_000277835.1 Geospiza fortis | reverse complement strand
TTCACATGGCAGGAAGATGAGAGGGAAAAACTCAGTATTTTAAAGTATACTGCAGTGAGCTCCAAAATGTCTAATGGAGATCCTGAAAGGAGTCAATCAAGTTCAAGAAACTTTGCTACAGGTCTTGCATTCCTTCTGTGTAGGAAGCTTCCACTAGCACAAAGAAATTGAGGTAAAATGATAACAAATGTGCCAGTTCTGCCTCTGCTCTTGTGGTGGATAGAGAGCTGTCAGCCCCAGTGACTACAGAATTCCCTTCCAGTTAGTCTTCCCACTGCTACCACCTGTATAAAGGTTAAGCTGTAGATACCACAAATAACCTGTTTTCAAAAAGGTTGATGGAAAATCTCCCTAACAGGAAGCATGGTAGCCTAAAGCAAAAAAATCACTATTAATGATTTTACAACTCAAATAAAAAATAGCTTTACAGAGCTTGAAGTAGCTGCAGCTCACATTCTAATTAGGCTTTCCACGTCTCAAAGACCCCCAAGTGCTTCTGAATCAGCAGGGACTCAGAAATGAGATTCATTTTATGTTCAGCAACTTTTATGGTACTTAAATAAACACTAATTCTGACAAACTTCATAATGTAAGGACTACTTCAACAATTGATGCTGCAATGCACAGTCTCATTCCAGTGCCTGATCAAAATGGAGTGCAAACCAGTAAAAGGCTTGTTAGCACAGCTTGAGCTCCATGGCTTGGCCTGAATACGTGGAGGGCAGAACGCTCAGGGATTCACAAGAGCAGTTTCTTAAAAAGAGGAAGGGGAGTGTTGTTTTTCCCCCAAAGACCAAGGGTTAGTTTACAGTGACTAAAGACCAGGACCGGCCGCCTTTTATAACTGAGCTGTAGTGCTCAGGATGTTATCACGGAAACAGAAGACAAAACATCCTTCCTTAATCTCAAACCCAATCCACACCAAATTTGGAAGCCCTGAAGAGCACAGCATTTGGTCAGTTTTCTGTTGTGCAGTGTGGATTAATTCACTCAGGTATTAGTAGGGATGGGCATTTGCTTGTGAATGAGTTATTCACAGAGGTTTTATTTAGCATTGCTTAATTTAGGATTAAACAGGGTCCCAGCAAAACCACCTTTGGTGAAGCACAAACTGAAGAACAGGTCATGTGCTGAAGCCCAGAGAGCTCTATGCAATCCTCCCTCTTTTTTCCTGAGGAAAGAAAACAGCCTTGAATTCTGAGTACAAACCTGCTCTATCTGGGAAAGGTTCAAAATCCAAAACCAGACTCCAAAACAACCCAAGTGCATATATGCACATGTCTACGTAAAGAACAGAGCACACATGGCCTTAAGAACCTAAAATAAAGCCTCAATTTTGAGAAGAAAAATTTTGAAAGAAGTCTCTTTACCTACAGGTCAGAGTAAGGTCTCCTGGTTTCTATTCCTGTATCTGCTGCTAACACCAGTGCTATAAATTCCAGGCCATCTTACAAGGGCTGTTTCAAACTGCAACTTCAAGTTTAGCAACATGGACACTGAGCATAAAACACACCTGTTATCACGTGCTCTAGACTATGTATCCAAGTACAGCCAACTCCAACCTTTCAGTCCTTGAATGAAATTGTGAAGCTTTTGTAAGAGCTCTTGGCATAAACTCTGAGGGATGAAGGTTGAAAGTCACTAGCAGAAAATAATAAAAAAGAGCTATTAAACATTCCAATGAGAGTGTTTCAGAATTGTTTTCAAGCTTAACAGAGAAACAGCAGAAATAGCAGCGGGTTTGTGGCAGTTTGCAAAGCATATCCAAATTATACATTTCTCACTTTCTGCACTTCTCTCATTGTGCTGGCGCCATTGTAAGCCAGGACTTGATAGTGTGTCTCAAAAACTGAAAAAGGTAATGAAGAACAACAAGCAACCATAGCATGTGTTTGTCCTTTTAGAGTTTTACAACACAAATGAAGATGGTCACTACACTAAAACTGAAAATACCCTGGGAAAATAGACACGCCTGACAGCCCATAGGTCAGACATTCACAGCTTGCAAAATCCATTCTGTAACCTGCTTTGCATAACAATTTTACTTGAATACCCAGCAGCTCCTACTTCTATTTGCATGTGTCCTACTTGTCTTGCTATCTCCCACTAAAATGCACCGCTGGAGAATGTATTTCTCACTATGTCAGGAGGAAGCAGATACACCTGTCCCAGAGACATGGACAATGCCTCTGATTATAAAGCAGAGGCAGCACCAGAAGGCAGAGCTCCTGTCTGGCTGTCCCACACGATGCCTTAGAACATACCACAGTCAAGACCAAAAACATTCACTGGAGGACAAGGGAAGGTTTGCATGAAGCACAGGATAGTGCACCACTAACAACAGCCCTTGATCACCTCATGCTTGGTACCCCAAACCTCTACAGATATAAAATTCTCAAAACTGCTCCATCAAGAATGAAAAAGAAAAAATGCTGAAATTAGGACAGTTGTCCTTTCTGTTATAAATAGAGGGTGTGTACCATTACCTCTGCTACACTTCACTGCCCAAGAAACCACCAAACCCAACACTCCACTCCAGCACTTTCACTCTTAATTACTGCTTTCCCTAGCACAGAAACTCAACAATTTACATATCACTTTTAACCAGATAGGAATAGTTATTTGTGGAGTGACATCCAGCAACTGCTTCATGTAGGACAATCTCCATTACAACCATTCTAATGCTTGTACACAACAGAGGGGCTGTGATGTACATAAATAACAGCAGGTAAAGTCCAACAGGATGTGTTAAGGGAGACAAACTAATTATGAACACTTGGCATCCTGTAAAAATACCACACTACATAAGGCACCTCGACCCCAGTGCTGGAAAAGCTGGGTGGGAGGAATGATGATTATTAGTGGGACAACTTGGACCTAATCTTTGATCAGAAATTTAGGGTATGTGACCAGAGGGCAGTTTTGCAGCAGCCCTGTGGACATCAAACTACAGTGCTCCCCAGCCACAGCCTTACATGCACTGATTAAGAATTACTTTGCATGGTGGGCAGGTATTACAGCCCTGTCTGTACAGCTCAATATGAGGTGACATCACTGTCATTTCAACCAATTTTCCACTGTAATGTTTGGGGTATTTTCAGAGGAACTGATACCAAGGGAGTTATTCCCTGTCCTGCATTGGCGCAGTTGATTATTTCTGCATAAAACTCTGACAGTTCTTTGATCCTTGTTGAACATCTTCCTGTTTTCACATTTCTTCAACCCATCATGACAGGAGGTGTCACCTAAATGAGGTCACTGCTTGTAAAACAGACTGACAATGGCAGTGGCCACAGGTCAAGGACCACGCCCTCAGGCACCTGCTGTGACTCCTGCAGTTGTCCCATGCAGGGTCAGGAGCTGGACTCGATGATCCTTGTGGGTCCCTTCCAACTCAGGATATTCTGTGATTCTGTTACAACCAGGATCGATAACCCAGGATGCACTGGTAAGTCTGAGTGACTAACCACATGATGTTCTTAAAAAACCTGGAAAAAGTTAAAAAGAAAAAACGTGCATGCCTTGCACTGATCACCAGACAATCTGGGGAGAAGCAAGCCACATACCAACACTGCCTACTACAAAGCAAAAATGAAGGAAAAAAATGTACAAGTTGTCCAAAACCCAACTATGTTTCCGTGGGAAGTACAGTTAGAAACATTATTTGCTGCATTTTAAAACACACTAAGAAAAGGTACAACCCCATAAAGGCCTTAAAAAAAACTTACATGAGTTCAAAGCACCAACTTTCAGTTTTTGTGTCTAAAGGAAGCAAATTAACTTGAGTTGCAGCTGCTCTGGTTTTTTCTAGCGAAAGGCTATTCCAAATGCACGAGCAAAGGGTCCAACATATTTCTGCTATTAATGACAACAGTGCAAGTAAGGGAGGGGAGTGGCAAAAAAGGCTTTCAGCACATTTGGCATACACTTACAAGACAGATAACCTTTAATTTTTTTTCTCTACATGCATGGTTTTGTTTAAACTGTTTTATTATAGTACTCAGTACACTTTCATTTTACACTGCAGACAACTTAACAGAGCAATAAAAACCTCAACTTTGCTTCATCTGGTTTTAAAATGTAAGAACTTTAGGATTTATCATATATTCTTATTCAATATTGATTGCTTAATATATTTTAGTATTGTAAATTTTACAGAATGTAAAACTGTCTTACTCGGATCTTTGTCAGAAAGATTCCAGGAATTATATTTGACAAGTAATTTTCTACAGGACAAAGTTTCCTAGGTTAATTACACCTGATAGGACATATTGAAAAATGTATTTGAAAAAACTATGCAACACTGTAGTTATTATGCTACTGAACTTTTGTGCATCTCTTATTGATGGTCCTCCAAATCCACAGTTAAGTCATGCCTTGAAAGGCACAAAAGCTTATTCTACTAAACACAGAGCTATAAGCCAAAATCTAGTTGATTTAAGCCTTTACTCAGTAATAAGGACTGCAGGCATCTCTCAACATAGTCAGCAATCAAACTGTTAATATTGATATTGCACACATCTTGAACTTGGAATTAACAACCTTACTTGGGAATTCATACTTCTGAGCAGGAATTCCTATCCAGCTACAAACTCAGAGGCCACTCTCAGTCTGGGGTGGCTCCAAGTTTAGCAGCAGCTCTGTGAGCTGCTTTATGCAGTAGCTGCACCCTCCCACCTGTGCTCCCCAGGCACCTGCTTAGTCCCCCACACTGGAGAACTGATGTGCAGAAGAATTTATTTCTCACCTCCTTGTTTGGCTCCACAGAAAGTGCAAGGCAGAGCTCTGGGAGCAAAGCAACAGAGGAGGCAGGAAGGAAAGGAATAGGGCAGGACTGCTGGAGTGGGCACTGCCATGACGCAAACACCCTTGGTTCCACAGTTTCAAAGGACACAAAAGGCTTCTCCAAAATTCTTGCAGCAATCCACCTCTAAATGTACAGATGCAAGAACAGTTCCACTTGCTCAAAGATTTAAACACAGCAGATTAGGGGAAGAAAGGGACAAGAGCTCAAGCAGGAGCACGTGGGTAGTCCTGCTCTGGGGCAACAAAAATTCAGAACTCACTGACTGCAAGTGGGAGGAAGGGAATTGGGGAAGCAGGAGCGAGTGACTCAGCTGAGACCTAGAAGTATTTGTGTTTTCTGATGACAGCCTTATTTGCCCAAGTGTTAAGACTGTTTTTTTCAAACTGTATACAAGCTGGGACCTTTAATGGATAAAGATGGAAAGGAGAGTCAGGTCAGCCATACCTTCATGTCAGCCAGCCAGGTCAAGCTAATGGATCCTGGCAAGACACATCTAAAGATTTCTGCAGTGTAGACAGAAAAAGCTCAGACTTCACGCATGAAACAGCTCTAAAGTTCAGGGACACACAAGAAATGCTGGTGGGCTCATCCATCAAGTCTCTTTTTGTGTTCTGTACTGTCAACAATGACAGCTGCTGGTCCTTCTGACAAGTTTAATTCTTTACAGGTTACATCACCCAGGTGCAGAGAAAAAGTCATCCCTTCCATCCTACCACACATTGCAAAACTGCACACAGGAGAAAGCTGGGCTTTATGGTGCTGGAAATTACAAAATTACATGTGCACAAACCTCACACCTTTTAGACACAGAAGATCAAGGGAGCACTAACTGCAATAACCTCTCTGCAGCAACTGAACAATCACAATTTGACAATCACTATTTACTACTTTCATTCACACCTAAGACCCACATGGACTTTTCTGCCTGTCCCCGGGGCATACTCTGCAATTTGCATTGGAAAGTACAGAGGAAGGGAAAGCCCAGGTTTCACTACCTTGAGACAGCTGCCCCAAACGTCACCACCACCCAGGTCAGGCCCCAGCTGCAGAGGCTCATCACTGGCCAATGAAGCTCAAGTTGCCATTTCCTCTTAGCACCCAAAACGTTTCACAGCCTCAGTGATCTAAGAATAGTATTATCACCATGTATTTGAACTGCCTTTTCCCCAATTTCAAAATACTCCTGACCTCCCCATCCCTGCATTTCAATCACCATCCTACTGAGAAGAGTGAAATAAAGGGTGTTGAAATCTCATTTTAAGGTGAAAAATGAAAATTACTTTTAAAAGGACCACACACCGTTTTTTGAAAAAACTGCTGCAAAGTGCCAAAGATCCTAGAGAGGGTCTGAAAACCCCTGCATGAACTACTGTCAGTCTGTGCAAAAGAAGCCTCTTGAAATACATACCTACAAAATACCTATGTTTCAATATATTTCAAGATAATTACTATATAATTAAATTTATAAAAATACATTTTCTTATTGTTGTTAGGATGGGCAACAACAGTTGCACCTGTACCTTTAGAAAAGCGTAATTTAGATGTGGCCATAAAATTTCCCAGGCTTATTGATGGAAAACAAAATTATATAAATGCTTGTGGGATAGAAGGACAAAGATTTTTATTAAGCAGACTCCACACACAAAATGGAAAAGAATAACTAGTGATCGTTAGATCAGAAAATAGTATTTAAAGTAATCTAGAAAGCCTCATTACTTTTCTACTGAGTTATGAAAAATCATCATCCAATCTCCAGGCTATATGAGGCGTTCAGATGCAAGGCTTACTGCAGCTGCCTTACACCAACAGACACCACAAATTAAAGATTTGCCTCATCAATCCAGGGCTTCAACAACTCTGTTTGCTAGAATTTTGTGCTGGAGTCTTATGGATCTCGTTTACAGAGCCAACCCCTGCCTCAAAGGGACTGCAATCTACGCTCTGCTTTGCCAAGAACCAAGTTCAGGGGAGAAAAGAAGAAAAGCTTTGTGTTTGCCACAGGAAGGCTTCACAGTGCTTACATGAATTATCCTCCCCTTACAACAGAGGAGATATGATTCATATCAAGTGTCAAAGTACATGAATTCTCAACATCTTTATTTTTCCTTCCACCCTTGACAGCTCCTTGCTGAAGTTATCACCGGGGGAGTGTCACAGCAACAGCTCTTACCTCACCATCTATTCCCCCTTCCTCCTCCACTACCCCAAATGGAACAGGCTTGCTATCACTGAGCCAGCTCATGCAATTCTTTATTCTTTGCAATTTCCTACCTCTCATTTGAAAAAACAAATACTTCACTGTTATCTAAAAATATATTAAAACATTGCCAGCAACTCAGCACTTAAAGCAAAACAACCATCACCACCCAGTGTGAATGCACAATAGAAGGAGCATTTTTGGTAAGGCAAGTTTTTAAAGAGTTCTTGAAAGCTGCAAGAAAAATACCTCGAGTTACAAAAAGAAAGAGCTTCTTTGCCATCGTGAGACTTGGCCAAATGCACAGTCCCAGGGCAGGAATGGAGACAGCCATCCACATCAGCTTGGGGTGGCTGATCCAACTTGCATGGGAGTGCACCTAGCACAACTACTTTATATCAAATTAAAACAACATTACAAAAAAAGTAAACTCCCACACAAGTCCAGAATACCAAGCCAAAACAAAAAAGCCACTGAATGCAAAAAAACACAAAACACAAAACCACAACAAAATCAAACCCAAACCCTTGTCCAGTTCCCAGTGCAACTCTAAGAATGTCTGTGCTACCACAATATAAATGACACTCAACACAGAGTGTCCTGTCTGTAAAGCTCAGACATGTCCCCGAGACACAACTCCACAAGCAGACTTTGTGACAGAGCTAAGTTCAGCTTCTCCCTGTATTTTCTTCCCTCCAGCCATTCATTCTCACCTCTTACTCTCCATCCCCATGCTATGCTGGCCCAAGTGTTTGAGGAGTAAGTCAAGACAGGACAGAGTGAAAGAAAAAACCAAACATACATCATTTTCAAGGGCTCAATTTTTTCCAACTCGCTCAGTCCCAGTGAAGTTCCGTCAGTTGGGTGAATTCTGTTTCTACAGAGCACAGCAATTACAACTAGAGGAGAAGCTCAAGTGGGCCCTGTACTGCACAAAACAGTAAGGCCTGATTAGATTCAGACGCTCCAAGCAGTTGGAGTTCCAGGCAGCAACTTCAGTTATGTTCCAGCATTGCAGATTCTCTCACAACCTGGTGTAACAATAAACACCACTGTACAGAAAGGCACTATTTAGACGACCAATAAAAATGACAGATCAAACACAGGAGGACAAGGAGCTTGCTTCTTCCTATCCCAGCCTCAAAGCACTATTACATCTTTTCTGCTTTCTCCAAATGTAGCTTCAGAATGGGAACAGACAAATATGCTCCATGTTCAAAGATGATCAGA
>NW_005054370.1:2711040-2730298 GCF_000277835.1 Geospiza fortis | reverse complement strand
CTAATCTAGAACTCCATCAGTGTAGTACAATGAAATATCAATTATCCTATGAATCCGTTCATATAGGAGTAACAATAAAATACCAATCTTTTAAAGACAGAGAATCACATTTGCTTTTTACCTCCCACCACCACCAGCTGTCCTTTTCCTTTCATTTCCAGACCTATAGAAGCAATACCCCTTGTTTCATAATTGATGTCCAAAACTGTGTAGAGAGC
The DNA here is from genome assembly GCF_000277835.1 of Geospiza fortis. Taxonomy (NCBI): domain Eukaryota; kingdom Metazoa; phylum Chordata; class Aves; order Passeriformes; family Thraupidae; genus Geospiza; species Geospiza fortis. The sequence continues at coordinate 2,730,080 of NW_005054370.1, read as the reverse complement.
ATAGAGCTTCCTCCCCAGGTTTCAGACAAACAGCTCTTGTAATCTTCAGTCCACCTGACAATGTTTGTTCAGTAAAACATTACTCCAGTGCAGAAGTCTCCTCTATCACAGAGTTAACCCTTTACAGACAGTTAAATTGAAATGACTTGCCAGTAACCAGAGTGAAGCTGTAGATAAGGAAAAAACAGGGAATTTCATGCTCCATTTGAGTTGTTCCTTCTGCATTTTAACTACCCAGCTACATACTTTCCAGCATTTTGCATTAACTTCTATGTTCTTGTAAGAAGATGAGGAGACACTTCATGAAGTTTTATATTTTGTGTGTATCAAACACTGAGACAAAACTCTGGAAAATCCAATTTCATTTCAGAAAAGCTAGTGAATAAAATAATTCTGACCTGTTGGGAACTAAGAATTTCTCAATCTTCTGAACTGTAATATCCACTATTAATTTGTTGTCATATGTGAATTGCATCCTTTGTAACTCAAAAGAGTTGATCTACCCATCATTTTAGACTGTCTGTTAAGACAAAAAAACCCAACCAAAAAAAACCCAACAAACCCAACCAAAAAAACCTTCCAAACAACAAACCACTACTACCAAAGTGTACGACTCCAAGTAGCAAAGTCTTTCAGTGCTTTATTATTTCAAGATAAAATAAACATTTAATCCAAAGTTTGTAGAACACAGCTCAGCCACCTTTGTTCACTATATTTTTTGTAGCTGTTGAAGAAAGGGTTAAAGCCAGGACATTTTCAAATCTAGAGATTAAATGTAATGAGATCAGAATAATAAGATTACCATAATCTGCCTCACACACATAGCTAGGATCAGCCCTAATCTCTTCATTTTGAGACAGATGGAAAAAGCATGAAATCAGAGATAACAGGAGGCCAATTTCCTAGAATCAGGGCTTTGCAACGTTTGCCATAGCTGTAAGTCAATATTTTGCTAGATTTGTACCTATTTAACCAATTCTAATAGAACATACTGGAAGGGAGAATAATGCATCTCTAAATCTGTACTACATAACCTGTAAGTAATACATCAGTGTAATTTTAATATATTGCAGAATATTACAGATTAATTTACTGAGACTGCAGCCAGTACCATTCCCAGATGCTTTAACTGGGAATGCAGCACTAAAGAGCAAACCATTTGAAAAACAAAGATCTTAACACTGCGCATGACCAGAGGCTGCTCATTGATTTTTCCTATGGGGTGGATAAACACCAAGTAGCAATTTGCATCTGTGACCAGTCTGACAGAAAGCAGTGACAGGAAGGGACAGTTTTAACCTCGCTTTAAGACAGAGCATTAAAGAGTTGCAGCATGGAACCATCCCTTAACTCTTCTTTTTCTATCTTCAGGATATGAATACTGGGAAGGTATTAAATAGCCTCAAATATACAAGAGAGTGGTTATGGTGGCTACTGTGCTCTTGCCTTGGTGGAAGCTAGCCAAGAATCAACAATAGGGAAACTTGAGAAAAAAAATTAGAAGGAAAAAAAAAGAAAAAAGAAAAGCATGCTGGATTTTAGCACTAAATAGGCTCAGGATGATGCCTCAGGATTAAGTAATACTGTTAAGGGAAACAGAGGTAAGCAAGAAACCATGCAAGGAATTAAAAACAGACTGGTGGCTGTAAGATAAATGGGAAATTGTTTTTCAAACAGCTAACAGCTCCTAACTTTTTCTCAGAAAAAATGCAGCCCTATGCTGCAGGACAGTAAAAGCCTCAGTCTCTCTAAATCAGATCCTGCAACACAACACCTCTGAGGTTCGATGTGACGATTTAGCAGCACTTTAACACAGTTATGCAAAGACCTGAGAAATGGAAAAAAAAGAAGTGCCACAAGATGCAATCTCTTACTGAGCAGGTTCACCTGTCAGTTCAGACTAATTACTCCAGAAGTCTCAGAGCACAGTTCCCATGCATCTGCTCTTGGCCAATGATTTTAAAACATGCCTTAATTCAGCCCACAAAAAGCCTGTTCACACTCTCACAGCCCTCGTGATTTTGTATTGTATTATACAGACACAGCCACAATTAGGAATTTGGTCGGTCTCCACACAAAGCTCTTTATTGACTCAGCCCTGTTTGTACATATGCAGAACTTGCTGCCCCACCTCTTATCTATTCATTTAAAATGTTAAATTTAACTCTCGTTTGTGGGGAAGACAAAAGCACTTATAAGCCATTTCATTTTGGGATGGTTCCCTGGGGAAAGCCAGAAGGGGAGACCCAATCCTGTCAGCTCTGCAGGGCTACACCAACAATCCCTTCCCCGCAAAAAGAACAGCAGCATCGATAGTGTAATTTTACCATCCTGGCAGAAATGAATTTTTGCCATCAGAACCTTGATCCAACTGCATGCAATCAAACCCTTGCTTAAAACAAGACATTTTCTTAACTAGATTAGAAATTCACTTAAAGCAGCATTAACTACAGAAAGAGAAATTAATGAAGCTTACCCTGCACAAATCAAGGCAATTTCAGTGCATATAGCCAACAACATTTTGGCTCAGTGTGACATGAGAGCTCAGTTTTCTACAATATAAAAAACCCTGTTTAAGGCATTTAAGCCACTAATTTACCACTGAGGAACTGCAGTGATACTTATCAGAGATTTGTCACCTGCAGAGGGATGGTTTTAATCAGTGCATTTTTTTATTAAGTTTATTTAATGTTTTTACTGACTTATGTCTAGTAACATCTTGAACTGAAGAGGAAAGGGACAGGTAATTAGTCTGGCTGATTTTCAGAGTGAGAATATTTAATAGAAAAGGGAACTCTCCTCGTTTTCCTGTAACTGCAAGTTGTTCCCACTTCCCTGCTGCTAGCGGGACATGCACACACAAGAGGAAGACACTTGCAAATGGTTTCTGATCCGAATGTTGAGCATCTCTGACTCATTCCTGTCCCATTTGCATAATGCAAAGCACCCCAAGAGCCTGCAAACCTGAGTGTGGCAGGTAACACCACACTGGGGACAGTCTGCACCACTGGCTCTAGAACATTAAACTCACAAACGTTTCACAGGACGTCTCCAATCTCACCAAACCAGGAGAAAAGAAATGAAGCTTTACTGTACAACATTACAGGAACACCAGTGATTTCCCTGCTCATGTAACTGAATGGGGAAGAAAGAAAGGATAATAAAGAGGGCATTCACTGCAAAGAGATTTTTGGGGACTTACATTTAACGGCTTGAGAGGGCACATTTCCCTCCACCTATTTCAATGGATGGGTGCAGGTCATCAGTCACACTTCAAAAGACACCCAACAAAAAAACTCAACCTGATTGGTTTAAAAAAAACAACAACAACAAAAACCCAGCCAGGATTATGCTAGTGTAATTAACCCGAAGTTCAAAGACAGTTCAAACAGCCCATTGTTACATGCTGTTCAAGCCACCTCTGGAGGTTAAGAGATGCAACTCTGGGCATTTCCACCTGGCCAGGTTCTACTAAGAGAAAAAGAATTCAAATAACAAATGTACTGAAAGATCTTTGTTCACCAGAGCCATGATTAACACTGAATTCAAACTTCTAGGCCTGCAAGAAGGAAACCTTAGTGTCAAAAAAATCAGTTGCCAAGGCAAACACATTAATAAAATATATGTTAAAAAAACATACAGGAAAAATGGATTTCAGTGGATTTTGCAGTTAACTAACCTTTCTGAAAACATGTTTAATCACAACTTTGCTTCACAGGTTGTTCTGACCAATTATTCTAACAGTTTTGAAAACCAGTAGAACCAAACTGCAACAAGTAGTTATGCTCAGTGATCTTTCCAAATCTACAGTTTCCCAAAACAACTGGTTTAAGTTAGAAATCCTTCATTTCTTGTCCAGGTTCCCATAGGTCTTTGATCATGAGGCATACAACTTGTATGTCAATAATCTTAACATTGTATCTTCAACAATTTGATGACAAAGACTTGGGCAATCCACTTGGCCACCATCAATCCCATCTTTTACACAAATGCCAATATTCCAGCACAAAGCCTCCTCAGTGCTTTCCCAGTGACTCGTGCCTTTAGCATATGCAAACCTCAATGGGGCAAACACACCAAATTCTCTAAAAACAGAGTGGGGTTGGTGTACCAATGTCTCATGTTGATCTTCAGTCCATGATAACTTTCAGAAGAAATGTATGATTGTTTTCAGGCTGCTACAGAATAATGAACTATTATATCCCAGAAATCTTTTAATGACATTTAAGTTTAGCCCATTTTTGGGTCACAACAGGCCTGAGTCAAAAAAGTTATAATTCATTCCAACATTAATCCATTTTTCTTTCTTCTCCAAACTCATCATTAAATCAAGGTTCAATTAGTGGAGAACCAATAGGATACAGAATTAAACACCCACAATTCTGTACTCATAAGTCTGGAATAACAAATTCTGGGGTCACAGTGGCCTCAATTTAACCATAAAAAGCTCAGCAATTTCTGGCCAAACAGGAAAGCTTAGCCTTTTTTTTAAAGAGAAAAGAAAAACACCCTCCCACCCGAGCCTGTAAAAACACACACTCCTCAGGAGACTGAGAAAAGAACATGCTTTGGCTACTGCTGATGGAGAGAGGGGCTGGAGAGAAGGCCATCTGAACCACAGACATGGAATCAGATGGCAAAGGATAAAACCATTCCTTTAAAACAACAAAAGCTATCAGAACTAAATGGCATTTGTCTAAGCCCAAAAAGAAGCACCAGATGTCACTTTGAATAGCAGAAAGTGGAAAGACATCAATAATCTCCTCTCTTGGAAAGGAGGAGGAAAGATGACACTGTACATCAAGGACCACACGTGTGCCAGAGCTGCTGATGGTCTGTGACATCCACTCATGCCAAAACACTGCTCCTAAACTGACTTCAACTGGGAAAGTACAAGGCCTAAGAACTCCAAAGCAACTTTAATTTTCATTCTACCTCAGAAAAAGTCCAAAATCACAGCTGTGGGGGCTTCCTGAAACTAAACTGCTCAATTAGACGCTGGAAGGGAGAGGAGAGGGGAAAATGAGAAGAATTAAAGAAAAAAAAGAGGGGGCAACATCTGCACATCAAAGTAATGCTTAAAAAAATCCCCTTGTGCAATGAAGTTCCTCTTTCACTTCAGAACTAATAAAATAGCATTTGTTCATGTCTAATGCTCTCCATAAAAGGAAAAGAAAGCATTTAAATGCCATTTACTCACACAAAGTTCGAAAAGAACTTTGTATCATGAACAGACTGAGCCTACACTAGTGTCTTGTAGCTCACTATCCCATGGACTGGGGTAAGAAACAGTTGCCCAGAGTTACTCAGGGTTAGAAAGAAAAGCAGAATCCTAATAGAGGAATAATTTTTTAAAATTTAAAAAGAGACACTACTTACATTATCTCAGAAGAACAGAAAATATTAAAGTGATAAATGCTGCCTTTTTTTTTAATATAACATACAATTAGAAACACCAGCTATATTGACCATGAAAGTCTACTGCTGCTCTCTTGGCTTGTGGGCATGAACAAAAAAATCCAAGAGTCTCCTCATATGAATAATGCAGAAATGCAGATATGAAATGCCAAAAGCAGTAATTGCTCCAAAATCTTAAAGTCAAGACAGCTGAGGCACAAAATTCTTTATGGAAAAGACCAGAGATAACTAAAACCATCTCCTAATTAGTGTCTCAAATTAGAAGAATTGTTCCAGGTCAAGAACAAACTAGAACAAGAACAGACCTCGTGATGGCTCCGTTGCAGTAACCTGGAAGGGATATCCCAATGCAGGTCACTGACACCCGAGGGTGCATTATTTGACCACAGACTAATTTTAAGCTTCCAAGTCCATTATAGCAGCACAGTATCTCTGTTGTAAGTCTCAATAAAAGCTAAGGCATTAAAACTCTCCCTTACTGGAAGAGTCAATGCTTCGGCCACAAAAAACTCCCTCTAGGCCCCTGACAAGGGGTCAATCACTCCTACACAACAAAATGGGATTTTCAGACCACGCATTAGTGTGGATGCATCCAAAAAGATTCCCAACAGTGGAGTTTGGGAAGACCTCAATATATGGAAGCCAGCTCAGGGGTGTGCTCACCAACCAGGACCAGGCCTTATCTAAAGACTTTAAAGTACATATGATGAGATGACAGCTGCTGGTTTGGTCTCAGCTGCTTTGCAGCAATATTGCCAGTCCACAGCCATAAAACCTCCCTGGAAGTACAGCAAATATCCAATTAAGTTGACTTAGGCAGCTGTTTGGAGGCTGGGCTTTCTGGCAAAGCTATAAAAGCAAAAAGCAATCAGCACCTCAGACCTCCACTTAATCAGTGGCAGGAGAGAACAGAAATATAACTCCTTATAGAGGGCAGATGAATCATTCATTGTGATAAACTGGAAGTAGTCACAAGGCTTTTCTAAGGTTTATTGGAGCTGCTTCATTTAAAAACCCAACAACTCAACTTTTGGCTACTCCTCCCCACAAATGTGCTCATTGACAACATAAGAACCTCACCCTTGGTGGTTAAAAAAGAAACCAAAGGGTCAGTGTCTGCAGCACAGGGAGGCTGTGCCACAGGATCTCAGGACTGGCTGCAGCTTCAGGAGCCATCCCAGAAAGTAACAGAGGGGTGAAGTTACAAAGTTCATCAAGAGAGTGAGGAAATGTACTCAAACCCTAAAATTCATCAGTTACACTGGTAACTTGTAATACTAAAAGGCCAAGTGATAAATGTGAGATTAAATACAATACGGAAAATAATGTGAGAAAAAACACAACCAAAAAGCCAAAGAGCTGTGAATGTATGAAGCTAAGGATTTTAAACTATTACTCCTCAGCAATTATAACACAATCAAAGGGGCAGCAATCTGAAAATAAATTAGAAACATTACCTGTTTCTCGTAAGAACAAAATAAAACAAATATTTTTACACTAAATTTGTGTCAGCCCCTCTGTACTATGAGTACTTACATTTAGCATTTTTGGGATGGGTTAAAATGAACTAAAAGAGTTGCAAAAAGAACCAAGATAAAACAAAGCATGGAATGGGTTTTGGACTGTAAGAGATCAGACTCCCTATCTCCTTCTCAGAAAAAAAAAAAAGCAACCATGAAAAAAAAAATGAACTAAAAGAGTTGCAAAAAGAACCAAGATAAAACAAAGCATGGAATGGGTTTTGGACTGTAAGAGATCAGACTCCCTATCTCCTTCTCAGAAAAAAAAAAAAAGCAACCATGACAAGAAGACATTTGCAAATCAATTCTCCCCATGAGAGTTACAGGGGAGATGTTTTCCTATAGTCTCTTGCAAGGGGAGGGGGAGAGAAGAAGAAAAAAAAAGTCAGTAACACTCCTAGGTAGCATGTTTCAAATGAAGCAAGTCACTTTATTCCACACAATACATGTTTTTGTTATGAGGCTTTCATGCTGTAATGTACAGATGGATTCAAAATGGGTTTTAGAAAGATGCACAGAAGGTGTGGCCACCAATAGCCAGGCACAGCCTCCAGCTGAGTGAGTCACTCCAGCATGACTGAAGGAAGCCAACACCTTACGCAAAGAGGAAGATGATGTCCAGGGCTAGACATCTGACCAACACAGTCAGCACTGGAGTGCTCCATCTAGCCCAGTGTGAATGGCAAATATTCAGAGTACAAAGAACAAAGGAAAAACCTACATGTAACTAGTTTTCTATTTCTTTTAATTGTGAAAATTGCATAATTCACTTCAGATGGGAACTACTCCCAGAACACTGTGAAGAGTAGAATTTACTTCCATTGAAGAAAGTTTAAAGCATAATACACAATCCATTATAAAGGTACAATAAACTGAGTATTACCTGTAGCAACCAACAGTGAGTGGGAGAAAGCTGACTAATACAGGTAGCTGGCAGCACAGTACAAGGGCCATGTGAAAGGTCAGCTCAAATCTGTCTGTGGGGGCTGAAAAACCTTGGCAGACCCAAGCACACCCCAGGAATGTTACCTGATCCCTGCCATTAGGACATGAGAGTTAGTTTTCACCCATTTGGATGATGGCCTCTCCCTCCCAGTTAGTAAACTGGGAGTTTTGGGAACAATGAGTAAGGGAAAACAGGTGCTTTTAGAAGATTTTCATTAGGTATGGCCAGACCTCCCAGTTTTGACTGCAATTTTGTCCAAGAGGAGTTAAATCCAGTTAGTCAAAGCAAGCTTAGAAGATTGTGTAACGGTATTTTCTTCGTGATGACTTTAAACTAGGGAACCCCAAAGGGTTCAGAAAAATAGCCTTGGGGGGTAATTCAGCCGCTTCCACAGAATTTCAACCTGCAGCACTCCTGAGGCCCCCACAGATCGTTTTCAGTAGCTGACCAGCCTGTAGAGCAGCTCTTTTATCAACATATTGCCCTATGTTTAATAACTTCAGCCTTTCTGGAATGTTAAAAATAATGTTTTCTTCTCAACAAACAAGCTTTAGGGGGAATTTATTACTCATCATGCAAATAGAATCAACAGTGCCTCTAATCTTACTGCGACATCATGCAGGTGTTTGTAATCCAAACAGAGACAGGTGGACTGAAACACAAACTTTTCAAAGGAAAGAAAGCTCAACAAAGTTTATAGAAATGCTGGAAGCCTTTTTACTTATGCCTTTCCTTCTTACATTACCTAAAGAGAGCAAAGGTAACAGCTTGCGAGATTTCCAGACACAACAAGCTCAAATAGGAGGGGTGGAAATCAGGAAATGTGGGTCAACTATAATCACTTTGGTTATCTTTATCTTTTTGTGACCCCGCAGAAAAACTTGTTGGTTTAAATCTGAATTTTTCTAGGTAGTAAGGTTGGATGATGATCTCAGGAGTCTTTTCCAACCTAGGCAATTCAATGATTTTAGGGAGTGTCACAAGAGTCTTCAGCTGCCCATCCTGGCAGAAAGCAAATGACACTCTGAACCTTACAGGCAATTTTCAGGGAAGAAAAATGAGGAATGTATCTCTTCTTAGTAAAGTGTAAGGAAATGTCAAGACAGCTTGAGGAAGAAAGTTTTAACACCCTGGCAGAGAAAGTCAAATCCACACCATTTTTGACAAACTATAGTTTCAGGAGAGGTAGAGCAGAGGTGGTAGTGCAAAATGTATTTTAAGAAATAGGGACAGAAGTGAAGACAAGGAGGAAGCAGAAGCAACTTCTGCTTCCTCCATTCCAGTGGTCAGCAGGGAGCAGAACTGCCAGTCCATGCTTGAACACTTCCAGGCTTAAGGACACATCTTGTTCAAGTAGTCTTTGAGGACATGTAGAACATTACAGAAACAAAATTTAGCTGTGAAATATATGCACAACAGGTTCCCCTAATATAGCCTGGACGAGGCAATTTTGTCAAGCTGATATTCATGTCACCAAAATTCAAGCATTATTCAAAGGCAAGGTTGGAAAAAAGAACATTTTAATTGCCAAATTTCATCTTTAAAAGTGTTCACTGTCCTTGGGTGTCACTTTCTCCTCATCTTCCTCCTTGCATTTGATTATTTTCTCTTCTTCTGCAACCGCAGAATGCACTTTGAACCCTTGTTTCCCTCCCCCTCCCAAGAATTTCCTTGATTAGTTGTGCCCCCAGATGAAGTAAAGATTAGAGCACAAGGTCTGAACTGCACAGGAGCTCAGGGAAATACCTCCCGAGCAAAAGTGACAGATTTTCCAGAAGTACTCACAAAAGGTACACACTTTTGCAGCCTAAAATCCTACTTATTCTAAAATAAATCCACTTGGATCAGGAATCTAAGCATAGCTCTTTCCAAGCAGACCATAATCTATTGTTAACAGCAGTAAGTAAAAACCAGATCAAATGGTCAAGTATCATTTTCATACTTATGCTAAAGGAGGGTAGGTAACAAAAGAATACTCAAAATTTGACTGCACATCAGGACTTATAATGGCAAAACCTACTCAAGCTCAGCAAGAGTTGCAAGAATTTAAAATTTTGTGCCAATTTCTCACAAAACCAGAGGGCTGACTAGCTCATACTACAAGTCTTCAATACCAGCAGAGCTGCTAGGATTAGTGGAACCTGCTGTCTCATACATAACTCATGAAGAATTCCCCCCTTTCCTCCCAAGGGAAACAATTTTGCATAACAGCAGCACTTTTCCCCCCCCCGCCCCCAACACGTAAACCTGTAGAGTTTTAGTACAAGTTAGGGCAAGAAGTAGGTTGGCTCCATGGAGAAAGCATGAATTCCAGAGACAAATTATTTAAATAAGAGGTTTTAGAGACTAACAGTATAATTACAGTTCAGCTGAAAAGAGGGGGGGGAAAAAAAGCTTTCTGCTCTCTCTGCATGAGTCCAGCTGCAGTGGAGCCAACAGGCAGCTCCCAACACTGCGTGCAGGCTGACACGAACTCATGCAAACCAGTAAATCCAGCAGGTACAAACAGAATAATTCTACTCTGTTGAGTATTCTCTTATATTTTATTTATAAAGGGCAGTAACATTTGAACATCACCATTCTAAATTACTCACTCCAGAGAGGCTGACAATCTACTTCCTAGACAGAAATAGCTGTTCCTAGCTTTTGCCTTATTCCAGTCACTGTTCTGATCTGCCACCACAGGATCAAAACCCAACTGATTTCATGAGTTTCCAATACCAGGACTATTTGCTTTTCACAACCTCAAATAGTTGGAGACAAAAGAATCCAAGACCAGGTATAGAAATTCAAGTGAGCAGTCATTGCTGAAGGGAATAAAAAGCCTCTTAAGCTCTTCAAGACATTTAAAACATTTTTAAAATGGGCTTCTAGTCAGTATCTATAGAAAAACACCATTCTTTTCTTAAAGAGAGACACACAGGCTGAGGAAATTATGAACACAACCATTTAAAATGCAAATTTCAGATACATCTAGCCACTAATCAGGAAGTATTGTAGAGTAGCATCTGGGATTCAGGAATATAATAAATATCCTAAAAATAATTTTCATGAGCAGTTTTGGAGACTGTCAGTTCACTTTTTGCTCCATTAGAGCTCAGCTGTACAACTCCATGTGTTTAGCACATGTCATCATGAAAAAAACACATTTCTAAGTTTGTTAAACCAATTCTCACTTGAGTTGTCAGATGGTGGCACCAATCATGCATACAAGCCATGGGAACAAGTTCAGGCTCCACCACAGACATTCTGCTTCACAACGTTTTCTGTTCCATTTGAACACCTACTCCTAGGAGGTGTTACAAGATGTCTTCTAAGCTGAAGGCATGTGCCACTCACACAGCACTTTAAATACTCAGCAACAGGGCAGGGGCCTCAAAGTGACAAACAAGGACAAGCCCCAGGCTTGACAGATTGAAATGGACAATGTTGCTGGTCTGTCTGAAAAGATTTGGCTATTTGAGGGAAAGAAACAACTTTATCCAGCATTTCCCAATGTAGAAAATGAAAAAAATGCAGCCCACTCCAAACGTCACAGAAAGTATTCTCCTATCCTATTTTCTCTCCCAAGGGCCAAAGCATCCAAAAGCCACATTTATTTCCAAGTGTATATTAATTATTCCAGTCACTGGTGCTTGCCCAGCCTGGGAGATAACTTAACTGCCACTGCAGGACCAGCAAAGGAAATGAAAGAGCAAGAACAGCTGGGGGATAAAGCTGCAGATAAGAACTGTGTATCAAACTGCTACAGTATCAATCTCCTGATCTACCTTCAAATGCAGAACACACACAAGTCACCCACTCATTTGCATTTTGAATCTAACACAATTTTCAGAGAAAACTGGAAATTATAAAGATCAAAGGCAGCTTTCCTAGCTAAATGAAGCAAGTAAAACATAAAACACTTGGACCTAGTGCCTCTTCATCAGTGCCCCAGTGAAACAGAGAGCTACACAAATGCTCCATTTCTAAGGCTGTAAGACTGGGCAGAGAAAGAACAAATGCATTCCCTTGGTCACCTTCCTATGTAAATATTCTATTCCCAAGTCTCAGCTTCAACTCCCTGGCTAGGACCCATCCCATAGCATGAAAAAAAGTAAGGGCAGGGGGAAGAAGGGAAATAGGCTTATCTTCTGCTACACTGTGTTAACGAAGAGTAGCTGCTCAGACATTAACTAACACAGCAAAGAATTCATCCAGACTCCTGTGTGAGTTTTGTAATTCACATCAAATCTCACAGTGGGGTTTTCTTTAGTCCAGCCACCTCGAGGTCAGCTTGGCTGTAGCTGAAGAAGATCCAGTCCCTTCTTTTGACCACACAATGCAGACAAACCCTGGACCTGACAGACACCTCAGGTCTCACTGCTGCAACAACCCTCTGCTGTCACACCTGGAAAGGACATTCTGCAATTCAACACCACAGACAAGAAGAAAGGTGATGCCACAAAGACATATAGGAAAAACTCAAAACTCTTCTCCACCAGGTTTGTTGTTTCTAAGTTGTTTGTTGTTATGGTTGTAAAATTACCTTTGATTCTTCAAACCTTTTAAAATGCATATAAATAGAATTATTAAAAATTTAGCAAAGGTTGTAATTCAGGGATAAACAGCAAGTATGGAAATCTGCCATCTCTAGTACAATAGCTTATAATACAATACTTCAGTCTCACAGCAGTTGTAAACATGTCCAAACATTATCTTTAGTAGCTCTTCTAGTTTAGATTTCAACTGTAAAATTAATCAAGATTGGTAAATTAAAGCACCTTTTTGCTCAATTTGAGATTATAAGATTTATTTGCTCCAGTGTTGTTAGGGCACTAATGCCTAATTTTCTTACATTTTCATAAAATAGGATTAGTTTAGCCCAGCACTTTTTTTTCCTGAAGTTCAGGCTTTAGTATTTGATTTATGGTATGTAGCCCTTGGCAATTTTAAAGCACAAGGGATTTTATCAAGGGGTCATATAGTTCACTCCTTGTGAGGCTGAGCTCTACACAGAAAAACTGGATTTCTTATCTTCCCTTGCTTAGCTGGATCCTTATTAATTATAGAGAGAGAAATCAGAAAAGTCTGAATATCATTACAAACAAGATCCCTCCTCCAGCAATTAGCAGGGCTCTGCACATAAACTGGAAATCTATGAATACACTCCCAATCCTTAATACATGCCACTAAAAATCATAATCCTTCTTTTCTTCCCTCAAGCTGCAATCAAGCTTTTACCATTTTAATTTAACACAATAAATTAAATCAAAGTTAGTTCATTAACACCCAGGATGTCCAAGAATAACAGATGTTATTGATCTGAAATTCTCACACAATCCCTAATCACAATAGTTAACACAACAGAGATGTCACCTGATCAAAGAGGGGAGGCAGCATTTTTGTGTTGCCAGTAAATAAAAACAAAAGCACGTCATGTTGGTTGTAGTTTGACAAGCAGGTTGAACAAAGCACATAAATAATTTATCAAGCCAAAATATGATTTGCTGCTATGCCTGGGCTAACACTTGTCTGTCATGCTTGGCATATCACAAGCTGGACCTTGCAGAGAGGCTGTAACAGCTCCTCCATTAAACTGGCAAAGGCAGCTGAGCTTCAAATCAGCACCATCTCCCTGGTTATCACAGAATGCAACACGTGCTAAGGCAGTGTCACAAACCAGCTGAGCTGACCACTAGCTATAGTCAGTGTTTGCTCAACACTCAGAATTCCTGCAGCCTTCAGGCAGCTCACACAGAACTCATCTTTCTCCACTTTCAGGGACAAGTTTAAATAATCATCATAAAAACCTCCTAAATAAAAATAAAGATGCCATATTTAAGGTGGAATGTGTTTACTCCTTGCTTGCAAAGACCACTTTACACCTTCAGACTGGAATACTCCATAACTATGTCTCCTGCACAGAAATACCTTCAGCAACACGATCTAAGCAGGTCCAAGCTCTTCTACAAATACAGAACAGACACTTTGTTAAAAACAGCTATTTCCTTCCCACACGCTTCATCCTAATGCCTACAGAAGTTGGCTAATGGAACATAACCTGGAACATAACCCACCTTCAGATTACTTTCATACATAAGAGGAACAGTATTTGAGAAGTTTGCACTCAAACCAGGCCTCGAACACTTTGGCAGATCAGAAGAATGCAGCCCCTTATAGCAGCATCTCTTTGTGACACAGATCTCCAACTGTCAGGCTGCCAAATCAACTGCATTTCAGATAACTGTGCTCGGTTTTATGCCTCTGTAGTGTTCTGACAGTTTTGCCATCTTAGACTGCAATATTGATCACATATTGATGGCAATTATCATCTTAATTCAAGGCCACCAGCCAGGGAACATAACCTAAGCACACCTCTACAAATCAACCATCACACACAGCAGAGCTGCCACTCACAGCTAAGTCACAGAATAATGGAGCTTGGAAGAGCCTCTGGAAGACACTCAATTCACTCCTCCCGTCAAAGCAGTCTAATTAGATTAGAGTGCTCAGGGACCTGTCTAGGGATCTCCAAGGATGGGGATTCCACAACTTTTCTGGGCAACCTATTCTAATATTTGACCTATTTCACTATAAAGCACATAGTGTTTGCAATTTGGCTGAATCATTAATTCAGAAAATTGTTTCTCACACATTAAAATCATCAAGACCACATGGAGTCCATCCCATTACAACAAATGGTAAATGATGGAGGAGTGTGTAAAGAAGGGAGAGGAAGGATGAATGTGAAGACAGCTTCACTCAAACCAGGAAAAATACTGGCACATCTCTTCAGCAAGCCTTGAATTTCTGTTCTCTAGGACAGACACCAACAGCCAATGCTGGTGAAGTACAGAGGAGGGAGGGGAAAGAGCAGTAGGGAGACAGTGCTCCCCTCATTTATCATCTTCCTGCCTCTATTTGAAGCTGTTCCACTCTATCCTGACATAGAAAAATGGTTTTCATGCAGGAACTGAAAATGCCACCTCAGCATCAACTGTTAGCAAACACTCAAAGAAAATAAATGTGGTGACAAACACTCATGTGGACAGAACCTGTGGCGACTGTCAAGTGTATGATCAGAAAGGGAAAAGTAATCTTGACTTGGCTGAACCAAATTGTGAAGTGATCAAAATACTATCAAGGAAATCTTCTTTTGGCACATAAGGAAGCTGGCTTGCGTATCACACAAAAGCAAAAACCTCAAAATTCAAGATGATGACCTTCTACTTAAAACACCACCTGGATAATTTGAGTCACAAAAACAATCTCTAAGCACCCCTGAATTAATTATGATGACATCTACTGGGAACAGTAGATTATTCACTTCTTTAGAAAAACACTTTCCAGCTATGCCCCAACCCTATGACAGAAGGAGAAAGAGGAAGCAGTAGTTTATAGTTTAAAAACAAAACAATTCTAAAATTTAAGATATTAATTAATATGTTTAGTGGTCCTGCATTAACCACACAGAAACAGTTCTCAGAGCACCACGGCATTAATTTTAGTCTTCTGATTAGATTTAGGAGGAGTAGAGAAATTACAATGAGATGACAAAGAATGGTGATTTTTCTTCTCTTTTCTCCCCCTGGTTCCTGCCAAACCATCACCATATATTAATACACTTTAGATCTGGGTATTTAGCATGGAGGCTGATAGTTCTGGGGGACACAAAACCTGAATAACAAATACTGGGACTGAATTTAACTCCTCCCAACTTCAATATATTAAAAAAAAAGGGGGTGAAGACTGTAAAGGCATCATGACAACTGCAAACTGTTCAAAGTGAAAAAACAGTAAATCAAGAATTCAAGTAGGAGTCCCTCAGGTAGGAATCCCTCAGCTTCCTTATTTTACTTTTTTAAGTAACAGGACGGGCCACCAGGACCCAGCAGGACCCCAGTCACCAACAAATTCCTGTGAAGCAACAGGAGAAGCACAAAGCTGGAGAGCTGCAGCACTGTCAGAAGGAAGCTCCAATCTTGCCTTTCTTTGGAAAGGCTCAGCAAGTAGCATTTAGAGTATGTGAAGTTTGGAGAAAGCTGTCAGTGAGCATCTTCTGAGAGCTAGTACCACACACTGCTACAGAGGCACCAGGCAGAGGGTAGGGGACCCACTGTCCTGCCAGGGTTACAGAAACCATAGAAGCAGCTTTTACCATGTAATGTCCACAAGAAAAAAAAAAAAAAGAGGCCAAGCACTTTTCCTCTTCACTCAGCTGTTTTACAATTGCAAGCCAAAGGTCAACTATCTTCACTCACTTTTGGAAACCAGCCACAAGATTACTAACAACCAGCTTAATGGCTCCAGTTCAAGTGCTATTCAATCAGGTCCTGAATCTGTGGGCAGGCAGCAGTAATGGCACATGACATCATGGGCAAGTTATCTGCTGAGGTCAGAGCAGCCAGACTGGGCACCTCTGCCTTCTCTCCCCACAGGGAGAAAAGTGGACCTCCAAGGACTGGGAGTTAAACTGTTACAGATCTTGTTCTTGCCTTGTGGGACACATTTTGCTACAAATCAATGCTCTGTCATCCTCTAACAGCCAGACCTGGTTCTCTGGAGTGCATCACCACAGGTGTCTCACAGCTAAAAGGCTTCACTGTGCAAGAAGTAACACAGGCCCTCAGCAAGGGACACTGAAGGGTGCAGGTGCATTCAACATGGTACAAGTTTATTCCTCTTCCCAACTCCTTTGAGGACAGGAGGATTGTCCTGGTTAATGAGAGACATCACATGGGGCACATGACTGGGACACCCTAAGATTCTCAGTCATGAGCAGAGGTCTAACAAACAGATCTGGCATTTTGGGTGGAAATTAATTTCCACAACCACAAACACATTTGAAGTGAAACAGATTTTTCAAAGCAACAAAGTGCTACAGAAGTTTGTCAGCATGGGTAAACTGGAACAGTTCTAACTCATTTGGATTTATTTGTCTGAAATTCGCCAGTTTTACAGAGTGAATCTCACCACACTGCACAGAACTCAGCTCAAATATGTGCTGAAGGATTCCTGAAAGTCCTGATGCTTCCGCTGACTTTAGTGATAATCTTGAGCAATTTACCATTTCTATGGCTCAATTTATGCATCAATGAGGTAAACATGTAAAATTTGTGAGCATTTTCATATGAATATGAGCTGAAAAGAAAGGAAATACTGACTGAAGAATTGTGCATAAATACTTTGAGGAAGAGTTCAGCCGAGGTTTAGGGTAAAGTAGGAAAATCCTTTGTATTCCAGGAAAAATGTAATTATTAATGCAGTGTAACATTATACATATGTTTCTATTTGGGTGAAAAAATTTGTATCCATGGGATGACATCAAGTAGACTCAAGAACACCTTACTATCAGTCACTGTGCACAGATGTAAGACTTTTAACACAGACTAAACTTCAAAAACACTAAAAAAAGTATTTTTCCTTTACTTCTTAGAGAACATATTTTTAAACAAAAATTTTATTATATTTTTCATGTACTTAAATAAACTTCTACCCCATACTAAATTAGCTGAGAATACACTTTACAATATACTGTATTTCATTAAACTTCATTTTTCCTTCCCATTCAGCATTTTCTAAAAGCTGACTTCAGCTATGCTTTACTTCAAATGCACTGTAAAAGTTGAGGGCAGCTAGTAGTAACCCAAAATAGAAGAATATAGCTCAGGTTTAAAGAAAAACAACAACAAAAAAGCAAGGTTATCACAAAAGGTTTCCAAAATTCTGACAGTCTCAAACATGTAAAAAAGCCCTGGGAAATATCCTGGTAATTTACCCACACAGTGGCACTGAGGTGTACAGGTTTAACAGGAGTTTTTAGGCCAGTTATGGGGCAGGGATGTGTAGGACATACACAGATGCAATAATTTTATAAGTTAAATCTCAAAGCATGATATACTTTAGCAACCTTTATCTGTTTATTGCCTCACACTTTTAACAAAGCCACAGTTGAAATATCAGCTATAAAAGATACATAGTAGGTTACCACATAAAGGTTATTTTTTCTAGCTTATTTTAAAATAGTTAAAATCAAGCCCTTTCCTGGCAAAAGTGTTGAGCAGATGAGTAATCCCACTGAGGTCTGCAGGACTTGATTTGTCAGCATACACACAGTTACAGCCTTACATCTGCAGGAAAAGCACCTCTCAAAACTGCTTCTACTCCAAGCATTTTAGAAAAAAAAGCAGCTTAAAGATACCTTCACACCAAATATATCACACTAGCCCACCTTTATGGAGAAATAGTGACTATGAATGAATTCCATTAAAGCATTTTGCAATATGGCTCTTATTACTTGGAAGCCACAAAGCTCTGAGCTACACTTCACCAAGGCCAAATCCCTAAGGAGTTTTGTATTTTACTCCCCCCCCCCAAATAAAATGTTGGGCTTGTTCTGTGTGTCCAGTTTTGTTACAGTTGTAGAAACTAAACTGTTTTTTCAAATTCCTGTAATATAGCCAAAATGAAACCTAAAAAGCCTTTGATATATTGAAAGAACTATAGACCAAAATTCCTCTAATGCACTCCAACATTCACTTACATCTGCACAGATCCATTATATATTCAGCCACAAGCTTATCACTCCAGTTCATCACAACTGAAGATAAAACTCAGCTTCAATATTTGACAGCCTGATGCTAAAAGATTATCTACTGAGAAATAATCCAATCACTGTTCTTTGATATTAGAATCCTTGGCAGGAGGCAAAGAAAAGGAATATCAAATTGATCTTGATTACTTCATGGGGCTTCCTCTCATAATCTCTACACTGAATTCCCCTTTATCTTGTACTTCTGCTTATTTGCTGCCATGTTTATGACTAAGTTTTCAAATATTCCAATCTCAGAAGAGAGAATCGGGAGACTTTGAGATGCATACTTAATACTGAAACAAAACAGCCTCTCCTGCTCTCAGAGGTGTGACTGGGATTTAGAAGATCTTGAGGCTCCGTATGAAAAGGAGATGGCATTCTCTGGGGACCCAAAAGAGGGTCAGGTCCGACGGACAGGAAGAGACTCGGAGAGAAACTGAACAGCCCAGGGGTAAAGAGGGAACTCCCGAGCCCGAGCCCTCCACTTACCTTAAGGATATCGCCCCGTTTGAAGCTCAGCTCGTCATCCGCGGTGGCTTTGAAGTCGTACTTGGCGATGGCTTCCATGCTGGGGCTGCCG
>NW_005054370.1:2706285-2710604 GCF_000277835.1 Geospiza fortis | reverse complement strand
CGAGGAGACCCCCGGGCTCGGCGCCACGGCACCGGCACAGCCCGCGGCAGGCGAGGGGATGCGCTCCGCTGCCCACCGGCTGCCCCGGGAAAGACCTGTCTGGAAATGCCCGCATTGATGGTTTGGGTTCTGCCACTCACACAGCTCATGTCGATTTAAATACAAGCTAGACAAAGCAGAGTGCTATTGGGTTGTTGGAATGGAAATGCCTATCAGGTGTCCTCAAATAATATGACACAGGAACAAAAGTTTGGGCTGACTATAAGTAAAAGCAACCATCCTAAAATTCCAGTGCTTTGAGCAGCAGAACACGTTAAAAATCTTTGTAATTCAGTGTGACAGTCATCAAGTTTGTGTCTCTTACGGGCTCAGAGAAGACATTAAATCAAACCTGGCAAGTCATATACACACACTGAAACCACTGAAAAGGCTTAAATCCTACCCTCAGGTTTGAATAGGAATGATTTTCTATAACCCAACCACACTTGATAGCACAGAAGCTAAATAATCAGAAAAAATCACCAAAACACAAGAAAGACAGTCTAAGTTAAAACCCACCATGAATACCCCCTTGAAGAGCTAAGAGAGAGCTGGCACTTGTCAATGACAATTCAAGACCGAAGAGATCTGACAAACACTGGTGAACCCACGCACCTGCTAATTCAGGCTCTGTGGTTGTGGCCCAGAAAGAGCCCTGCTGCATGCAAAGGCAGCAGATGGCAACAGCAATTTTTCACTTCAGAGAAAAACCTGCCTTACATAAATGCAGTTCAGCAATTAACATGCTTATATTCCATGAGCCCCATGTTTGCCCAACCTTCAGCTCCCTGTAGTGAATAATGAAGCTCGAGGCAAACACTGGAACTGAGATTCTATCACAGGAATCTGGCAGAATGAGAGGAGGTATTTACAGGATTCACCTTGATTTTAAAAACACCAGCTTAGCAGGGCCCCCACATGGACAGAGCTTTGGGATTTCTCTGGTCTTCCTATTTCAGCACTACTGAAACATCAGCAAGGCTGAAAACAGAGTCATCTCTCACAAAGACTCCAACAGAACAATCTCCCTGTGCTACCATAACCAGTGGAAATGAATGTACTGGATCCAAGCTTCAACCAACACACATAATGAAATCCATAAAGTGGATCATCTTAACTACATTTTGGTAATTACGAAAGACTTAATTTTAGTCTCAAGGCTGACGAAAAACCTTCTTTCTGATGTGAGTCTTTCACATCACACCAGCACACTCATCCAAACAGCAATAATTACTTCTCTTCACCAGAACTATTTTCTCTTTGCTGCTTCTTCTACTGAGTTGTGTTCACCATCTCTTCACCTTTCCAACCTGGCCTCTTGGGGTTTGTCAACGGATGGTACTGATAGTTTTCTGCTATTACAGCACCATTAAAGGGTAACATGAATGACAGAATATGAAGCAATGGAAAATGCAAACTGCTCAATGCTTGTTGTCTACCTGTCCTGTATCTCTCATGGTAAACATCATCTATTTCTAGTCCTTCTTAAATATTACGGGAAGAAACCTTTGGGTCTTTCTAACACCACTCACCACACCACATGTGAAGACAAATACCTTCAGCCAAGGGAGCATGGCTTGAAAACCCCAAGTTCCAAACCTAGGAATGTAACATCAAGTTGCATAACTTAAAGTATACACAAAAGGCTTGAGAGACATTTAAAGAAAGAAACTGCTTCATCTTATAAATATGCCTTTTCTGGGGGCACACAAGCATTGCTACCCAGCACTACCCTACCAGCTAATAATTACTTTTTTAACTGAAGGTGTTAAAACACAACTTTCCTAGAGAAACTGATGCAGCATTTCCAAGAACTATATTGGCATTTCCCTGAACTGAGTAACAGCACAATGTCGGGAAATTTTCCAGCACAATTCAAGATGAAAGAGATTCATCATGCAATACTCTTTAAACATGCATTAGTACTACTACCACCATCAGATACATTGTCAACATACAAAGGAGTGAAGTTTCCAGGTAACAATTTTAACAGCAGCTGCAGTGTGGAGCAAAACTTTCACCTTCCTGACTTTAGACAAAAGTGTAGCTGAAGTTTAGGCACTAAAGTTACATCTGAAAAAGGGAAAAGCTTTGAAAATATTAAACCAAGATACTCACACAGCAAATATCAGGAAAGGTGAAGTCAAGGCATAATTCCCTTAAAGTCTCTTA
Source organism: Geospiza fortis (assembly GCF_000277835.1). Classification (NCBI taxonomy): domain Eukaryota; kingdom Metazoa; phylum Chordata; class Aves; order Passeriformes; family Thraupidae; genus Geospiza; species Geospiza fortis. The sequence continues at coordinate 2,708,393 of NW_005054370.1, read as the reverse complement.
AGGAAGCATTTTCTGCTTAGAATCTTATTAAATAAGTTCTTACTCACATTCAGCCATGCTGTTATCAAAACACAAACAAACCAACTGTATGACTGGGGGAAAAAAGCACAGCTGTAGCTGCTTCAGGCAGAGAGCAGTGCAACAGGACACCTCACTGCAGTGAGCCCAGTCCCCAGACTGCAAATGGAGTAAGACCGGTATGGATGAATAACAGTCAATATATGAATACAATGGTTACATGGTTACAGAAATTATCAGATGATCTCGCTAGAGAAATGACTAAGACTTCTCAAAATATCAGTGTTTCTCACCTTACTGTGACTTGGGTTAAGACTTCCTTTGCTCTCAAAAATACTGGGAGGGGTGAGAGGAAGAAAAGGCAGCAGATGCAGCCAACAGCAAATGCTCATTAGTAGTAGTGCTGCAGCTCAGGATGGAATAAAAGTAATTATAAAGACAAACCTCCCTGTTGTGGCCAACAGGAAACAATTCTCATGTTCACTTCAACAGATATTTCAAAAAGCACATAGGCAAAGGTGAACTTTTTACATTACTCTTATAAACAGCATGGTTTTTAAACAAAAGAGAGTGTTCTCATTGTTCTCTTTTCCCTGTTTTACAGATCTTCTGGAAAGCGATACAGGCAGGAATAGAACAACAGACAGTTTAGAAAAGCCAAAGAGAGGCAAGATAGATTCACTGGGAGATTTTGGAAAGAATCAGGTCCTAAACTGCATCAGCTGTTTTAGGACAAAACATTAATGAGGGTGGCAGAAAGAAAAATGTGTGCATACATCATCTGGAAGACATGCAGAAGTGCAAGTGTCAGACTCTAGACAAAAGAATAGATAGTTAAAATAGTAAGGGCAGAACACTAATTCAAATTAACCAAATAAGGAAGTATAACATAATAAAGGAACAAAGTAAAATATAAATTGTATTATTAACATATAAACCCCAGAACATTCAGGATCACAAATTATCCCCCTAATCTACCAGCTTAAAATTGTTCTACTTCCTTCAGCACCAGACAACTCAAGATATCACTTACAAAACTAAGCTACAGCACAAAGCACAGATAATACTTATCAGATCAAAACATTTTATCAGGTAACAAGAAAACTTCACCTCTGCCAGAATTTATTTACAGGCTTTTTTTTTCTTCTTATTTTAAACTGTCTAAAACTGCTTTAAATGTTACAAGCTTAGCTGGTACTATGAAATACTGAAAATACTGTATGACAATCAAACTAAGAGATGATAACAACTCAAAGGTCTTTTTATGGCACAAATTCTCAATATCCAAAGTTGGCACAGAAATGGATTACAAACAACATTGTGTTTGAAGATTGATTTACCATCTGTGGTCCTTCAGATTTTGTCCCTTGACCCCGGGCATTTAAGAGTTTTTGCAACAAAGAATTAACTTCCCTGAGCACTGTGTCTGTGAATTGCTCTTGCAGTTACTTACTGTGCTACAGAGTAGTTTTCACTGTAGGTTATAAAAGAGGTGTCTGAGTCAGACGTTGTGGGAGTTATCAAGGCCGCATCCTTGTCTTCTACAGATTATTTGAAACTATATTGGCAAGTCAAACCTTATCCCACAAAATCAGCACTGGTTCTCAAGAAGGAAGTTCATAAGAGAAGAAAGAGGCCAAGAGAAAAACGTCCTTCTCCGTCCTAGAAACTCGCGTTTGAAGCATGACCCCAACTGTGTTTGGAGACAGGGCGGCAGGGATGTTATCCTGCCTACAGGGCACTCGCAGCCTTTCAACCTTTGGAAGCGGCCTTAAGTTATGGAGCTCTTTTTGGGGAATACAAAAGATAAGCCCAAGAACCACGAGCAGCCAGCACTCCCCAGCCGCAGGGCAGAGAGAAAAGCGACCCCCGCCCGGTGTTCCCTGTACGTGAGCCGGGAATCTCGCCGAGCAGATGACGCTTCTGGAGCCCAGAGCTTATTTCAACCTCCCCCCCACCGGCGAGCCCGCTTTCCTCTCCACCCCCCCGGGCAGGCCGGGGCCCGGCGGGACACGGGCCCGGCGCCGAGGCGAGCCCTGCGGAGCGCAGCGAGGAGAGCGGAACACCGCGGGGCCCAGGCCGCGGCACCG
>NW_005054370.1:2701466-2706005 GCF_000277835.1 Geospiza fortis | reverse complement strand
ACAGGCAGCATCCGAGCAGCACGGCCCGGGCCAAATACCTGAAAGGAGGGTATAGCCAGATGGGGGTCGGGCAACTAACCATAGGACAAAAGCGCAAAGTGAAAGCTGCGCCCGGGGAGGCTCTGGTTGTACATCAGGAAGGATTTTTCCGTGGTTATTAAGCACTGCAACGGGCTGGCCTGGAGGTGGCGGAGACACCGTCCCTGCAGGTGTTTAAGGAAAGATTGAACGTGGCACTCGGTGCCATGGTCTGGTTTACATCGTGCTGTTGGATCATAGGTTGGCCTCGCTGGTCTCCGAGGTCTTTTCCAACCAAATTGACTTTGTGATACCGCTGTCGAGGCTCTATCTCCTTCTCAGCGTCTGGAGGCGAAATCACGCTGGCTTTGTGCACAATACTTGTCTAATTTGTCAGTGCCTCCACTTGTCTGTAAGACAGAGCCATCTACCACACCATGGAGCCAGCAGGAAGGAATTGATTTAGAAATTCTCTTAACTACCAGTGATCCACCCCAGCTTGTCCACGCAGTGTTTGAGCAGACACCGAAGGGTGCAGAGCTGCTCACCGAGCTCGGAGCAAAGAACACACCTGGTCAGCTGTTACTTGACAACTGCCATCTCTCCTGAGCAGTGATTAAGGCACCCGTGCTGTAGGAACAAATAGTTTAATCACACATGGCAATTACAGCATCCACAGAGGCCAAAATTCAGATTGCACAGGCAACTAATGTCAGGGTTTGCACGGATGACCCTCCTGATGTTCTTTTAGCTTGAAAATACTCTTAATTATAGAGTAAAGCGGTTGCTCAGGTAAACATCAGGCCTCAGTCCTTTGATAAAGGCATAAATAAAAAGCTTTCCTCTGGCTTTAGAAAGGAAGGGTGGTTTCTTGTAGGGGGACACAGTGTGGGTAAATGAAGGTGGTATGGAATGTAATCTTATCCCCCAATGAGTTGCTGCTGGACCAATTACTAAAGATTAGGAACAGGCCTGATCTTAACAGGCCACACCTATAGCCAATAAGAACATGTGGTATAAAAGAGTGAATTGGGGGGATTGGGAGTCAGATGACTACTGCAAGGATCAGGAACAGTCAGTGCTTAGAGGAGCTACCTACGAGAAACATTGAGGAGGTACGAAACTCTGAGGATATGGAATCCTTACGCTATAATGATAATAGAACTCTTGATATATACGACAACAGTTTCTGAACATGAAAATTCCTTCTAGCACTTTACTCCCGCCCCCTGAAGGGATGAGTTGCTACAGGGTTACTTTTGTCCCTCCTCAATTCCCCACCTCCAGAAAGATGCCAAGACTGGAAGTGGGCACTCAAAGTGGGCACAACCACAGTGTCCAGACATCAAATGCAGGGCCCACAGCTGGGCTCATGTAAATTTAGGATTGTTGTGGACCAAAGTCTACAATTTAGGCACAGGTAACTGATATTTTGTTGTATGACAGAGATGCACCTTTTCAGCCTCCAATTAAACCCTTTTTTAAAAAATAAACCATGACACTGGTTGCTCTCCTCAGCTGGAGTCTGCCAGGGGGGTTATGGTTACATCCATATCAAGACCAGAGTACCATCAGAATATTTACCACAACGTCAGACAATCCAGCTTATAAATTGTGTTCTGCAAACACTGCCTGCTAACATTCTCATTATAAATGCTTAAGCAGCTTGATAAAGACTGGATTAAATTTGAGCTTTAAACCCTTGGCAAGTTCATTTTCTCATCCTCACTACATTGTTTTTAAGGGGTTTTAACTAATTCCCAGGTTTTGGGGGAAGATGTGAGTTCTTCCCATACTTCATTCAAAACATTAGAAAGGGTGGGGAAAAGGAGCTTTAGGAGCTGGGATGTTACAAATGTTTCAGACATTCTTTCTGAGGATGCAGAAATGATTCATTTAGAAGTGACTCCAAGATTGATGAAATCAGAGCTGGATTCCAAGATCACTCAAGTCCCCAGTACTTGTTCCTAGAACAGTCCTACGGAATCTTGTGTTTCATGTATGCCCTCAAGATGGGCATTCAGAAGTTCACAGTAAGTTTCTGTAGAAGCTGAAAGAAGTTATAGGAGCTACTTTTAGCTGGACTTGAAAAGCCAGCTATGGCCAACAGCTGCCAGTTGAATGACAGCTACTTTATGGGGCTCCAGCTGCCTGACTGTAAAAGGGCAGTCCTGGAAATCAAACAAGCAAGAAATTTCAGAAATAGCAGAGATTAGAGTGTTACAGAAAGATGTTCCTAACTGAGGAATTGCTGAGATGTACTTGCTTGCAAACAAATCCATGTAGAACGTTCCCCCAGCCTGCAAACAAGTTAATACTTTATAGAAACACACAATTTATTGTGCAATACTGTGCAGCTTTGCTACAGCAAAAGCCAAAATCCTGACATAGCTGTGAGCAAGGGTGAAAAAGGCAACAGAGACATTGTTTTGCTAAAGATTCAATTTCAATTTTTTTTTTTTGCAGTCTAGGAATAGCTTGAATTTTCTATGACAGTTGATGATGATGAAATATAATCCAAGATTAGCTCTGAGTATTTTAAGAAGGTAAGAAAAATCCTTGTGTCTGACATTTCTTTTGGATACCTTTTTAAACTTCTCAGAGCAGTCTGGGAAAATAAATGTATGGGTTTTGCTATCAATAGATCAGAGGAATATTTGTTAAAATGGGTCAAGCAGCCACTAAAGGTTTGAAATTGCTGCTTGGAATAGTTGTATTAATGCCATGTTCCTAAGGCTGTTCTCCTCAGACATGAGGATCTGTCATCATCATGAACTACAATACACTTGACAATTTAAGGAACTTTGTGTTTGTTGCAATGTTTTTTTTAAAGGCATCTGGCACAATAATTGTAATGAAATACATTTATAACATGCACCTTTCTTCCTCTGACGCATTTCCTGCTTTCAAAGAATTGTAGTGTTTTTTTAAAAAAAAGCAAACCCTTGATTAGCTCAGCACATCTGAAGATGCTCCAAATTCTACACTGTGATTCTGCATTGTAGTGCTGCAGTTTGTGCAGGGTGACACTCTGTGTGCTGTGTATAAGTTGGATCTAAGCAGCCTGATCTAAGCAGGACACAATGCTTGCTCCCATGGAAAATCAGACATTGTGCCACAGGGAATGTGCAATAGATGTAGACAGGCCCCGATCAATTTTCTTCCCAGTTGAAAATTTACTGCCACAAAACTCTTCTGACAGCTGCGAGGGGACTGCCTGGATATTCACCTCTGTCTGAGATGTGCAGGGATCCAGTGGGTGCGCCACAGGGGGGAATGACAGGAATGTAGGCACAGCATGAAGGGAATGGGGAATGCTGGGAATGGGGCTGTGGAGATTTATTGCATTAATATTACCTTCTTGCCTTTTGCTTCCCACATCAACCCATGTCAGCCTCAGTGTGATAATCAAACCAGGGACATTAGCCATAAAATCCAAAACTATTCCATTTACTACATATTTGGGTCTGTCTTGGAACAAAGTTGCTTCAAACATGCTTGATGCAACCAAAGAGCAACAAATATGACCTGCTGTAGCAAGATGCTGAATACCCTGAGAAAAACCTAACACTGAAGTTCTAAAGTCAGACCATAGACTGAAACAAAACTGCAGGTACCACATACAGACAGAACTGGCAACAAATTCACTTTTTTTGTCAGCTCATATTAAAATGGACACCAAGGAGGGGAGTCTACAAGACTTAAATGCTATTACTAGAGTTTCTCTAAAACCTTAATTCAAGATTTAGGTTTCTGGTCTATAGGATTTCCCCACATGCCCATATTTGGAACATTGTGTGACAGGACTAATTAGGGAATCAGACAGCAAAGCTAGGGAAAAAACCCTGTCCAAATGTGTTTTCTGTGTCTGTTCTTCAGAGAGCAGGATAATGAATGAATTGGGTAACTACTTCGCTGTATATTGCTGAGTTGATCTCATTTTGATTTGCAGCTTTAGGTTAGTGCTAAAAGCAACAAAATCAAAGGGATGGAATAGATGTATGATAACAGATAATAGATGTGTACACATATAAATATATAGATATCCATATTCTGCAAACAGGGAAACAGAGGCATAGAGGGCCTGCCCAAAGCCATACAATTAACACAAGTGTTCAGAAGCATTAGGAAGAGAATTGGCAGTTTTTAACTTCTTAGCCAGCTGAAACCCTCCTCATGCTCTGCCCTGGCTTCTCACACACACCCTGAACTGTTATCACAACTGTCTGTCTCTGTAAATCTGCCCAAGTGCAATCAATAAGTGTTGCTGCTTGTGACCCAGACAGAACAGCTGATCTGCCAGAACAGCTTCACAATTTTACTCATTACAGATCTCAAGAGCACTTTAAGCAGTTTAATCACCATGTGAGACAAACAGGGGCTGTTCTGACTTTTATAGACCAGGAGATGCGAAAACCTAAGCTCAAAACTAGCAGAAAAAAGGTCCAAACCAAAACCACCCATGAGTATTACATTCAAGCAGATTTCTTTCCATACCACCTGTGTTTCTATGGTCACAAA
>NW_005054370.1:2698353-2701421 GCF_000277835.1 Geospiza fortis | reverse complement strand
GGACCTGCAATAGCTGTCACTGACATTAAGATATTAAACAATAAAATCAGTTGGCTGGGGTCACCCAGAACTGCTTAAGCTCTGAAAGAGACCTGTAAAAGAGAACCAGATGCAACTATAGTGTGCCATCCCCTTTTCTTTAGTACAAAAGGACTTCTGCTTTCTTCCTACTCCCAATCCAGTCATCTGTCATTTTCAGGACAGCCTCGAATTGTCAGTTCAATTACCTCTCAGTTTGGAGAAAAACAAAGCAGATGCTGCTTATTACAAAAAGGCAGAATCGCTTTCTTTTGTGAAATATCTTATCTCACTTATTTTTTACAGTCAGACACTGAATTACATGTGAATCCCTAATTTATTAAGCAATACACAGGAGCTGGGAAGTAATGTAATTCAGCTAAAATGAAATACTGTCTTCCCTTCAGCTTTGGTAAAGGTGGTGGTCAACTCAACTACTCCTTTTAATTTTTAAGACTCAGTCAGTTTATGTATCAATCTTCCCCTTTCAATTCCTTTTTCCACTATGTACATTATAATTATAGTAATTTCTTAGCATCTGTTATGAAATATGCAAGGGGGGGGGGGAATCAGACAAACAGCCACTGCCTGTTCTAAACAATACAAAATATTCTCACTGATTCAATTATATTTAAATTATTTTGCATGACTGTCCAGAAACTCTACTTGTCAAATACTGATTAAAATGCAACTTCAACACTGTTAGAGAGCTTAACTAAAAGAAAAAGACAAAGAAAGGTTTGGGGTTTTTTGCATACAGTACCTGCTTTAAAGTGGTCCTAGTGAAATTCTCATGTCTGCTCCCCACAGCAGCCACCCTGGTGTGGACTGACTGAAAGGCACATGCAGGGAGGTCAAATAGTCCCGTGGATGTGCCGGGCTCCACAAGCTGCTCCAGGCGGAAGCTCACAGCAGGCTGAGCCCTGGCTCTGCCCATGTGCTGTGGCCCCAGGGGGAGCCAGCAGATCCCTCCCGCAGATCCCTGCGCTCACACACGGGAGATGAAATGAACCTTTAGCAGACTACCCACACAGGTTTGAATTATTTCATTTCTATGAGCTCACTTCCCACCAAAATGATACAGGAGGCCTTTACAAGGTGTAACAACTCCAAGAAATATAAGGGTGTGGAGGAAAAAAGCACTCAAGGAATACTTTAGAAGCTATTTAGAAGCAAGTATGGGAAGTGATCTTAATTTGCAGGCAAAATTGACTGATTTGTGGTTTTCTCCATACCAAAATACTACATTGCTATAAATCCAGAATGATTTACCATTCATTTACAATCCTGCAATATTAAGCAATAGAGAAGATGACTTGAGCACTGTCCTGTAGACCAGGTCTTTACAGCAAAGTTCTCAGGTCCAAAAATCACACCAGCTAAATGCTTCTTGAGTGCTTCACAGCTTTTGCCTTGAGTTTCCCTTTGTCACCCACTCCTAAAATACATGGGAAAAGTGCTCTCTGGACACCTGTCCTATTTCTGAATCTGTAGCAACACTGGCCAATTCAAGGGTGTCTCTGCTCCTCCAACCTCCCCTGTAATAAGGCATTTTGATGTTTTTCATTTATTCACAGCACTCTGCAAGCACGAGGTCCCTAAGGTGAGCAGTTAGATCAGGTTTACCAAGGAAGTGAAGGCACCAACGTGTTAAAGGTGCAGCCTGCCAGCCCCTGTAAGTGAACATTTCACTGACAAAAATTCTATACACAGTGTGTTTGTGAGTGAAACCAGGGTTTATCAGGGGCTTGTTTAAGATCCACAGCAAATCCGTGTCAGAGGCAAAATAACCCATATTCCAGATCTCTGTTCAAGATGTATCTTTACTCTGACCTTTTACTTAAAACCTTCAACTAACTAAGTAGATTTTATTGGGTAGAACAATCTAAAGAGGAACTAATGAGATGCTTGTGCAGCACTAAGCACAACTCATGATTTTGTATTATTGCAATTGAAGTAGGACATTTATCTTCTTTCCCTTCATTGTACCGTCTCTAAACTACACCATCAATTCCCCACATCTACCATTTTGTTTCCTTCTAAGTCACCAAAATCACTTTCAGCATCACTCAGGTGTTATGGGAATTTTATTTGTTAACTGATTCTAAGGAAATCTTCTGAGTATCAAGATTCAGAAAATCCAGGAATTCTGTGGCCTTGATTCTCGTCACTGAAATTTAAATTGTATTTCAAAGAGCTGAAATCACACCCGTAGAATCCTGCACTGTGTGTATCCAGACACCGTCAAAGTAAACTGTCTCAAAGGAGAATGGAGAAGTCCTCAAAATGCTACATTCTTAAACTGCATCTGCAGTGAAAACAATGCAGAGCTTAAGCTCTTTGTACAAAATTGCAAACAACTGCACCAGGCTTTGGCATTTGTAGTTTAGCAAGCTAATCGAGTTTTGTAACAAAATATCGCACGTGGGAACTGCCACATCGCAGCTCGAGATAATACAAGCTCTGCAATGAATTAAAGGAATAGGAAAGGAGTTAAAATTGTCAGACAGACATCTTTTCAATTTACTATGAATTCAGAAGCCCCAAATGTCTGCAGGCAGAGGCACAGCAGTGAGGCATCTCTGTCTCACACCTCTGACTTCCTTTGCAGATTCTACAGAGGCTTAGATTTCATGTTAAGATTACCGGCTGCCTGGGTTTGTGTGCTCGTCCCTGCCATGGTTTCCTGTGCACCTGGCACCCTGCGCCCGCCTTCACCTCATGGCTCCCAGTCTGTTGGCTCTCTACAGCAAAAGTGGCTTTTCAGCGGGAGATCTGCAGGTGTCACCCTCCTCTTGCAGGTGTCACCTCCTCCTGCAGCAGCACAGTCCCCTAAAAGGGACTCACCTTCTCTCTCACCCCCTGCCCTGGGGCACCCACCACGGCCTGTCATTGACGACGGCACGGAGCCTCGGGCCACAGACCGCTCTGGGGCCCTCTACATGCCCTCCGGCGTTCCCTTCACCCCAAAGTCACTTCACTGCCCCTCACTGCCGTCCCCACGACGTCTCCCCAGGAGCCTTGGGGTGACCCTCGCCCTGGGTCTCCGC
>NW_005054370.1:2691994-2697536 GCF_000277835.1 Geospiza fortis | reverse complement strand
CCCCCTGGGACACCGGGCTCGGAGCATCCCCCCGGGAGACCGGGCTCGGAGCATTCCCCCGGGAGCCAGACCGGGGGGTGCCCATCAGCCGTGGGTGCGCTTGGGGTAGCTGCAGTTTCATACTCCGCATGAAGGTTTAGTGTCTGGTCCTAAATTCTGGCCTTTAGGAGCTTTTCCAGACTCCTTCAGCCGGGATAGCAGCCTTCCTGCAGCTGGTTCTTTCATATTGCTTCACTCCTGTGCCTACTTCAGCGCAGTGTTCTGATCAGAAGTTCATGGCACACTTTGATTTGTCCCAGACATCCCCCGGTTCAATTCTCAAAAGCTGTGATCCATACAGTTCTTGCTGTTTGTCTGTTTGGGAGCTTTTCACTGTCAGAATAATAGAATCTGTTATTGTTAAGGAAAAGCCTAACAAATCCCTTTTAAAAATGCCATTACATAAAGCATGAGAAGTTTGTCTTAGATGATACTATCTACCCAGAAGATAGAAAGGAAAAACCCATGAACAGGAGTGGAGAGTGTTTTAGTACACATTTAACACTGAGTTTTCACAGGAAATCTTGTGCCATGGAAAAGTTTCCTTAAGTTAGGCATACCACTGTTAAAAGTTACCAAGATAATAGCAGAGACCATAAGCACCCATCCATCTTCCTGAGGCAGCTACCAAGGCATAGATACTTTCATGTTTTCTCTGGAAAGGAAGCTACTAAGGACTGCTTCTTTAAAATCCTATTCTTTCCCCCAGCAATTGTAGAATAAACTTCCTAGTTGAACAGGCAGCTCACACACAATGGGACACAATGGAATAGTAGCACATGAGCTCTATGAAACACTTTAAATTACTTAGAAATGTAGGTTTCTATGTAAACAAACTGTTACTCAACAGCTGCTGTACTGCATTAATCTACAGGGCTTGCTCAGATGTAGTAAAATTTGAATACCCTAGCAAGCAAACTAAATTTATTCTCCAAGAAATCTGCCTAATATAGGCATACATAGAAATAGCTACATGGTGCTGGTTTTGTGCAAGATATGGAAGTGGTTTATATTTCCTATGTTTTAGTCAAACTTATTGAAAAGAAATTTACATAATATTCTTTTTAACCATGACCTTTTGAGCAAACACCTTGCCAACATTTTTTATCTGATGAGAGGATTAAGATATTAGTGCTTCTAGCCTTGGTTGCCAAACAAATCAATATTGGTGCTGCAGGTGGAAGCAAGAAAACAAGCAAGAAAACAAGCCTTTGTCCTCTAATCTTCACATTACAGCTCTGCTTACATCTTGATCTGTCAGAGCCCTACCCAAATTAGGTGTTGGAAGCCACTGCAAGCACTCAGACCAACCTGCCCCAGACACAGCCCTGAGAAGGTGTGGGTTGGGAGGGCTTATATCCCCCTGTGGCTGGCTGGGCCTGGCCAGGAGCAGAGCCAGAGGCCACGGGGGGTTGGCCAAAAGGGTTGGGTTGGGTTGGCCAAAAGGGTTGGGTTGGCCAAAAGGTTGACATTGGCCAAAGGGGGTTGGGTTGGCCAAAGAGAGTGACTTGCTCAGGCAGCCTTGTCCTGTGCTTAGACCTGTGGGAGCAGGGTTTGCTTTGGATTGGATGGGTTCACATCTGTGATAATGTATGTGTTTGAACACTGAATAGTGCACTGTGCATCTTTGGAATGCTCTTGAGTGAAGACTGGAGGGAGATTCTTCAGGAGCTGCAGAGAGCTCCTGTTTTCCTTTCACAGTAGAGTGAGGCAGCTCACTGCCCTGTTTCTAGACGCAGCTCATCCTACATGTGTTCATCATAAAACTTTCATGAGGCTTGTGAGAATAGCAAAACACACAACCTGTGAAGTGCCTTTCCTAGGTAAGGGCTGTGCTTGGAGTGGGTGTTTGAGTTTGGTCTGAATGGCCTTCAGGTGCTGAGTCTGCTCTGGGAAGCTCCAGAGAACACCTTCCTATTGGCACAGTGTTTATCAAATATCTCCAAATGGCAAACACTGGTGTAAGAATGCTTTTTTACCCGTATTTACTATAAACTATGAATACAACACCTTTATTTATAATCTAGAATTAAGAGGAAAAGCTGCACTTTTGTCTCTGAGTCAGTGTATATCAGCAAAAATTGATTTCCTAAAAGGTCCTATAAATACAGCACAAGTTTTTTAAATTTTACTTTGTGCCATTTTCTTTCTGTGGTTTTCTAACATTTCAGTATTATTTAATTTTAAATGGAGGTAGTTATACAATCCTGGTTACAATATCATGATGATGAATGACAGCTGTCACTTTTGCAGTGAATTCTTCCATAGATTTGCTTTAAAAAATTCTTTTCAAGGCATTGTGCCACAACATCTTGTCTCTGCAGAAGCTGTAGGGGCCCTTCCACCTTTCAGAATTGTGCCTTTTATTGCATTTTTCACTTTGATCCAGACTCTCTACATGCTGTGACTTTCTGTGGCAGGCACTACCTGAAGCAGAAAAAGTAAAGCAATCCTTTAGTTCCCAAACACACTTTTTTCTTTTTAACCAAGTAAGGAAAAATGAACACAGCAAATACTTCTCAGATTTACAATACCTTAATTTGTAATAGTATCAGCCCCTGTGGAAACAGTAAGGTAGACTAAACTAATGATATAATTTTTTGTTCATTTTCCTTTTGATAATTGCTTCTCAGCTCAACAAAATGAAATTAAAACAAGTGTTCTTTCAGTTGTGGAACATCTTTTTTTATCAGTCTTAATCTTACAAGTAAACCATTCTTACAAGTGTGCCAAAGCAATTCCCTACTCCCTTTCTCCCTCTTTGTTGCTCAGGTTTCATTTTGAGCAATGACTGCCTTTTGAAACAGTCCAGTGTGCAAGTTCTGAACGTGCTGGAGAAATTAGGAAGGTGTCAGATATTTTTTATTGGAAAATTCTTAGCAAGTAAGGTTTAAACAAAAAATAATTTCATCTCCAAGAGGCACAGTTGTCAATGGATGACACTCAAAGTTCATTTCAAATTTAATCCTGTTTGTGATTCAGTGCAGACTAGACCTCTCTCTGATTCCTGTCATTTAGGAAGGGAAGCAGAGACTGTGAAATCAGCTCCTGATTCTTCACAGCCAGGCTCAAATGAGATATGTGACTGCTGCTGGGTTGATAATACTTAGCACATATACAACACTATTTCAGAGGATCTCACTTTACAGATACTAATAAATTTACTTCACAGTCTCCCTCTGAAGCAGATATGCTCATTCCTGTCTACAGTCTGGGGTTATTGAGGCAGAGAATGTTTAGCTGGCCCAAATTCTGACAAGTCTTTTTTCACAGGCAGATACTGAAGCCAAGAAGTGTGTCTGCCAGCTCCCTTGCTGTAATTATTCCATGCTCTCAGTGGGTCTCAAAGCAATTGACAGTATCACTTGATGCACCTTTGGAAGGCCATATATCAGCAAATGTGCCCATGTTGCAAATGATCAGGCAGACATCAGCTCCTCATGAGTAGGAAGACCGTATGGTTCTGCTGATATCAAAACAATCAGCTCAAATCAAAGCCATTTTCTCCAAGGCAGCTGCTTTTTTTGGTTATTATCTGTTCCCCCGTGTTTCTATTCTTGGTTGACAGATCAGGCTTCTGTTCTTGAGGAATTCACTTTTGGCAGCAAGAAATGTTCACACTCCCCATCATTTTTCATACACTAATCTGTCTTGGGAATTTTCAGTAAATAACATGAAAGCATCAGTGATTGAACACTTTAGGGAAAATAGTATCATTAGGTTGATTTATTTTTCTTCCTAAAGACAGCAGCTTCTGAAACATATTTTTCTTTTCAACTGCCTATTGGTTCTATAATTGCCTGATCTTTCTTTTTGCTAGTTGCTTTATAAGTGTGGTAGGTAATATATCATGCTGTATAGTTTTTTATTAAAATTCAACACTGCTGTCTCATACTGATGGTTAAGGGATTTGAAATCCTTGGAAAATCTGAGCCATAGTATTTTTACCTATATAAATACACTGGCTGCATAAGACATTGTAATTCAAGAGATGATCTGGTAAAGAAAATGGTGAATGGACCCTTGCAAAATTCTGCTGTCCAGAGGGATGTTTCAAACACTTGTTGATACTCAGATTGAGCTACAAGACTTGCTGTTTGCTCAGGGTACTTTCAAACTGAAACAGGTTGAGGGGGGATGTGGATATTTTCCAATTTAAAAAGGATATCAGGCACAGATAGCAACCCAGGCACAGAACTCACTCAATCATGTAAAATAGAGATATTCTGAGGTGGGTTGCAGACCTCTCCCCACAGCTGTGGGATAACCATTGCCTGGGTTTGGCATACAGGACTTCCAGACAGTTGACTTGCTGTTAGCATTGGATTATTTGGTAAACCCTATCCTGGGTTTCACTCTTGCCCAATGATTTGGAAATATTTTTCAGGCAACATGATGACATTCATCATTCATGCAACATGATGACACTTGAACACCACATCCAGCCGTTCCCAAGTTTCACAAACTGCTCTAGGCTTGAAAATCCTGAGGAGAATGTGCTGGGAAAGTGGAAGGGGTAAACTGCCTGCACTTGGAGCTTGTGGTGTCTGATTAGAGCAGCCACAGCTTCAGGCATCTCTGATTGTCTGCAGCTGAATATTTAACACCCTCCAACATGTCCCAGCAAAGCAGTCCCACTTCATTTCTGTCCTGCAGAGTGGAACATGTCGACGTGACTAATTGCCTGGGCAGACAGAAGAGAGATAAGAGCAGGGAGGACAGAAGGAAGCAGATATTCCAGTGTGGAATAGCAGTGCACAAAACTAGGACAGGTCCAGAGTGTGGAGAGTTCCTGCATCAGGGGAGGGATGGAGGTGGGAATTGCAGGAGTTCCTGAAACAGAGGACTCTGGTGGGGGAGCACACAAGGACTTTGCAGAGTGAGTGGATGCACAACTCTGCAGATTTGCAGGCTGCCTCCAGATTTATTAAGTTGCTGCAGCCTCAGTGTGTGAAGCTATTTCCCAGGTGTTTGCGAGACCTCTGTAATGCATGTGAGGTGTTTAGTTGGAATGACAAAATTCTTGCAGTTTTATTTTGATAGATTCTGCATTTAAAAGAAAGTGTGCAAATCACATCTTCAATGGCTCCAGTGCCAGTCCAGGTGCAGAAATTGAGGAAGGTTGATTTCTCATCCTAGCTTGTCTTTGCTGTTGGCTTCAGTTACCCCAGTACTAAGATATCCTAACCTATCTAGGGTTAGCTGTGTTTGGAATTTTGGTTCTAAATGAAAACCCTTTTTAAAACTAGGAAAATTAAAGATTCTCCATGTTCTCTGTATCCAGATTGGCACAGGAAAGACTTGCCTTCTTGCTTTCTTTGTGTGAAATGTCTACAGTCTACCGCTGCTGGTACCTTAAATTAGGGATGTGAGAAAACCTGAACTGCTTCTGTGCTGGTCAGTGTGTTCAAATTTTGAAGAAGCCCTGAATATGTATGATAACGCAATGCTTTGTGCACCACTGATTATTTTCACAAGCTCTTGTTATGTTGTCCATTACAGC
>NW_005054370.1:2673019-2691972 GCF_000277835.1 Geospiza fortis | reverse complement strand
CAATCCTTTTTTTTTTTAACACCCTTGGTGTGTTTCCTGCTTCCTAGCACTGAAGGGCTCCAGGGTGGTGTTCCTAAGCATGCAGATGATGTGCTGTGAACTTTAGGGAATGGCGTGTTTTGCATTCAGGATCACATTTCACTTTGTTGCCAGAACTAGAATGTCACTGAGGGCAGCGCAGAAATCTTGCCTGCTGCCCAGCTCAGCCTCCTGCCCTCTAGCCATAGCCACCCACCCATGCTGGATGCTTTTGAAATCCAGATCCAGAGAGAAATTCAGGCTCTTAGTAGTGTTTGAACAAGTGAGAGCATGGTGCATAAGTCTTTCAGTAGATCAACTAATAAATCTTATCTTGGAGGGGACTAAAAGGAAGGATCATGGATTTATCTTATTCCTTTTATTGCTAGTGACTGTTTTCTCCTTAAAATCATCTTGTCTTGCCTTCCCTTATACAGAAGCCACTCTCAAATTAAAGGCAAGATACTAAGTCTCTAAACGGCTGTGTGCAAACACACAAAAGTACTTTTTCCTCCTTCCCACTCTCGGCCCTTTGCTGGGAGCTCTTTGTCAGCTTCACTCCAGTAACTTTGTCTGATCTTCTCTTTGCAGTTGCTAATTGGCCTGGCAGGGATATGAAGTAACTGAAAATAACTTTATTCCCTCATTGTGTGCACATTGAAAGGGTCACAGAACAGAAAAGTAGAGCAGAGTCCAGACTGGTGGCTCATGCCGAGCAGCCTGGCAGCCAGAAAATGGCACTTGGAGGTGCTGGTTGTGGTTCTGCAAGAAGGTCTTTGATAACCAGCACTCTGAATATTGAATGCCTGTTCCTTCCCCCCCAGAATGCAGGCGCAGGATTGCAGGAGAGGAAATACTGATATCTAACTGCAGAGTATCTTTCTGAGTAAGCTTTTGGATGCCTTTTTTCCCTTGAGGTTATGCAGAATTGTCAGAGCTGTGCTGTAGGTGACTGCCACAAGGATGGGATCTCCAGAATCCTTCTTTGAAGAAGGTAGTGTTGTATAAACCAGGGTAGTAAATCTCAGCTGGCAAAGGCCAGTCCCATTGTATCTAGGAGGTGTGTGGGTGGTTTGGGTTGATTTGCATATCTAGTGCTTCCTTATTTATTTGGATTTAAGAGAATATGTCCAAGCCCTGAGCTTCTGTGTGAGATTAAAAAATAGAACCAGGAATAACCAACAGAAAGACTTTCCCAAGACAATCATAGCATAATCTTATGGTATCATGTTGTGTTTATATGTAGGAGAGTCCTCTGGAGCAATGTACACCAGAAAAGACATTTTGTGGAAGGAAAGCAAATTTGTGCCATGGGAAGTAGAGGAGGGTGAGCTAGAAGAAGGATGTGAATTCCAGAGCTGCTTCCTACCCCAGTTCTGTTAGAGTCCCACACTTGCTGTGGTCATCTGGCAATGTTTTTAGGAGTTCTGGCCTGCTTACTGGTGATCAGATCCATGCTCAGCCCAGCAGCACAGCCTTGTCAAAAGTTGGATGTGATGTTCAGCAAATGGAAGAATCATTATTGCTGGCTCCATTAGAGATTAGCTGGACAATGCTCCTGGTAGATAAGAGTAACAAGACAAATAGCCATGGGTGACAGCTTGCTCCAACACCTGGTGGAATCCAAGCTTTGCCAGCCCTTTTTTGGAGGCTTGCCCAAAAGCCTGTCAGGACTACAGTCATACTCTTACTCTGCACTGCAGGGAACTTAATTCATCTATGGATGTCAGATTTTGGGGAGAGTTAAGCTAACTTAACTTCTGAGTTATGGGGTGGGTTGATGCACTATTAGAAAGACTTTCATCTCCCTAGTTCTCCTTCTTCTAAAGACCAATCCCGTAATTTGAATTTTGTGAATTTCATCACTTTCTTATCCTAAAGGAAGCAATGTGGGAGACTTGATTGCTTCCCCTTCTGTTTCTACAGATGGTGATGTGGTAAATGTAGCCAAGCTCTTCTCTACCAGGAGACATTCTCCTCTGAGGAGCAGTCCCCTTTTGCTGGACATGCTTACAGAACTGCACAGCCATGGACCTCAAGGAGAAGTGTCAGGTAGGTTTGCTGATAACAGTCACACCCTACTTGAGTGTTGAGTCCTTTTAAATGTCTTTATTATTTTGGGTCAATATTCACACAGTGGCATTATTATATAGAGGTATGATCCATGGTTAGTATGGAAGTTGAGAGTTCTGTCACCTTCACATCCCTGTGTCAGCAGAGAAATCCTTTGTAGGGTGGGACTGAGGCAACCCAGTGGAACAGGACAGGTGGGGTGTCCTCTGTCACACCTGCAGTGTCTCTTTTGAGCTCTAAGCTGGGGCTCCATTCCCATGGACTCTCAACTCAGCTTTACTTGAAGACTGAATTCACTGAAAGATTTTAAACCAGGGCAATGAAATCATCTGAGTCCAGTTTTGCTGATGGTAACTTGGGGTCTCAGCCAGCTCTGGTGAGAACAGTCTTGGCTTTTCTCTCTGGTGTCCCTTTCCCCACCACACCATGAACTTTTGTCTGTTGGCTGTCTCTGTTTTCTCCAGGCATCCCTTCCTCGCTGTTTTGTTTGCAGCAGTGAGAAATGGTTTTGTTCATGAGTGCAAATACCTGTTAGGGACTCACTAGACCAAAAGATACTGCAGCAGTTTGACTTTTAAAGGGCAGTTTTTCACATTAGCTGTGGCACTTGCCTACTCAGCTGCTTCTTTGCTGGGTTTCTGCTCTGAGCTGTGCTGGACCAGGAAGGCCTGGGCTCACTCCTGCCCCAACCTCTTGGTTCTGCAGTGCTCAGAGGATGTGTTTGACCTATGTTGTTTTATATCAAATTGCTTTATTACCATGGAGTTAACATTCCAATGAGGACAATTATCTACTCGTTCTCTTGTTAATGACATCATGGGCTAATCTGGTATTGATCATTTTAAGAGATGATGCAGTTACCACTGTGTGGAGGGGTGTGTTCTGTGTAGGATCTGAGGGCACCAAAGAGGGCAGGGCATAGTGGGGACACTTTCACTGCAGGTCACTATATTTGGCTCACCTTTCTCATATGACATTCTCCACTCTACAGTGCAGGAAGATCATATCAAATTGCTGGACAGGCAGAAACCTGTAAAAGGCCTATTAGGAAAATGTCCTGATAAGGAGGTTACAGGGGGAATCATGGTGTTCTCAAGTCCTAACCTCCTCTCCTGACTGCTTGAAACTTTTTCTCCCTCGTTTCTGAATGGGTATTAAAACTGAAGGCAAGAGGTCACCACAGTCTTTTAAACAGGAATTTAAAAAAAACCCCACAGATAAATAAAGCTGCATTTTACAACTTATTTTGTTTGGATTCTGAGGAAAGACCATGATTTTATACTTGTTAGCAACCCGAAGCAGGGGGCCTGGAACTAGATGATCCTTAAGGTTCCTTTCAATCCAAACCATTCTGTAATTATTATTTGATGCTAAGGAGTTTGCTCTTTTTTTTTTTAGTACTGCATATTCTCATTCCACCCCGTCTAAGGTGGAATCTCTCTTCCTTCCCAAAGTGAAGAACTTGGACACATACACAATGATAAGGGAACAAATTAACCTGCTTTGTAACCTCAGCAGTAAGTTTGATGTGCTAGGTTTATTTTAAAATGCTAAAAATAAAATGAATCCACGCGAAAACATCAGTCCCAAATCTGGCTGAAAGCAATCCCTGCAATATATGTGTGTGTGTGAGGGAGAGTGAGCAGTCCTGGAGCAGGAGATGTGCTCAGAGCACTGCTGCAGCACACACAGCTGTCACTCAGATGAGAGACTTGTCCTCTGGCTCTGGCTGGCTGATAAGTTCCCTTGTCAGGAATGGCTGAGGATCAGAGTTTGTCAGGTGTAATGCAGGCTGCCTTCCAGTTTTTGCCAGAAGCCAGACACCACAAAGAAAGGCAGAGAGTATTCTTAAATTAAATGTGCTGATATTCTTGTTCTTTCTCCTCCTCCTCCTCTGACTTTTTAATTTTCTGTGTATTTCTGAAGTGAATTTAATCCTTGTGAAAGGTGCCAGAATCTCTGCTCCAAGACCACTCAGCACATACTGAGAGAGCAGCACTGATTGCCACAGGACAGTGGGAGGCTCCTGAGTTTGGGTTGCATTAGCCAGAGGCTGGATTTGCAGCCACACAACTAATAAAAATTATTGACATCATTCATTGCACAGTTACCCATAACAACTGAGCTGTATTGTCCCAGTGTAATTGCTGCAGCCTGGATACAGCTCTGTGCCTCCTGGCCAGAGCCTGGAAACGTGTTCAGGGAGCCTGGGCTGTGCTTCCTTTTGCTCCAGCTCCAGCACTGTTGGTCCTTGTTCCAGCTTCCCTAACAACAGCTACAGCCCTACCTTTGGATGGAAAAGTAGCCCAAGTCCTTTGCCATTTCTCATCCTGCCAGTGACTATGTCTCTGTGTTTATTCCCTGCTGTTCTCTAAAAGCTCAGCTCTTCTTCCAAGGGCTTTTTCACAAACTGATCCTTTTTCCACAGGTGTCTCTCATGTATGCTGCAGATTTTGCATAGGTCAGTCCCTGCCTTTATACTCAGCCTTCTATTCCAAGTCCAGTTTTCCAGTTTTCCTATTCCAGTTTTATCTTCAGATCCCAAGTTTTTGTCTTCTGCTATTTCATTTTATTATTTAATGCATATCCAAATGCACTTTCTGATACCAGTTGATATCAGAAGGAAGCTAGATAGTACAAATTACTGCCCTACATAAAACACTTTAGAGCAAGGTCTCTTAGCAGTGGGATAAACAAGAAGCAGCAATTTTATCCAATGCCATTTGTGTCCATGACCAAAGCTGGAGTTTTGAGGTTGGGACCTCTAACAGCATGAAGCACAGGGATTGTTCCTGGTATTGCACAAGCAGGTTGTTTTATTCACTTTCATTCAAGTCTCCAAAAGGTATAGAGCCATGGGAAACAGATCAGCAAGCACTATAATAAAGAAGGGGTTTTACAAGCATATTTATTGTGTGAGGGTTTATCCACTGTTACCCAGTCTTGTTGTTGATATTTTTCTTTTTTCTCTCCTTTTTTCTTTATGTTGAAAGGAGTAGATGAGTAGTTCCATAGCAGGCAGGAAAGAAAAATTGTGCCATTAGGACATTTTCTTGTTTTTTTCAGTATAAAATTGTTGTCTAGGAAACAAAATGCCCTACAGAAGGATAAAGGATGTTTTGCCTCTCTCTCTTCTGCTTTCTCCTGAAGTTACATTAAATAATTACAAAGTGTCTGCTTCCCTTCAGCTTTGGCTCTGGGAGTTCAGTGAGATTACACACCCATGTGTAACTCCGTGCCAACACACCAGTGATAACCAGACCTTGTGTTGGGTTTATTGTGAATATTGAGGCCATTTAATCTCTGCCCTTCTGGCTTAAAACACAGAATATGGGCTGTGCCTAATGAGGCATTTGAACCTCAGAAAAGGAAAGGAATTGAAGGGCTTGTCCAGGCAGGGTGGGTGAGTCCAGACACCTGTACATGGTCTTCAGAGCTGCACAATGTGCTGAGACTGGAAGCCTTGGCAGTGCCTGTCCTGTTTGGTACCAGCCAGTGTAATCCTTGGCAAGCTACTGGGGTGGTGCTTGGCTGGGCCAGTTCTTTACCCCTTTCTGTGTGGAATGAAAGCAATTGTTTTAGTGATTGCTCTGCAGAACTAGGAAGCCCCAGACAGAATTAGGACAGCACTGAAGTAGCAGCTAAATAAAAACTCACTTATAAAGGTGCATCCCTCCAACAGTGGGAAGGAAACATTCCTGCAAAAGATGAGAATGAGAGAGGGCTCATTCCTTCTTCACCTTTCTATTCCCTTGTTGTTTTTCCACCCAGCCCTTCCCTGTCTACACTTATCCTTTGCCTCCTGTGTGCCATGCCCAGGTAAATGTGGATCCCCAGGCATGGCTGTGGTGAATTTATGTGCACCTTTTAGTTCAGATTGTGTGGCTCAGAATGAACATGGGATGCTGAGAGGGGCTTTTGCAGCATTCTTTATCAACAAGAGAAGACTCCAGACAGGACCTGTAACCATCCCAACTTGTTTAAATAGCAAATACTTGTATTTTTGAATTGAGCTTGAATCCAAAGCTGCGGAGTCATCTTGGTCTCAATTTAGTCTTTTTCCGTGCCTGCTCAGGTGTTCCTTCCTGTAGTATATTTTATAGCACTTTGTCCTACCTAATTTGCCATCTGCTTTTGCACAGACCCCTGTCTGTCAGCATCATTCCTTCCTGTGCATGCATATGCAGCTCTGCAGGCAGTGAGCCCAGGGATCCTCGCTGTGTCGACTCCATCTGATGAATGAACCATTCTCACTGACATCTGGTGCTATCCTGGGCAAACTTTCTTCCCTGTCTACTTTTTTCTCCCCCTACTTCCATCCCTCATCCTCCCTGCTCCCCCACCCCCATCCGCCGCCTCCTTTGGATCTGCAGCGTGACTGGAAGCAGGCTGAATTAATCAGCAGACTGGTGCTTCACTCTGCTGCTTCTGTCTCATTCTCTGCGGCGCTGGGCTCTGCACAATCTTGCTCCCTCTCCCTCTTTGCTCTCTCATTTTTGGAGAGCAGCAGCAGCAGTGCAAGTTGCTGGGGAAGTGGTGCAGGAATTTAGCCCAGATGCTCTTCAAACAGGCTGATCTCTGGATCCCCCACCAAGGCAAATGTCACAAAGTAAGTTCCTCTCCCTTAATATTTAATTTCAAAATGGCTTTCCCTGTCTCCCTCCCCAGTCTTCACCCTGCCTGATGTGATGGGGCATGAAGAGCTTTGAGGTTTTGGGGGAAGGAGGTTATGGCAGGACATGAAACAGAGAATGATGGTTTTAGCTAGGGAATAGCTTGGTTTTGGCAGTGACGGGGAAAAGAAACTGTTCTAAACTGCAGTTTTAACCCCAGGACCGAAAGGAAGATCCAGACAGGATTTTAGCTGCTGACTCCTGCTCTGCTGCCCCTCTGCTTCATGGCTTAGATTTGTCTGTTGCTTCTATAGGCTTTGATCTGTAACTGTTGAACCTCCTCATCCCTGTGGGATCTGTCTGGCAGTGTACCTGCCAGGCTGGATCATTGCTTTGGTCCCCAAAGTCTTCAGCTGAAGAAGTGGGGATGGGAAGGAAACTATCAAGGGGATGAAAGACGTACTGAAGTTCTGTGGATTTCTGAGCATTGCTGGCCTCTGGTGGGGGGGCATTAGCATTCCCTGGAGGGAGCTCTGCATTGGCATAAAGCACTGCTGTGTGTTGAAGCCAGGATAAATACAGGCTCCTAACTGCTCTCTGAACTTGGAGGAGTAATGCAACTGGCTAAATTACAGTAATTAAAGCTTAATAATTGTGTAGTGTTTCAAAGTGCTGCATAAACCCTGTCTCTTCCTGCCAGCAGCCTGGTGGGACAGGTAACTGTGGTTGGGGATTGGTTGTTCCAAACAGGACTGAAGGGATGGACAGAGGAATGTACAATTCCAAACTGGGCTGTTTCTTGGGGAGCATCTGCCTCTTTCTCTACTGCTGGGCTGCTGCTGGGGAGAAGCAAAATGCTGGGCTTTGCACCTGTGTAGAAAGGTTGATTGTGCCTGTTGGCATCTTTACTCTGTGCTTTATGGAGAGCATAAAATGTGGATGCTGTTGCATGGATTAAAATGGACCCTGTGCACAGCAAAGTGCATCAGTGATTCCGGCTGGCGAGCGCTGCTTTGGCCACATCTGAGAGCTCTGTGCTCCTGCAGCTCTGTCTTTTTGCAGGGGGAATCTGCAGGCCCTGTTAGTGAACCTCAGAGCATCCACACTGGAGCCCCTGCAGGCGCCCAGTTACCCAACTGGGGGGGTTCTTTTGTCCAGGGGCAGCAGGAGGTCTGGGCTGCCTTTCATCCTGGGCTGCATGGGGTGGGGAGGAGACAGTTGCTGCCTACTGCTCTCTCCATTAACTTGGGCACTGCTGTGCTGAAGACTCTGCTTGTTTCACTTGATTTGAGACCACCAACAGCTAAGCTGAGGCTGCCAAGCTCACGTCAGGTGCATTCAAACCAAGTTTAATAGCTGTGTTCCTCATGCCTTCTGGTGCTTTTCCCAGCATGTCCAGGTTTAAAGGCAGTGGTTCCCACAGAGCATGGTCTGCTTGGTGGAGCTGCCTGAATTGTGCAGATACCAACATACATTTCTTTTTCCTGAGCTTTCAGTAGCGTTCAGGTTGACTGGTGAATGTTATAATCTTCACAATTACAACAGTTGGTGGGGAGTCAGTAGCCCCATCAGAGAATGAGAAACTGAGGCACAGAGGAGTATCTGATTTTCCCACTGTCATGCAGAAACCAGTAGCAGCAGAAGAAATTAGAGAATCTAGCTGTCCTGACAGTCCAGAGTCTTAATCAAAAATTCATCCCATGGAACAGGAATGTGTCAGGGGGATAATTGATGTAGCCTGGGTCATTAGAGAAACATTCTTGCCTGGACTCAGGGAGTCTGATCTCTCAGAAAGAGTAGCCAGGAGAGCACCAAGAAAGACAGAAAGCAAGACTGGGACCAAGGATGGGGTAATAAAGGGAAGTTTCTGCCCAGACTGAGTGATGGGCTGGCCCTGCTGGTTCCATTTGTGTCACTCTGGGATGAGCCATTTCAGACAGTCTGAGCACTAAGTCAGCAGCTGCAGGTGTACAGGAGCTGTAGCATCCTCGGTGGGTGATTTGCTTTAGAACAAGAATAAATCCCTCTCTAACACTAGGCTGCTGTATGAAATGCTACCCAAGAAATTGTGTGTTGTCATGTATTTGATGTCTGTCATCCTCTCTGATCAGACCCAAAACCCTACTTTGTGCCATATTGTGACTTACCCTAAACAAGAATCTGACTTACAGTAATAAATGCAAATATATTTGGTGGAGTTACTCCTTATTGTGTGTTTTTGAACCTGTGAATAATGCTTACAGTTTCAGGAGGTGTAATTCCTGAAGTAGATTAATCACCTGCAAAGTGTCATTGTTAAATTAAAAACTGCCTTCTTTTTCTGCTAAGGAATGCAAAATAGCTCCCAGGAAAAGGAAGAACATTCTGCTGCCCAGTTTCCCACCTCCAACTGTTGAGATCTGAAAAGCAATTGAGTAGAGGTGTTATAAAAGGAGCCTAGTGAGTGCAGCCTGGAAAGAGGGAAACAGTCTGACAGCTGCCTTGCAGGGGTTTTCACCACTCTGAATCAGAGGGGTGGATCTGCAGTCTATGAGAATTGAAACTTGTAGCAAATATTTTGTATTCTGTTCACTTATTTGCTTTAACAGTCTTTGTAAAAGCAGTTACACTCAAGTGTACAGCAGTCTTGGTGAGAATCCCTTATTCTGCAAGGGACTGAATCCACAGAGGATGATTCAACCCACTTTGCTCTGGAAAGCAAGAAATATATTTGTGTTCCTGTATTATTAAAAAAAATATTTGGCACCGATTATATCAACATTACTGGTACAACAAATAAATATGCTACTAGGGATGTGTAATGGCTGTGAGAAAATAGAAGAGGACTTAAATATATTGATATTTTGTGTCCCTTTCTCTGTACACATTCTGGGATCTACTCTTTTTTCCTCTGGAAGGAAGCAGCAAGATCTCTGTCTTTCATCAGGTAGCAGAGTGTGTGAGATGGCTGATAAACTTTTAAGGTAATTTGAAACGATTCTATGTGTAAAAGAACAAGATTGGAATTTTAGGAAGAGAGCTCAGTGGTGAATTTGTGTGAGGATGAAGGTGGGCTGCAGGAAGCAGACATGGGTAGGTGGTGTTGCTCGGGAACAACTTCACGTTGTGGGAGGAAAAATCAGAAAATAACCACACTTTTCCTACCTATCAGCCTGAAAATGCTCCTGCAACCCCTGAGGAAGGCAAAGAGAACCTATTTGCCATGAGACAGGCAAGGCTATGGATTTAAAAAGCTCCTGGGTATTTGACAATTTATTTACCCCTGTCAAACTGTGGGGGGTCAACTGAAAGGACAAGGCAAAGAGAAGTCTAAAGGTGCTGTGACTCCTCATCTCCTGCCTCTGAGGTGCTTCTTGTTTCCTTCCTGAAGAGCCAAACCAGCTCTTAACCCTGGGCATTTGCAAGATCTTTCTCAGGTTCCCTTTTCCTAATGTTTTCAGGCGACCTAAGCAGTAATTCAACATGTAGAATATTTACTACGAGTGGAGAAATTCACACATCTTTTCATGTTCCCATCCAGTCCACACCTCAGCACATTCATTGCCTCTAGAAAATAAAATCACATGCACAAAGGAAATGTCCTGCACTGTTTTTGCCCTAACAGCCACCCCATAGATCACAACTCTTGGGAGCCCTGATATCATCCCAAAGCAGAAGGATGCAATCATCCCCTTTTACCTGCCTCCAGCCCTGCCTCTCACACTGAGGCTGGGATGGCCAGGGCAGGGAGCAGCTCCAGGGGAGCCCTAAGTGCACTTAAAGGCTCCTGTGCTCTCCAAGGCTAAGGAGGAAGCAACTGCTCGTTTTGTCCTTAGGACTTTTTGCCTTTAGGCACAGGCAAAAGGAAAGTACAGCCTTTTAAAATGCCTCCTGATACCCATCAGGGGTTTGCTTTCACTGTAACCTGGAATTTACTGCTGCTCTTTCTTTGTTGTTCTTCAGAGGAAGCCCTATGCTAAGGCAGCTGGGTAGGAAGGTGTCTTGCTGTTTCTGTTTGGACCGGAAAATTAGCAGCTTTCTCTTTGAGTGTAACTTTCCAAAGCAAAGATGTGAATGTTGAGGTTTTTTATTAATGAACTGACACCTCCTGTGAACAGCTTCTTCACCCTGGGGTGCTCACTTCCTGGTTTGTGGCAGGAAGAGCACTTGCAGCTGATGAAAGGCTGGAAAGATCCCTCTGGGACAGCTTCAGAGGCCTGGGTTTGCCAAAGGTTTACTTAAGGGCATTTGAAAAATGCCTCATTAGCAGTTGATGACTTAGCAGGGCAGCTTTTGTTGCGAAAACCTGGAGCTGCCCCTTGCCAGGAGCTCATGGGGGCTCTTCTTGCCTGTCCCTTTCATTTGGGTCCCAGGCTCTTTCCCGTGATGCTCACCCACAGCAGGTTCCCCCAGTGCCCCCAGCTACCCTCACTCACAGTGTTACAGTGCTTGTTTACCGGGCTGGCTCTGCCTCCTTTGCAGAATGCTCCATGTTCTGAGTGTCAGGATGGGTGTTTAACAATTCCTGCCCTTCCTCTTCCCCAGCCCTGCCACACTGCGCTTGCCCTTTGTAACCTACTACAGCCACGTTCCTTTGTGGCTGCCCTTATCTTGACTGACACTGTGCCAAACTGGTAACTCCTCTGTAAAGTCTGGAGCGGGTGTGCAAGTGTTTCAGGAACCTTTTTTGATTACCTCTGGATTTGCTGCCTTTCTGTGCTCACTGCCTGCTGTGCAGTGGCAGTTTCTCTTTCCAGGCACTGTGTGACTGTAGTAGATGTTGGCATTAAGTGCAGCATTCCTCTCATTTCTTCTGTAGCTCTTGATGAGTGCATTGGAACCAGCTCGGTGTCTAAGCAGACTTTGCTTTTTGTTCAAGTCCCTATTATTTTTGCTGCCTTTCATTCAGTGTGTTTTATTTATCTATCTGCTTTCTCTGTGCTGGAGAGGATTTATACATCTGTGGGTGCCTTGCTCTGCCTGGACAGGCAGCAGTCAGGCAAGAGAGAGAAGCCTGATTGAGCCTTGCTTGGTGTTGTTTTCAGACACTCCTGTTTGCAGCACTCTGTGGTGCAGCGGCACGGCTGGTGCCAGCTCCACTGCCATCTTCTCCTCTGGGAGTCTTTGAGACACTCCTATGTTTAGTTCTGTGCTGATGTTACCTGGGCTGCTTCCAAGAACAACACAAGAACTGCTTCCTCTATTCCTAAAACTGACACAGAGAATGAAAACTGCAGCAGGATTATTTTTAGTTCTGTGAAAGTGCAGCTGAAGCAGCATTGCTGGACTCTGCCTGGACAGAATTTGCTGTTTCAGGTTGTCTCTGATAGGTGGGGAGAGTGTGTGTGTGTCGTAGATGGTATTTGAAAGAGAATTTATGTTCTGTTCCTCAACAGTGTTACAGTTTTGGATTGGGCCATCAATGCAAATGAGTCTAAAGTCCAAGATTAGTTTCCAGTAAATGTTCATCATGAAACCATGCAGTTAAGGAACAGGAAGGACAGATCAGAGCCAAGCTGCACTTGCAGAGCTGGGTGTGTGCAAGCAGCCCCTGAGGAGCAGAACTGCTGCAGTTTGAGACCATGGTGGGCTTGGCAGGGCTGGGAAGGGCTCTGAGAGCAGGAAGAGCTGCAGCTCCTGCCTGAGCTCTGGGCTGTGTCACACTGCTGGGGACAGGAGGGACAAACTTCCTGCCTGTGTTCAGTAGTTCTGTACTCTGGGCACAGTAGGACACACATGAACATTTCTATATGCAGGATATCCTATGTGCTGTACATGCTCAATGTGTTTGTATTAAAACATGAAATGCCCATGAGAACTTTTATTTAGCTGTTTCCCCCTGTAGCCCTCTCATGGACACCTGCCTGTTCTTCCCTGTTGATTTGCTGTCAGTGATCTGGTGCCCACAGTACCTCACTGCAATCTGTGGTTTGAAAGAAAGGAGAGTGCTCATGCTTGACCTCACTGCAATCTGTGGTTTGAAAGAGAGTGCTCATGCTTCTGCCCAGAAATGAAAGTGTTTACCTGACTTTGTTGTTACCAGGATCTTATGGCAGTGTTTTCCATATGGCACACTCCTGGGATGTGTCCTTTGGGACTGCTGCTCTTTGATAAGCACTGAGGGAGCAGTGCTGTGAACTCTGTGCTTCCTGCAAGTCCAGATGTCTCCCTTGCAGTTCAGCACTTAAAACTCCAGTGTTTGCTCTTGTAAAAGGAGGTCATGGATGGCAGGGTCATGTCTGGTCCTGAACTGATCTATGGCCTAACATTTAAATCTGGAAGCTTATATATCAAAGTAGCCACAGAGGCAGGACTCACAAACAAAAATCTGTAGCAAGTAGTTGTGGAAATTGCACCACTCTTGTTTTGAATTGTGGATATTCTACTACTTAGCTTTTACTATTGTTAGCAAAATTCATCCTGTATCATTAAAACTCTACCATAACTGTATTTTGTTGTCTCTACAAGCTGATACCAGTTCAAGCCTGCATAACTTCTGTTTGTATTGTCCTCAGCCTGTACTGATTAGATCTTGTTTCACAGAAATGACTTGGTATTGTGCTGTGATAAAGTATTTATCAGCACAGTCAGGACCGGTTTATTTACTTGATACTATCTAAGTGCTCTAATTCCAGCCAGCAGTCTAAAGTTCACAGGAGGGAAGATGATTTCAGGAAAATGGAGAATCAGGCTGATGATGATGGGTACAGGGCATTCACGGTCACATGCTCTGTCAGTCACCAGGAAAAAGCCTAAAAGGAAAATAGGGAAGCACTAACCAGTTTATTTTTCTGGCACCTCAGGATGAGATGACCTCAAGTTTGGGCCTTACCACAAAGAAAGCCCTCACGATCCTGAGAGACCAATTGTCAGCACTGCTGGAGGGGCATCAGAAGGAACGGAAAAAAGGGACTTCATGGAAGGTGAGGCACCAAACAGCACAAGTTGGGCACTTGGTTTCCCCTTCTCAAAGTAAAGATGAGGGCTGAACAGAAGTTGGCTGCATTCCCCCCCAGAGTGTCCAGGTGTAGAACTGCTGAAGTCCTTGGGAACAAAGCAAGGAATCTTAAGGGTGAGTTTCTGTGAGCATTTCTCTCCTGGATGCCAAAGCTCTGTGGGAAGATGCCTCTTGCCCTGTGAAGGATCTCAGGACTTCAAGAGCCACTAAGGGCAGGGAGCTTAGAGGGTCCATCTCAGGTGAAGATAAAAGAGCTGTGAAGCTCAACAGTCTCCCCTTGTCCACTGTGTTTGCCTGGGATGTGTGTTGAATACAAAGTGCCTGTGTTTATGCACAGTGCTTGAAAGTGTTCCTTGGTTGGTCAGTGACAATGGGACAGCCTGGCACAGAAGCCTTTTCATTCTTCCAATCAAGAGAAAAGCAGAGAGTGTTCACCCAGACTCACCAGCTGAATATGCATTGGTGCTGAAGGATTCACACAATGGATCTGGGATGCTGTGTGTCATGTTCAGGGGTTTTACAAAGTTCTGTTCTCCCTGGAGCACCAGCTGCTGTCTTCACCCTTTCTCACTCTGCTTTTCCAAGCGTCTGGCTCTGTATTCTGTGAGTGCTGACTGTGTGCTGCTCTCCCTTTGCAGGAGGTGTGGAGGAGCAGTTTCCTGTACCATGGTAACCGCTGCTCCTGCTTCCACTGGCCTGGTGCGTCTCTGATGCTGCTGGCAGTGCTGTTGCTGCTGTGCTGCTATGGGAGCCAGCCACAGGGGAGGTGAGCAAAGCTTCCTGTGCTGCTTAACTGAAGCAAGGTGGTGGTTTTATGTCATCTTAGTACTGTCTGTGAGTGACATAAGTGTTGTCCCTCATTCTGTCCAGATATCTAGGTAGTCACACTGGTAATTTCCTATCAATCCCTTTCACAGAACTTCAGCCAATTTAATTCTACCTCTAATAGACCCAGAGAGTGTCCTATTGAGAGATTAAGGGGTTTGTTTTTCTACAGCATTCCTAGATCTTTAAGACTTCTAAGGCATTATTATAGGAAGCATTTTGAAACTGGAGAAATTAGTGGCTCATGGGAGAAGTTAGTGTGCTATACATGCATTGACCATATTTGTAAAGTATTTTTTAATTGAGATGGGTCCTTTCAGACCTCTCTGGTGTCTTTATCCTAAAGAAGTGTGATCATGCGTTTCTTTTTGAGCCATGAATCTGTGAGATGTGGAAATAAACAACCAGGCAGTTGAGTGTTTATCTCTGTGGGTGTCTGGCAGTGTATTCTGCTTGTTTACTCAAACCTGATGGACATTCTGCTTCCTCCTGTTTTGCTGTGTGAAGCCAAGGTGCTGAGATAGTCAATGCACTGGCGCTCTTCCTCCTGCTCCTCTTGGATCTCCTCATGATCGGGCGTCAAGAGAGGCTGAAGTGCAGAGAGGTGGAAAGGAGGCTTCAGACCATCGTTGATAAGATAAACGGTGAGGTCTCCTTCATCTGTCCCATTTGCACTTGTGTTTTCCACCCATTGAATCTTTCCCCAGACCTGATCACACGCATTCCTAATTAAGCTTGCTAACCTTCCCCCGTGTTGCACAGGAACAGGCTGTGGGAAGTGTGTTCTCCTCATGCCTGTCCTGTAAAATGGTTATTTTGAGCTGTCATGTGGCCATGTGCTTCCAAGCTGTGTGTTAGCAGGTGGGCGTCTGTTATGGCTGTGCTTTGGAGTAATTCAAATCCTCATATCCTTACAAAAATATCTGCCTTGCAGCAGATGAGGAGGGGAGAACACGTGGGGTTGTACCACAACACGGAGCAGAAGGAAATAAATTGTTGTGCATGAGCATCACCTCAGCGGGGGCTTTGGGACTTGAGGGGGCAGTTCCTTTCAGTGGGGCAGTTTTAAATACAGCCTTTAGCTTTTCTGTTGTACAGGTTTTTAAATGACTGCTTAGTTGTTAATATTGAGTGGAGAGAAAAGGGAAAAACCATCAACGAGGGAGAGAGAGATGATAAAAGACCATTGGGATGGGCTGAGCTTAGCATTGGGGGACTTACAACCACTACAGGATGTAAATCCAGAACTGCTACCACTTCATTCTGTCACACTTTGTGCTTTCAGATACACTTGGCAAAGAGGTGAAATGGGCAGACTCCATGTACCCTGACCTTCACATGCCTTATGCCCCATCCTGGTCCCTTCACTGGGCCTACAGGGATGGGCATCTTGTCAACCTGCCCGTGAGCCTCTTGGTGGAAGGAGATGTTGTGGCTTTGAGGCCAGGCCAAGAATCATTTGCTTCTCTGAGAGGGATTAAGGTAACTTGCTTGTCTGATTTCCCTGGACTGTAACAATTTATTTCCCAGGTTTTTCGTGCTAATACTCAAATTCCCAGACTACAAATTATGGAGTGTTTGGTTTCTTCTGACCTTGAAAATAGCTTTTAATTCCAGTTCAGTCAAGGACAGCACATAGTTAGCCAGGCTGCATCTTCTCCATGAACTGCCAAACTCACTGGACAGGAGACACTAATGTTATACAAAAGCACCATATTTCCTCCTCTCTCAGGTCAAGGGGAGAATGTAATGCGCTGCTAAATATAACTGGAGTGAATCTATTCAGTAGAATAATATGACATACAAACCTCGTCCTTTATCCTGCTTTTTATGTGCAGAAATAAAGTTTGTCTGCTTTGACCTTCTCCTTACTACTGATTTGTTATAAAAGAAGGTAATATAAAATACCTGGTGTAGAAGTAAATTAACTACTCACTTACAAGATCTATACAAAGATTTTACTGCTTGAAGAAGGTTGGAAAAAGTTTAAAGCTTGAAATTCACCTTTGGTGGTTTTAATTGTAACTTTCACTCCAAATGCCAATTCTCATGAAATAACCAGATATGCTTGAACACAAGCCTTTGGGCTCTCTGACCTTTCTTCTAGGATGATGAGCACATAGTTCTGGAGCCTGGAGATCTATTTCCACCCTTCTCACCCCCGCCCTCCCCGAGGGGAGAAGTGAAGAAGGGACCTCAGAATCCTCAGCTCTATCGTCTCTTCCGTGTGTTGAAGACTCCAATAATTGATAATGTCAGGTGGGTTAAATGTGGGGCACAGTGCCTACCCAGCTGTCTGTGTCCTTGTTGCTGCCTTCCTGCTAAGCAGGTGAGGAGGCCTGAGAAGTTTTCTTGGCAATACTGTAAATTTACCCTGGCAAGTGCCTCACTCTTATTGTAGATGTTGGCTTCTCTTTTGACAGCCCTCCCTTATAGCATAGGCTGAGCACAGTGTTCTAATCAGGTCTTCTAGGAGGTTTATATCCAAGTAAAGTGAAGGGTTAGGGTCTTGGTTGCTGAATTTTCCAGCTGTTTTCTATTTTTTAGGTGGTGCCTGGAAATGGCTCTGTCACGGCCTGTGACAGCCCTGGATAATGAGAGGTTCACTGTACAGTCAGTGATGCTGAAATATGCTGTCCCTATCGTGCTGGTAGGTCTCATTCCAAGCCTTTGTCCTTGAGAATAGCCATGTTTTGTCAATAAATCTGAAGAATTGCAGCCATCAACAGGAAGTTGTGGCCAGGTTCACTCATGCAACTGACTCTGTGTGTACGAGCAGTTCAGAGATGCTGAGCCACATAACCATGAGAGTGGAGGGAGGAACTGCAGCAGCAGATCAAAAACGTATTTTTCATACTTTCCCCAGGGCTGAGAATGTTACAAGGCACTGAAAACACCTTCCCTGCAAGTGCCAGTATTTAGGTGACAGTGTCATCTCTGAATTGCAGGCTGGATTCCTGATCACCAATGCCGTGCGCTTCATTTTCCAAGCTCCTGGAATTGCTTCCTGGCAGTACACTCTTCTTCAGCTGCAGGTAAAGGAGAGCTCTGAGCTTCACTACACCTCCTCTCCAGAGCACTGCTGAGATGGATTCCCTCTGTCAGAACTTAATTCATCCTGTGACAGCATCCTGTGCTTCCTGGCTCTGGAAACATGCTGGATCCAGGAGCATTCAGTGGAGGACATCAGAACTTTCCTTACAGAGTTACCTTTAAATGTTTTGCTCTCTCATTTGCCATGTATGTGTTTATCTATATCTATATCTATATCTATATCTATATCTATATATATGGTATCCTTTGCCTTTAAACTCATTAGTGTTTAAGGCCAAATTCATCAGAAAAAACAAGTTGGTGTGACTGATTCATGACCTCCTTCATTAAACCCCCCTAAGGTGTGCACTGTTTGCACTGCTTCCAGTCCCTTTCCTTCCTGCCCTGGCCTTTTATCCCTGTCCTCTCACTGTGGTGGAAAAGATGTCATGTGAGAGGTTCTGACTTCTCATTGTCTCTGTGCTTGTTGGTGATCACAGGTTGTTTTTTTCAGGTGAATGGTGTCTTACCCATCCTTCCATTGCTCTTTCCTGTTCTGTGGATTCTTGCTACAGCCTTTGGAGAAGCCAGAGTGTTGGCCCAGATGAGCAAGGCCTCCTCCACCTCACTGGTAGGTTTCTCTCCACATGAAACCATTGCAGAGACAAGGGCAGGAGATGAAAAGGCTCTGTGAAGTGAGAATCCAGCAGATTTGTCCACATAATTGTAAAATGTAGTTGGATCTTTGGTTGTCCCAGCTGTTGTCCCCTCTCCCTGGAGTACAATATTGCTTCTTGAACAGATGCTTTAATTTTTTCAACCTCTCTACAGATATCCCAAGGTGATAGGAAGCTCCGGTGATTCCGTAATACTCTTCAAGGCATGTGTTTTCTGTCAGATAAATACAGTTTGACAGAGGGGTCAACATGGAGATAAATGCCCTGTGGTGGCTGTAACTGGGCAATGTGTAGCCACTGAGAAGGAATGAGATACATCACATCCTCTGCAAAGCTCTGTGGCTGAACTATCCTTCCTGAGGCTCTGGGGCTTTATTTGCAGGCGTGGTCTTTGAGTGGGTCAGGGAGTAAGAGCAGTTTGTGGTGGCTGTGCTGGTTTGGGGAATGGAGTTTGGTGGTCTGATGGGATATGGTCCTGAGCTGGATGTGCTGTTGTGTGTCCCTTCTTTTGTCCTGGTGGCAGTGCTGGTGAGATGCACTGAGCTGTGTTTGTCTTCTGTGCTGATTTCTGTTACTTGGACAGAGTTTCTCTCTCCTTCTTGTCCTTCCTTGGCCTCTGTGGCCCTGGGTCTGTGTTTTCTATTCTTTTCTCTCTAGCTGAACATGACTAAGCTGCCTGTATCCTGGGAGGAAGGGCACATTACATTCCTTAGTAGCATTTGTACCTTTATAATCTCTCCTCAGCGTTTTCACCACTTTACCTTTCCTACCCATTCT
>NW_005054370.1:2656051-2672998 GCF_000277835.1 Geospiza fortis | reverse complement strand
AATTCACAATTCAGCTGGGAAAATCCAGAACTCCTTGGCTTCCTTGCTTCATCATTCTTAACATTCCCATTTGCCCTGTCACTCATACTTGCACTTTCCTTTTTTTCTTTTCCTGTCTTCTCCTTTTTCTTGTCCAGGCAACTCTGTCTGTCCAGCCAGCTCTTTCTGTGGCATCTCAGACATGCTCCTCCATCCTTGCTGCTGCAGAACAGCTGCTCTGACGTGCCTTGGTCGCTCACCCCCTGGCCAGGGCAGTCACTTGGCCTCCCTATGTCCCTCCTTCCTTCTCTCTTCTCTGTTCAAAATGTAGCAGGTAAGACCCTTCTCCTCTCCAATCACTTGGTGGCAACTTGGCTGCTTATCCACCTTCTTCCCCTTCCTATCATGTTCAAGCTGTTTGATTCCCAATTTTTCAAGGTCAGAGGTGACCTTTGTGACTGGCTGAAAGGACACAAACCAGTGCCCCCTAAACAAGCCCCTGCCTCAAGTTTCATTACTACAGTTGCACTGCAGCAACATTCCTTTTAGAAAAGAATTTGCTGTTGGTTTGAAAATATTTGTACTGCCTTTGATAGTTTTTGTCAGTAATTATTTACCTTTACTGCTAAAAATGGACATTCTGTGTTAGTGGGAATTTCTGCAGTATCTGATTTCCATCCCTTGGAAAATTTACATCTTTTGTCTCGTAGATTTAAGAGCAAAGAGCATGTCAATCAAAATTCTGGTCTGTTGTAACTACTCACATTCCTTTTTACCATCTCTGGTTAAGTAAACAGTTCAAGCACCTTGAGGCACTATAAGCATATTTTCCAAACCCCTAATCTTTCTCTTGGCATTCCTCTTAGCTTTCTCCACTGTTTCAGGAAAACTGTAGGGTTATATCTCAAACCCCACAAAATATTCCAGTAATAGCTGTGCTTTTGATAAATTTCAGAATTATCTGGACTTTCTGCTCTGTGTTCCCTTGTTTGTACAACAAAGGATCCCATTAGATCTTTCAGCCACTGCTTTAAAAGGCCAGGCTTTGTTCAGCTGCAGTTAATGCTTTCTGAGAATCCTCATCCTGTAAGTCCAACCTCCTTTTCTTTGCACCTAAATACACAGCCTTAGTTTTGTGCCTGTAGGGATACATGTTTTTGCATACTGCCCAAGCAATCCATATTTTTTGTGACAGTGGTCTGTCCTCTTTACATTGCACCCTGCCCTAAACTTTGTATCCTTTACAATCTCTATCAGTAATATGTTGTTTTTAGTTTTCTCTCAGGTTATTAAAAAATACCCAGATTTGTCCCTGCTTGAGGTAGTAACACATCATTGCAAATAATTTCTGTTTCTCTTCCATTTAGAGATAGTCTGTTTCTAATATATCTGACATGGGCTCTATTACTTTGGTATTTTCATTAGAAAACTAGTCAAGCATTTAGAATCAAGTCAAATTAACAAATGGTCTGTGTCAAAAGCAGTACTTTTATCAGACAAATTTGTAATTTTGTCAAAAAAGATATCACAATAGTTTGAGGAGATTTGCTGCTTGTATAGTTGTGGTGTTTGGCACTGATTTTATTATTCCACTTCTTTTCTTTTAATTGAGTCTCATATTAGCTACTCTTTTATTCTGTCTGAAATCAAAGTCTGTCTGGGGTCCTGTGGTAACTTGGATGGTTCTCCTTCCCTTTTTGGGCATTGGCACCACTTCCATTGAACTGGGACTTAATCCACAGTTCAAGCCTTCTGCAAAATCAGCAGTAACAGTCATTGTCCAGACCTGCTAATTTAAACATATTTACTTTCTGTAGCTGGTGTTGGAATGGAAAATATTTCATAGTTATCATATGGTATGATTGTATCACTGAATAAGGAATAGCAATATTTATTTAACATGTCTGCCTTGCCTTCAATGTCATTTGCAATTTCACTGTCTTTAACAATCAGTGGTCTGGTTTTAATTACCAACTGTTATACTTTTCCTTATTTTTATGTTAATTCTTACTTCTATTTTAATTTAAAACTGGTCTCTTATTTTACTAAGGGATTGTTGCTTTTTAAAACTGTAACGAAATATTCTTAAACACTTCTTAATTATCCTTCATAGTTCTCAGTTTAAATGATTTCTGACATATTTCTCTTGGCTTTTTATGGCTTTGTTAAACTGATCCTTTTTCAAATGCCAGATATATGCATTATTATTTGGGCTATAGTTTTATTTACATATAAATGTAATTGCCATGGTCGCTTGTGGTTGTGAATACACTTAAATTTAAACTTTTTCAAAATTACATCTAGTGTGGAATACCTTTGTGCTGGATGCAAAATTTCTGAGTTAGTGAATTTCTCAGCGTAATTCCAAGAGCACCGTGGTGGTGCCCTGCTATAATTTCTTTTCATTTCCTCTCCACATCCCATTCATATTGCCTCATTCCTCTGTGTCCATTGTGTTTCAGGCACCTGCTTTTCCAACCTGTCTTCCAGCTCCCTTCCTGTAACTGACCCATATAAGTTAAAATCAGATCACTCAATCCTGGCTCTTTCTAACTAAAAATAACCACCCAGAAAGATCCTCCTCTGGGCCTAATTGCTATTATTTTCTCTGTAGACATTTAGGTAATGACTGTGTGTTCCTCTGTGATGTACAGCACCAAGCACTTTGCCTGTGCTTCACGAGTAGATAAAACCAGAGTCCATTAAAGACGTAATTGCTTTGATGAGTGATTGGTGTGCCGTGGTACAGCGACTCCCACAGAGCAGGACTCCTGCTTTCTCCTCCCCGAAGGCACATCCTGTGGGAAGGATGCTCCTCATGGCACATTTCTGAGCACAATTATAGTAACTGGTCTCTTCTCTTGCTGCAGCTTGCTAAGTTTTCAGAGGACACTCTCAGCAGCTACACAGAGATGGTATCTTCTCAGGTACTATTATTATGAATTGTTTTCCTCCATCTTCACTGCAGAACTTCATGATATCCTTTCCCTTCCTCTCTGATCTCCTGCTTGTTGCTAGACCCTTTTTACTTGTGTCAGTTGTCCATTGTCACTCATTTGTAGCTTTAATTTGCTGTGCATGCAGGTTGCATGTCTTTGCCTTCCACCTCCCCGTGTAAATACTGCTGTGCTGACTAGAGTTTGAGGTGACCTCAATGCTGAGTCCAGTTGGGCTTTTCTGAATATTGCAAATGGTTTGAAATCAACTTTTTCTGTCCTGGAGACAGTACTTCTTTCAAGTCCTGTTCCAGAAGTAAAATAAACTTTGTATGGTGTGTGTCTGAACAAAGTGAAGTATTTTGCTTGTACCAGAGAAACCTTGTTGAAGTCAAAACTAAAACCCAGAGGGAATGGTGGTCAGCACTCAGACCAAACTGCAGAGGGACTGTGGGATGTTCAGGCTTTTTGAAAGTCTGATCCTGTTCCATAGGCTTCTTATCAGGCTTAAGCCCATTACTGGTGCTTCCCAAGCTGGGGCAATGAAACATTCAGGAGCCCTTTTTCTAGGGAAGGAGCTGCTGTGGCCACTCTATAAATTGCATCATCCAGATTAAACAGGTGGGTAGAGGAAAGATACTTCTCTGTCTATCTGGTGTTCAGATTCCCCTTTCCATAAGGAGGCAGATGGACTCCAGGAGTGATTAATAATCCCTTGATATGATAAGAATCAATTCCTGTCTCCTTGCTCCCAGTCACTCAGAGTGAGTGCACAAGGGTGCCCACACATGTGTTTCCTTTGCTGAATATTTTGTTGGCTTTTTGTGCCAGTTCATCATTTAGCTGAGATGTTCTTCAGATATTAAATGGGGGTGATTTTAGCTGACCTACCTTGTTGAGGAGATCTCTTTCTTTCCTTTTGTAACATTTTTACTTAGAAGAAACTGGTTTAAATAAGAGCATTTTTTTTCTTGGTGATAGCTCCAGATTGTTTTGCATTTGAGCTTACTGCTGTACTAACCATTAGGATCCAGGGAACATGATTTCAGGAGCTTTGGGGGAAGTGCTCTGCAGTCACAGTATTCCAGAATAACAGCTAAAAAGCAGTAAAATAACACAGTAATTCAATCCTGGTTTTGCTGACTTTAGGATTGCCAAAGGAAAACACACAGCTCTGGTGCTTGGGTTGATTACTGCCATCCAGACTCCCTCTGAAATATATCTGTGTAGAAGGTGAAGGGTGCCAGCTGGACATTTTAATTTTACAAAATATCCCCTTCTTTCTCTTCCATTACAATTCCTTTGTAAGAATGGAGTAGTCAGGGCACCTTGTCTTTGTTTCTGATGTTATCATTGCCTCAGTAAGTAACCTGGAGCAGGTCACCTCAGCACAGGGACCCCATCCTTTACCTGATTTGCAGCATGGTGGTGGGAACTCAAAGGCCTCAAACTCCACAATCCAAGGGGTTGAGTTACTTCAGGATAAAAACACCAAGAGGTGACAACTGATTCACTCGAAATGAGCTCACTTCAGAATTAATTTCTGTGGTTTTGGGTAGACAAGAGGTAGTTTCAGTGATTTCTCAATTCAGCAATCAAACTGACTGTTAGCAATCAGTGGAAATGGGAAGAAATGCTTTTCCCTGGAGAACACCAGCCCTGTATCAGGTAACAGGTTCCCACAGAGACTGATGTCTATCTTACAGTGTATCCCTGTGTTGAAAGTGAAAGCAGGTAATGTCATACTCCCTTTTCCCCTTCTCTCCCTTCATCTTCCCCTGAATGAGTCTCTAACTGGCTGTTGTCCTCTGCTTCCCTCCTCAGGAAATGATACGCTGTATCTGGAGCCACTTCCTCTGTGTTTTAAAAGGCAAATCCCCAACTCTGAGCTTCACTTCCAGCTTGCTCCACAGTCTGGGATCTGTCACTGTGAGTATTGCTGGGTTGTCAGAAAGAGGAGCCCTGTGAGGATGCTTCATTTGCATCATTCATGTCATTGTTCCCTGAGCACAGACTGCAAGCAGTTCACTGTGCTGGAATTAGAAGCCCTTCAGGCACCTGTCTTTGTTGAAGAGTTTATAAATGTCCTGTCATGTCCAAGCACATTTACAGGCTAAAACAATAGTTTGAGATACTCTGTGACATCTGACAGGATGTCTGTATCTTCCAGCTCTGATTCTGGTTAAATTATCCTCTTGATTCCTGTGCAAGAACCAGCTGGTTTGGGTCCTGGTAAGGTACTAGCTAGTGAAATATGTTGAATAGTTGCTTCCTTCCCTTGGTCTTCATGCCTAGTTTTATAGTATGCTGAAGTAAAATCTGTGTTAAACGACCCATCAGTCTTGTTAGAGCAAGGAATTCTTGGATTTCTTGGAGTGTTATTAGGTGCAGTTTCTTCAGAGAGCAAGTTGGTGAAGGAGAGACTTGTCTATCCTCCCATGTGTTTATTAAAGTCATGATGTTTACAACTATGCACGAACACAGATGTTTTCACTAAGATTTTGCTTTCTTGGGGGTGTTATGGGATGTTCTAGGTGCTCTGCTGTGTAGACAAGCAGGGGATTCTTTCCTGGCCAAACCCCAGCCCAGAGACTGTTCTGTTCTTCAGTGGGAAGGTGGAACCACCTCATGACAGCCATGAAGACCTGACTGACGAGCTCTCCACAAGGTCCTTCTGCCATCCTGAGATGGAAGATGAGGTGGGTGATCCTTGGTCCATAGTGTGGTGTGTTGGCTGCAATCACACTTTGACTGACACACAATGTGATATTATAGAGGGCTCTTGTAGAGAAGTCCTGTGCCATAATTCTTTGCTTAAAGATGAAGAAGCAAGC
Source organism: Geospiza fortis (assembly GCF_000277835.1). Lineage (NCBI taxonomy): Eukaryota > Metazoa > Chordata > Aves > Passeriformes > Thraupidae > Geospiza > Geospiza fortis. The sequence continues at coordinate 2,667,249 of NW_005054370.1, read as the reverse complement.
AAGGATCCTTTTCTACAGGAGTCCTGAAGCAGCAGGTGAATCAGCAGTGCCTTGTGTTTAATCACTGAATCACCACCCTTTGCTCTGTTGGTCTCCCACAGCCCCATGAAAGAGATGCTTTGCTCTCTGGCCCCCTGGCAGACACAGTGCACATGGCCAATGAGCAGGAGAGGAACAACTGGTCTGGTGATGCTCCGAAGGCTCCTGAAGCCTCTGCCCACCGGAAGCCAAACAGCAGAAGCAAACATCCCTCTGGATCCAATGTGAGCTTTAGCAAGGACACAGAGGGTGGAGAGGAGGAACATACTCAGGTAAGACTTACTGGAGGGGCACACAAGTAAGCTTTTGTGGAGCTGTAACACAAACTCAAACCCACAGAGTCCCCACTGTTAGGGAGTTTAACTGGGAATTCCCTGCAGGATTCTAGGCTCAAGCTGTATTCATTGTAACAAACTACAGTTTCTCTGCCTGTTGGACCAGGTTGTTGGGGACAGTGAGGTGTTGGCTTGTGAGGCTGAAGACTTTGTGTGTGACTACCACCTGGAGATGCTCAGCCTGTCCCAAGACCAGCAGAACCCATCCTGCATCCAGTTTGATGACTCCAACTGGCACATGCACCTGAATTCCCTGAAGCCTCTGGGCCTGAACGTGCTGCTCAACCTGTGCAACGCCGGCGTGACCGAGCGGCTGTGCCGCTTCTCCGACCACCTCTGCAACATCGCCCTGCAGGAGACTCACAATGCTGTGCTGCCTGTCCACGTGCCCTGGGGCCTCTGTGAGCTTGCCAGGCTGATAGGTGAGCAGGAACTGGATGAACAGACATGGAGAAATCAGAGCTGTCAATAGACTCTTAATCCTTGAAGAGCATGAGAATATTTACCCAGTCCCATTTGCTGAGGAGGTGGAAATACAGAGCTGACTCTGTTGCTGTTTGGTTGCCAAAATAGTTTATTAAAGAGATGGCTTCTGGCAAGTTCTGACATTGTCAGTGCTATCCAAGGAACAAATGTTATCAAGGATAGTGCCAGCCAGCCCTGGCTAGGCTTCATATTCTCCTGGTGTGAGTCTGTCAGTCTCATCAGGAGACAAAGAATACCTGCTAATGAACAGATATCTGTCCTGTCTTTACTGTAGGACTTTACAGGGAGTTGGGGGATAAATGATGTACCTCAACTCATTTTACAGATGGGAAAATGGAGGCATAGGGGCAGAAAGAGGTTAGAGGTAACACTAGGATTAAAAACTGGAAACTTGAACTCACTTCCGTGCCTGTACTTTGATGTCACAGTTACTCTCCTCAGTAAACAAGAGCAGGAACACTGTAATTACTAATCTAGTCCTTTGGAGTATTTTTCATCCTATATCTTGAGCCATATTTACATAGGTGAACACTGAGCACAGCTCACCTACCAGTTGCTGCAGAGGTGTCAGAATGAGCACAGGCAAAGTGGGTGGCATAGAATCAGGAGAAGGGACTTCCCTTTTGCATTGATTAGAGCCTGATTTTCCCCCTCCTTGTGTTCATGTTTCAGGTTTCACACCAGGTGCTAAAGATCTTTTCAAGCAGGAGAACTATTTGGCTTTGTACCGCTTGCCAAGTGATGAGATGGTTAAGGAAACCATCCTGGGGAAGCTTTCATCCATCACCAAGAGGAGACCCCCACTGAGCCACATGATTAACCTGTTTGTGAAGGACACCACTACCAGTAAGGCTGCCTTTTTCTCTAGGCATCCACTTGGCACAGGGGGAGCATTTCCTTAGAGAGCCCAGAAAATGTCAGGCTGGGAGAGCCTGGAGTCCCTGTGGGGTGATGCCCCTGCTCTGCCCATGGCCAGTGCAGATATGATTAACAAACCTCAGTGATCATCTGTGGTATTCTGAGGGGGGAATTCTTCCCAGCCTTGGCTCACTCCAGAATCACAGATAATTTTTAAAAAATATCTTAGCACATAGTAGACCTGTTTTCTGTGAACAAATGGCAGTACAGAGTGTGGTATGGGTTTATTGAGGTTTTAATAGACTTCATGATGGTAGTGAAACTAATACTGCACAAGGTTGAATATCACTTTGGGTTTTAGTTAATAATGCTCATCCTTCTGATAAATCATAAACCAATATCGTTGTGAGTTGTCTAGTGTATTACATTGCACACTCCTATATTGCATACTTATAAGAAATCACAAAACTCTCATGCAGACTCACAGTGACCATGAATATAAACCTGGAGTCATGCAGAATTTCCACTCTTTCTACGCCTTCCTGCTCTCAGAGGAGTGGGCTAGGATGGAAAGGATGTACAGCTGGTTGAGGTCTTAAAGCACCTCAGAAAGATTTAACAGCTTGCCTGTCAGAGCTCTTATTAGTCTCTTTGTAATTCCTTAAATTGACTGAACTTGGCTCTCTAGAGTTGACATATGTTCAATATTGAGTCTGAAATACGATCATTGTGCTGGCCAGAGTTTTACCAGGTTAAATTCTCTTCTCTCACCCACTTCTTCTTAAATTTTTGTCTTTATCTGGGGAGGAGCTTTTTCATTTGTTCTTATTGCTGCTACCTGGCCTTTGTAAGCAGGAATTGTTTTGATGCTGAGATTTTTAGTGTAGAGAAAAAACCTTTAATGTTGCCTCATTTCAACTCCTTATCCTCAATTTTAAACGGTTTAGGTTAGAGCCTGGAGCTCAGACGAATAGGTGTGACCTGGATTATCCTGTCTAGAGTAAATTCTAAGAGGAATTTTGCCAGTTGGGTTTAGTTAACCATTGGAACACCTCTCACACAATAGTCTTGTCCCTTGAAATTTCCTAAAATACTGCCATTTTAGAACCAGAAATACTGGATTGTGCAGATAACATTGGATGAAGTCAAATGGCTCTGTTTATGCAGAAGTCAGACCAGATGATCATAACTTACCTCTCTCCACACATATTTTGTGAATAAATCTTGGAATCCACCCACTCCCATGACATGCTGCAGTCAAAGCAAGGTACATAAATTCTACAGCTGTAGCAGAAATGGGAGGCAGCTTATCTGTATGTTCCCTTACTATTCTATTGAAATACATATCTCACCATCTGGCAGTGTTCATCCCAGATCCATAGTAACCACATGGAAATGAGGTGCTCACGATGCCTTCCACTGAGGAAAACAGCTCGATACCATCTCTGTCTTCCTCTACTGAGCTGCACTGCTCCGTTCCTTTTGATCTGTCTCATTGGCTCAGCTGGAGCAGTTTGGTTCTTCCCAGTGAGTCCCAGCAGCCATGAATGGCTGTCACACCCCCTGCCCTATTCATTCGGTTTTTTCCCCTTTTGCCAGAGAAATCCTGGCCTGAGAGTTCATGACTTGGGAAGGGAAAAGGCTGAGCTCATTTTACTGGCAGGACAGCTCAGTGAACTCCTTGCAGTTTATAGTGTCTGCAGTCACTGCTACTTTCCCCTTAGCAGGGCTGTGGTGTGGGATTCTGGTGGGAATTAATGGGAAATGGATTGCAGCTGCTGACAGGCATGAACATGGGTACATCTGTGCATGTGGTCATTGCAAGCTGTTGCTCTGTGTCCAGGACATAGGTTTTGCATGGATAAACATCTCTTGTTCCCTCTTTCTGAGCAAGGACTATCTGACCTTAGGAGCAAGGTGGGAAGGATTAGGTGTTTATACAATAAAATTAACCAGAGCTCTACACAAGTGCTCCTTTGTGTCCCTGAGACAGGCTCCTTCTTTCACACACAGCTCTTATTCGTCTTGGAGGTTTGTTATGCTGATAAACTTGGCTCGTGATGACTATTTATAGCAAAAGCAGAGAGCTGCTATGTTTTGGAAAAACCTCTGGGGTTCCTGAAGGTCCCTGGCTGGTTTGTGTTGAGGGGATATTCTTGGCTCTGGGTTTCACCAGCCAGTGTGAGCATTAGCAGTCAGCAGCAATGCCTGCAAGAAGCCTTTGGGCTCGTTTTTATTGGCAGTGGTTTTTCTTTGGTGGTTTTCTTTTTTTTTTTTTTCATTAGCTCAGCTTTGAAGCTATTGGGGGTAAAGTCACAGAGCAGCTGGAGGAGGGAAGGGAGGCTCTACGTGCAGGAAATGTTAATGGGTTGATACAAATGAGAGGGAGCAGGAGGTGTGGAGGGGAGACAGCCCCAAGTCCCTGAACTTGTGTCCTGTGCCTGGGACCTGCATCAGGGATGTCACACACCTCTGAGAACAGCTTTTTGACACCTCTGACTACAAGAGGGAATAAGAGATTTTGAGTCTGTATTAAAAACTGAAATAGGAGGAGAAGGAAAACCAGGACAAGCTGTGGTGTCCGTTGATTTTCAGTTCTTCCCTAAAGACAACATGAGTTGAGTTACTTTTTTAGAGTCTCTTATATTGAACTTTTGACCATCCTGAGTTAACACATTTTCAGGGTGAAAATGTGAAACAGGCTGTTATCTGGCAGGTCACACTGTCAAATTATCTTCTGCTACTTGAATGAAAAGTATTCAAGAATAGCTCTTACCCTTTAGTTCCACGTCTGGCCTAAAAATGAATGCACTTTGCAGCATAGGCAGACTTTGATCCCCGTAGGCTCATCACTGCTGCTTGTACTTTCTTGACAAGAGGCACAAAGGAATTTCTCTTCTGCTCTGTGGGATGCAGGAACAAGATATTATCCCACCTTTATAGGAACAGGATTGATACATGGGGTAAGGGGAGAATAGGAAGGGACTACATGGCTCATATTTTATCACAGCCTTGTTTGAACCCACAATTAGACAAAGGGCAGTTGCAGGTGCATCATCAATCCTGAACAATTTCTTGATGGAGACTGAAGACTTTGAGCAGAGGAAAAGGGGATATCTGGAATGCATCAAAGCATTTTGTGGGAACACTCATGTTTTAACAAATAAGGGAGCAGCTGGTGTGATATGCCCTTCCTGGGAGCTGTATATGTGATGCTGACTCATTGTTCTCCTACACTTCAGGCACTGAGCAGATGTTTTCTCATGGGACAGCTGACATCATCCTTGAGGCCTGCACTGACTTTTGGGATGGTACTGATATCTACCCCCTCTCTGGCTCTGACAGGTGGGCAGCTTTCTCATTTGGGGCATTCAGGAGCTGCAGATAAAATGTGGAGGGAACCTGGTCACTCTGTTAAAATTATTTTTGTGATGCTTGTTAAGCTTTTTAAGAGCTTCAAGCAGGCTATGAACATGAGCCATCTCTGCTTGTAATTAATTGTTATCATAGCATGTAAGAGATTAGATAGCAATAAGTATTAAGTTGGTCTGGAAGAGTAAGCCACTTTTCACTGTATCTGTTGGGATATTGTCCTCTTGTAAGTTGATTCTGACTGTACTGTGTTGTAGGACTGAATTATAATCAGGTCATGCTAGTGGCAGTGGATTTTTTGTTGCTTTTCAAGAAAAATGTGTTGTCTTACATGAAATGCAAAATGATCAATTGTGCCTGAACCATTCCACACAAAGCATCACGCCCTTGGAGTCCTGCTGCAATATCTGACAGTGTGTGCTGCATTTTCATCTACAGGCTGAATTGCTGTTCCTAATGGCACAGCAGACCAGTAATGTTTAGTTTCACTGACTTTTCACATTGTTCTTCTAAATCTGCTTATCCTCAGGTGTGAAAAAACTGGCACTTATCCTTTTTGGAATATTGATCATGTTACAAGCAAATTAAAAATCTGATGTATAGTCTAATTTGTTACCTTTGTGAATTCAGCTTAGAGAAGGAACTTTACCTTATTTCAGTTACTGAATGTTGACTAAATACAGCTCCTGGGACCCAGACTCTGAAAGGGGATAGGAGAAAAGTCTGCTCCTGCAACCATCTCTGCCGTAGATCCTGTTGTCAGAGTTGTCAGTTCCCTCTTTGGTGTTTATCTCCCTAGAGATAAATTATGTCTGATGAATTAAGCTTCTGCTGTCATGCAATGAACTTTCTTGGAGTAATCTGGCAGCCATATAGAGCATATTATATTAATAAGTATATTTGAAGAGCTCTGTGTTCATACCCATCAATCTGAGCAAACAGAAACATTCACCACTGCCCCTATTGGAATATGTGTTCTTGTTGCTCTGCAATGCCTGCAGCTTGGAGAATGCAGAAGCAGTAGGGAAAAGCTTCTTCAGACTTTCTAACCACTCTTTATGGAAGACATTTTTCCAAATACACGGAACTACAGCATTTCTGTATTGTCAGAAATGTGGCACATTTTTGCTAACTTTGCCTGTTTTTTCCCTCTTCCACATAGGAAGAAGGTGCTGGATTTCTACCAGCGAGCCTGCCTGTCAGGATACTGCTCTGCCTTTGCCTACAAGCCCATGCACTGTGCCCTGTCCTCCCAGCTCAATGGCAAGTGCATCGAGCTGGTGCAGGTGCCGGGGCAGAGCGCGATCTTCACCTGCTGCGACCTCCCTGGCACCACTCCCATCAAACAGAGCAGCCGCAGGAACAGCTGGAGCTCAGATGGTATGTGTGTCTCTGCTGCTGGCCCCTGATCAGCCTAGAGCTGTAAGAACATTGTTATTCAGAGTAGCAGATGGAAATTTGGAAGGAAGAGTTTCTGAAGTAGATGGGTTTTCGGAGGAAGTAATGATGTGGCAGCTGGTAGGGGTATTTCTAGTTAAGTTATTGAAGCTTACAGAGAAATTATTGTCCTTGTGGGAAGTCTGTTTCTAAAGTAGGCTACAGAGAGTCAAGACTTCTGAGTATTTCAGTACTTGTTTTGCTATTTGTCTGATTTTATGGAAATCACATGGGATGGGCTTTTCAAAGGATTGAAATGTATAGTGCTATGCAACTATTATTCCTTGACAGATTTTGTTGCTGTGCTGAAGGAACTGATTCCCACTAGATGAACATGACATGTACATGTCCTTCAGAACAGCAATGGAAACTGAGAAGGAAGGCTCTTCTGGAAAACCAGTCTTATCCTCTTTCTGCCTTGGTCTCCCATTCTGTAAAATGTGACTAGTGGGGTTTCCAACTGCTAGGAACAGTTGTGACTGTTTTCAGAATACTTTTGAGTTCCACCTGTGGCAAGCCTTGCAACTATGTGAAGTGTTTTATTATTTTGTTCTTCATGCTTCATCCAGCCCCCATTCACCACTGGCTTCTGGTGATGGTGAAGGAACCCTGTCAAAGAGCCTTTGCAGGCTTTTTGGAAGTGTTTGCAGGGAACATGATTCAGTTCCTTTGCATCAGCCCCTCGTGCTCTGATGCCACTGTGCCTCAGCTAGACTTATCATGTTGTTTAGGCACAGTAGGATGTGTTTAAAATGCAAATGTGAACACTATGAAGCACACATCCTTGACCTTTCTACCCAAATTCCTTGTGACTGATCCCTGCCTTCTGTTTTGTCTTTTTCTTTTTCATGCTTGCTGTTTCCCACTTGTGTTCTTGGTCTCCTGTGTGGCGATGTCCTGAAACCACTTCTGTGACTGGGTATGCTGGCACAAATGGATGTCTCCTCATCTTCCCTCCTGTGTTTGTATTCCTGCACATTTCTGTGTCTGGATGCCGTGTCCTTGGGTGTCACCTTGGTGGCCTCCCCACCACGTGGCCTTTGTCTGATGCACACGTGGCCCCCATGTCTCAATGGGATTGCGTGTTGTTTGCATGCCTGAAGAAGGGATTGGGGAAGTGATGGAGAAGGAAGACTGTATCCAGGCTCTGAGTGGACAGATCTTCATGGGAATGGTCTCATCTCAGTATCAGGCCCGCCTTGACATTGTCCGCCTCATTGATGGATTGGTCAATGCCTGCATTCGTTTTGTCTACTTCTCCCTGGAAGATGAGCTCAAAAGCAAGGTAAGCTGTCTTTGCTGAACCCCCTGACCTTGCATGGCCCTTGCTTGTCTGACTGGAGAGTTTAGCTCCAGTGCAATGTAAGGTTAATCTAATTCAGCCCACTAATGAGTCCAGAAGGAACCTGTGCTCAGTATGGCATCAGTCTGCAGTGCTCTGGCCTGGGCAGCCACTCTAAAACCCTTTGTCTGCTCACCCACAGGTGTTTGCTGAGAAAATGGGTCTGGAGACTGGCTGGAATTGCCACATATCCTTAACACCCAATGGTGATGTGCCTGGCTCAGAGATCCCCCCATCCAGCCCCAGCCATGCTGGCTCCCTGCACGATGACCTCCATCAGGGTGAGAACTGTGCCTTGGCCACTCTGAATGCCATCTGTTTCCTGGGTGCTTCTTTTAAACCCATTCATAGGTTCCTGTGTCCACACCAGACACTTGATCTGTAGGAGCTTTGAGCACAAAACTGGATGGGCCTCAGGTGCGTGTGTGTAAGTGACACCACTTTACATTTATAGCCTTTCTAGCCAGCCAGTACCAAGTTTTTGGAAACAGACATCCTTCTATGCACCAGCTGCCATGAATTTTTGTATTCATGTGTGCTTCTGGTTCTTGCTGGGGTCCTGGTCAAGCCACTGAAGGTCACTTGCCTGTCTATTACTCTTTTTTTTTTTCTTACTTCAGCTGGGATTTCTTTATTCTCTTCCCCTGGAAGGACAGCAGAACAGATAAAGTATCATGTCTCAAAAGAGCAGAGACTAGGCTCACATATCTACCTCTGAACAGATTAGTCATCTAAAAATACTGCATTTTATATGACTGAGTGGGAGATCTGAGTGTTGCTAACCCAGAAAATCAGGCTTCACATTTCCTGGCTTCTGCAGTGCCATGTGCCTGTCCCATGTGGGTGGCACAGGGGTGGCACAGGCAGGTTTGGGATTGTTGTTTATGCTGCTCCTCTCTGCTCCAGTTTCCCGAGATGATGTGGAGGGGCTTCTGCTGATGGAAGAGGAAGGGCACTCGGATCTCATCAGCTTCCAGCCAACAGACAGTGATATCCCCAGCTTCCTGGAGGACTGCAACAGGGTGAGGGCCCCTCTCCTTGTACACCTTCTGCTGTTGTCATGGGCAGGAGTGTCACCTCAGTACTCTCAGAGGAAATTCCTTTTCAAAGGAGATTGGTTTCCATTGGGATGCCTGATTTCTCTCACCCTCTTCCAGCTTGGTATCTAGAGCCTGGGAAATTTGGGATTCTCTAAGTTAGTTACTTCTGCTGAACAGCTTAGGAGTTTAGGAATGGAGGTTAGCAAACATGGGGTACCTTGAGAGCTGCATCTCAGTTCCTCTGGGTCTCATGGGCTGGGCAGGGAGTGGGAACATCCCCACTTTCCATGTAGACAGAGGAAACACTCTGTCCTCCAGCTGTGAGCCACAGACTGGTGCAGCCCAGTGGTCAGTGTGAGACAAGCCCTTCCTGCTTCAGAAAGACCTCACATGTACTCAGCAGAGATTACAAGAATGTCAGAGATACGGATCAAAAAAATCTTTTAGGCCTGGTTTTAAAAGGCAAGAACCCTTCCTGCCTTGCTGCAGGCTGATGTGGCTGCAATTGAAATAGATGCAGTTGCTAGAAGACAGCAGATGTGTCTTACTAGATTCTCCACACAGGCAAAAGGTCCTCAGGAATCCTTGAGCACAGGTTTGTCACACTGACCTTACAAATCCTGAGGGCAAGCACAGGCAGCTTGGCAGGTCAGTGTAGAACTTTATCAGAAAACTTCAGGCAGTGCCTTGGGAAAGCCAGTTCTGTCTGCTGGAACATGAATTTGTATCTGATCTTGAAGTTGCATAATTCTAGGAATCATCATTCTCATTTCAGCAGTTCCCTCTGAAATGCCTCTCTCTCACACCCCTGCTTTATCTGTCCTTTCTCTTTTTCAGGCCAAACTCCCCCGGGGGATCCACCAGGTGAGACCTCACCTCCAGAACATTGACAACGTGCCTTTGCTGGTGCCCCTGTTCACAGACTGCACCCCAGAGAGTGAGTGGCCTTTCCTACTCCTGTCCATGAATTCCTTCCCCAGCTCCTTGGTTTGGCTCATCCAAATGTGGCCATGGATGAAGGGAAGGGAATACATTCCAGAAATTTAGAGGGACATGTTGATATTAATTACCCTCTGTTGCTACCTGTGGGGAGCCAGGTGTTAACTGAATTTTAGTGCAGCTGTTGTCCAGCTGCTGAATTGGGCTGAGAACCACTCCTTTCAATTTGCATTCATAAGAGATACAAAAGCAAACATCCAAAATGCTACTGCCTTTCATTAAATAAGTGTTATCAGTGTACCAGGAGACTTTGATCTCTGCTCACAGCTCCTCTATAACTTGGAAATCACTTCCCAGAAGAATGTTCCCCTGGCAGTTGTTGTTAACACCTTCTGCTGCTTTGCAGTTTTTGATTGCAGGAAACAGAAAGGACAAAATTTCCCTCTCTCTGAGGTATTACTTAAATAAAGGGGCTGAGTGCTCAACTGGCAAATAACTGCCAAATCTCCAGTAAATGTGGAGCATCATCATGATTTGCCATTTTAGTACCTCTGGTCACAGTTTCCAGCATGTCAATCACAGTCCAGTCTGCCTTCACGCTTAGTGCCCAGATTTCCTCTCTCTGACAGAAGTGGCAGCTCCCCTCTTGACCCAACCCCTCACTGTGCTGCAGTCTTTGTGCAGCAGGCATTTAGGGAAGGTGTTTACAGGGGAGTCTGCAGAGGGGAGGTTTGGGGTTTTTTGCCTGGAGCATTCTGGAAAATCCATGTACACACAGAGCACTGTGCATGGAGCTACAGAACTGAAATCAGATCAAACAGCAGCTTTGACTTAGAGGCCCCAGGGATGTCAATAAACATATTGATAAAGGGTAGAGGTGGTGCTGGTGGGTGGGAGTGCAGGAACAGGGGCTGGCTGTGTGTATGTCTAAATGTGGCACTGCTTTTGGAGTGGTTTGTTACATTCCCTCCCTTCCTTTAGACTTGCAACAACACTAGTGATGTGCTGCTGAGTTTGAAACACTGTATTTATTTTCAGTTTGAATGATTTAGGTTTATTTAATTTCTGCTGTTTTCTAACAAGAGCATTTGATGCTGTTGAAGCTGTTTTATGCACTCAGGCTATGCCTACAGCTATGGTCTGAAAGAGGTGTGCTGGAGATGCAAATCTCTGGGTCATAGTTCTGTGAACCACAGATAATTCCTGCAGTGGCAGGTAGATAGAGCACCTGGTCTGCAGTTAATTAACTTTCTAATTGTGTGCTTTGACTGTGGATCTCAATGTACACAGTGATGAATCTCAGATGGGGCAGTTTTAAAGGATCTGTTTGTTATCCAGATTGGAAAGAGT
>NW_005054370.1:2652551-2656035 GCF_000277835.1 Geospiza fortis | reverse complement strand
AAGAGTGTGAAACACTGAATTTTTGTGTGCATAATGACATAACACACTATTGCTCCTTCTGTCCCTCTGCAGCCATGTGTGAGATGATCAAGATCATGCAGGAGTATGGGGAGGTGACCTGCTGTCTGGGCAGCTCTGCCAACCTTCGGAACAGCTGCCTCTTCCTGCAGAGTGATATCAGGTGGGGCAGGCTCTGTTCCTCCTCCAGCTGCCTTTGCCTCCATCTTAGCAAGTACCCGGCCATGGGTCACACCACACCTGTGGGTTGTGCAGGGAGGTGCTCACAATTGCTCTGTCCATTTTGTCTACAAGAGGGAGATTTGGGGGGATTGGATGGGGATGTCTGTTTAAGGCCCTTGATACACAGAGGTATTTCCATGTCTGAAAGGAAGATAGTCTCTTACATGCTGGACTGTTGTGCCCCAACTGCCATTACAGATCCTTCCCATTGGGTGAAAGAGTGAAAGTACCCCATGGATCAGCCAATTTGTTGACCTTGTGCCACAAACCCAAATATGTTCATTATTTCTCTGTGAATAACTGAAACTCTAGGGAGTTTGATCCTAATTTCATGTTATAGCTCAGGCTTCTCTACCTGAGCAAGGTATACAGAGCATGGCACAGCACAGAGTGACCTTCCAAGCTGGACTGCAGTGAGACAGTTTCCTTGCTGGGATGAGGCCTTTCACCAACAGCCCTGTGTTGTCCTTGCAGTATAGCCCTGGACCCTCTCTACCCATCCCGCTGCTCCTGGGAGACCTTTGGCTATGCCACCAGCACCACCCTGAGCAATGGCTCTGAGGAGCTCACCCCGCTGCAGCTCTCAGGGCAGCTCAACAGCCTGCCCTGCTCCATGTCCTTCCGCCAGGAGGAGAGCACCAGCATCATCAGGCTCATAGAGCAGGTGAGCCAAGCAATCCCCCGAGCCAGGAGCTCACACCAGCATTGTGCTCGAGGTGCCCACAGTGCTGCCAGCAGGAGCTTTGCTTGTGCCTCCTGTGTCACAGTAGGACATGAAATGAACGACACACACAGGCTGGAATGCCCAAGGTAAAAGGAATGTAGTTTATTTCCAAACTCCAATATTTATAGACTTTGAGAAGTGACCATGGATTGGAGGATGAAATTGCCACCTCTCTAGCCATACTTACCAAACCAACAGTCCATCAAATTTCTCCTCCTCCAGAAAGGAATGCAAAACAATCATTATTTACATGAAAAGCGTGTGAGAAACTCCATTACAAAAATGTAAACATCAGAAGACTTAAAAGAACAGGGTGACACTCCTGGCCTTTGTCCAGGAAGCACAAAAGGGAGAATCTTCCTGCCTGGCCCTCCTGGTCCAAGATGTAGGGAATGGATTGGAAATGGTGCCTTATGGCAACAGAACATGAATATTGTTCATCTGGATGAAGTATAGTCTTGCAGAGATCCCTAGCCAGGCAACAATGCAGTGTTAAGGAGAAGTGTAACCCCAGAAAAGCCAGGAGTTTAAACAAACTTACCCCTTGGCTAAATCCTGCCTTTCCTTCAGAACCTCTCCATGTAGGCAGGAGACCTTCCCTTTTTGCTTTCAGTGTGTCCAGATGCTCTCCCCTCCCACTTCCCCTGCAGGCCACATGTTCTGTCCCTGCTGCCAGTAACTGCTCCTGGCTGGCAGCTGCTCCCAGCAGGGCTCTGAGGGCTTGTGCTTCCTTCCAGGCCAGGCATGCAACCTACGGGATCCGCAAGTGTTTCCTCTTCCTGCTGCAGTGCCAGCTGACCTTGGTTGTCATTCAGGTGAGTCCTGGCCTGGCTGGGGACAGTGTTTAGCTCAGAGGACAGGAGGGCTCACATGGGTATGGGTGGCTGCAGTGGGGCAGCCTCGAGGGAGGAACGTGGCCTTGAGTCAGATTTGCACAGTGTGTGTGGGGAAGTTACAGATGGAGACTTGGTGATCTCAGACTGTGCTGCCCCTTCTCCCTGATCCTCATACATTTACCTTCAAATCCTTTTTCCCTGGAGAAAAGCATCCTCTGCAGCTCCTGCCACAGGAATTTATGGAGGGGCTGTGCAATGGCAGCCCAGTTACCAGTTCATCCCAGTGTTTCAGGGAAGGCAGCAGCATTTTGGGTGACAAGTCTGTCCTAGCACTGCTCATGCTCTTCACTCTGGGTTGTTTCTGTCCAGTTCCTCTCCTGCCTGGTGCAGCTGCCCCCCATCCTCAGTACCACAGACATCGTGTGGCTCTCCTGTTTCTGCTACCCCCTGCTCAGGTGAGTCTGTCAGGAGGAATCTCCTCCCACTCCCCCCAGGATGCACAGAGCACTCCCTCAGCCTCACTGTGTCCATGCTGAAGGAAAGCTGACTTCACCCACAGCATGCTGAGAAGGGTGCAGGGATTATTCCAAGCACCTGCTTGTTTCTAAGCTCTTGGAAACAGTGACAGGAGCATTTGTGTGCTGCTGTGTTCACCCCTGCCTTGTGTGATGGAAAGTCTGGGGTGTCAGGTAGAGGCCAAGGTACCACAAGTGGTTTTTTTCTCCCTTACACATTTGGAAGTAATTTCTCTCTCTGTCTGTACCTGCCATGAATAACACCTTTTACAGAATATGTAAAGATAAGTGCAAATGCTTCAAGCAGTTTGAGTAGGTTATTTGGGTTCAAATGTTAGATAAAAGCACAATAGCTCTGGTGCCTGAACACATTACTGAGACACTTAACTTACCTTTCTCCAGTATCTCGCTCCTGGGCAAGCCTCCCCACAGCTCCATCATGACCATGGCAACAGGAAAAAACTTGACTTCCATTCCCAAGAAGGTAGGTGGCCCCTCAGATTTAAATTGTCCACATATTTTTCTCTGCAGTTGTGTCCCAGTGTTGGTGGGAGGCCATAGCTGAAGCCCTGTGCTGTGGTGGTGTTCACAGGGGTCCCAGGATGAGGGAAGAGATGAGGATCTGACTCCATGTTTTAGAAGAGTGGTTTATTATTTTATGATATATATTATATTAAAACTATACTAAAAGAATAGAAGAAAGGATTTCATCAGAAGACTTGCAAGGAAAGGAGAGAATGGAATAAATAACAAAAGCTTGTGTCTCTCAGAGAGTGTGAGGCAGCTGGACTGTGATTGGCCATTAATTAGAAACAACCAACATGGACCAATCACAGATGCACCTGTTGCATTCCACAGCAGCAGATAACCATTATTTACATTTTGTTTCTGAGGCCTCTCAGCTTCTCAGGAGAAAAAACCCTAACGAAAGGATTTTTCATAAAATGTGTCTGTGACACTGTGCCTTCCTAGCTTGCTCAATAAATTGATCCATGGCATGAGCCAGTGAGGGAATCCCCTGTTGCAGCATGCCCAGAGGGCAGATCCTCAGTGCAGCATCTCATCTGTACTACAGCTTGTCTTCTGCAGCCACTGATGGCCATGGGGAGGAGGTTGTACCAGTGACATGGCCATGCCATCCTCCTTCCTTTCCCTTTTTCACAGACCCA
>NW_005054370.1:2644144-2652537 GCF_000277835.1 Geospiza fortis | reverse complement strand
AGCCTGACCCTCTGCTCCTGCCTCATCTGCTTCGGGTTCACCCTGCATGAGTCCTGCAAAGGGGTGAACACGACCAGTCTCAACCTCACAGCCTGCTCCTCCATCATGCTGCACAGGTGAGGAACTGGGCCTGGCACACACATCCCCACTGCTCCTGCCCTTTCCAAGGAGGACTGATTCCAGTCCTCTAAAAAGCTTCAGCCTCTTCCATGACCCACCAGGGCTATGGCCTTGACAGCTGCATCATTGCCCACAGTCACCTCCTTGTACCAGGACAGTCTGAGCTCACCCACAGATTCCTCAGCTGTTGAAGGAGGACATGGCCCTGGTGGGAGCAGGTCAGTTAAGTGCCCACTGTTGACTTTCCTGTGTCCTCTCATTCACTAGCAATGCTTATGGTGCTCCTGACTGGTTTGGGACATTTTCCAATGCTCTCCTGGTAGCCCAGAAGCTCACAGCTGGCCTGATTGTTTTGCACACAGGTAAGTCCCTGTTCCTAGAACCCCATTCTCTGCTCTGGGTGAAAGTTTGCATCCTCTGTCTCTTTCTTTGCCCCCTATGCCAGAGCACAGATTCCCTGATAGAAGCAGACACTGCAGTGGCCTCGCAGCACAGGCACAGACCCCCCTGTCTGACTAAACATTACCCTGGCAGATTAAAGAAACACCCTCAGAACTGATTCTGCTTTCTACCAGTCTGGTGAAGTGCTGGTTCTGTCCAGTCTCACCAGAAAAGCCAAATCCCTTTTGCCTTCTGGAAAGTTAGTAGTAGCATGTGAAGCTCTCCAAAAATATTCCCTGCTTCAAAAGCATTTAGATCCCTGCTGCTGTTCTGTGAAATGCCCCACTGTCTTCCCACAAAGGGGACTGATGCAGCTGTGACTGTTTGAGAGCTGGAAGCCTTTTTAAACCCTCTGGAGGGGTGTGGGGCCAGCTCCTGGCTGACCCTCATCACCTGCACCCATTGCCTGGCAGGGTGGGTCCAGCAGCTCCCTGACAACGCTGAAGGGTCTCAGTTCCCTGTCCCTTATGCCCCATGGTGCTGGGCAGAGCATTGTGTGTTGACATGTGCAGGTGTCCAGTCCAACAGAAATGCTTCCTGATTGGATCTCTGTCTTTGGAGAGAGAGGGTTGCTGTGCTTTTATGTCCCTCAGACCACCAAAGCAAGGCAGGGATGCTTTGCCTGGCAGCTGAGCAAATGCTGGGTCCTGTACAGACAGCCCTGGCTCTCTCTGGCTAAATCTCTCTCTAGGCTGGAGCTTTCCTCTGTTGCAGCCCTGGAACAAGGGCACACCCACCACTGTCCCACTCCCCAGACCTGGGCCTTTGCCTGCTCTGTTTGAGCTCCCAGGCTGTGAACCAACCCAGCAGTGAACAATTGTGTGCAGTACAACCACTGCACTGCCCCAGCTGCATTCCAGGGGCTTGGAATTGCTGTAGGGAGCCTGCTCTGAAAGAGCCCCAAATGGTAGGCTGGTTCCAGGGACATGAACCCCATATCCCTTAGAAGTAACAGGTGTTGGTAGCTTGTAAAGTGCTGGATCTGTGTGTGATGCTGAATAATCCCCTTTTGTCTGCAGTGTTCATATCCATCACCCACGTGCATCGCACCAAGCCCCTGTGGAAGAAGAGCCCCCTCTCCAACCGCTGGTGGACTCTCACTGTGGCTGTTGTGTGAGTACCCACAGCCCCTGGGAAGGTGCTCCAGGATGCTGGAGCAAGGAGGGCCCCAGGCCCACCCCAGCACCAGTCTCTTGGTGCTGAGGAGAATCAAGTACATGGCACCTGATCTCCACTGCTGAACTGGTGAAGGGTCTCTGGTGTGAGCATTTCATCTGGGCCTGAACCCTGATCTGCAGATCCTGGGAATCTTGTCAGGTCTGCTGAGATTTGCTGTGTCTGTTCTTAATTTTAGAGTGCTGGGGCAAGTGGCACAGACTGTGCTGGACCTGAAACTCTGGGAAAACCTCAACTCTTCTTTGACCTTTAACCACGTCTCCATCTCTCCGGTCGCATGGCTCCTGGGTTTTCTTTCCTTGGTCCTTGTGGTTATCATCAATGAGATTGTCAAGCTGCATGAAATCAGGTATGGGGGTTGTAGGGAGGATGGGGAGAAAGGGCTTGAAGCCTCCCTCCAGTCTGGCCTTGAGCTGCAAAAAATAATGATGCCCAGGGAACAGGGTGGGGAACAAAAAGGAAGAGCTGACTGCATTGTGTAAATCACCTGGCTGTTGTGTGCAGGCCCACGCTCCACCTCCCAGGGAGGAAGTGCAGGGGAGGAAGGAGGGTCACAGAAGGGCAGTGGCAGTGATTGGGAGCAGGAAGGGAGAACAAAATTCCCTTATCTCAGACCAAAGGGAGGGAGACAGCCAAGGTCTATCCAACACCAGTGTGAAACTGGGGAGGGCTGCTCTCTCCATCGTGTCCCATGAGGACAGAGAGGCATTGAATCTCAGCAGAGGAAATGTGCCTTCACACAGAGCCTGGACTGTGGGACTCGTTTCACGGGAAGTGGCTGAAGCCAAGAATGAGTAGCAGGCAGTGACTGGCTGTTCTTCCCAGCACAGGGAGCAGCCAGGGCTGGAGTCAACACTGATGAACATTGATTCAGGAAATGGGCTGGGCAGGAGCAGCGGGGATTACAGGGAACCCTGATGGGGATGGAGACACCATCTCAGTTCCTGCAGAGGGTTTCTGGACCTTTCTGTGCTGTGTCTGGTGTCCCTGGAGATGGGATTTAGCTGGATGGGATAGGACTGAGACCATTGGTTGCTCTCTGGATTTGATTCCCCTCCCAGGCTACCACAGGGCCCAGGCCAGGGGCTTCCCTGCTTCTTGGGGCTAGCAGCTCAGGAATGGCAGTGGAAGAGTCTTACCTTTCTCCCTCTGCATACTGACTCCCTTCTTTCTTCTTCTCCAGGGTCCGTGTCCGTTACCAAAAGAGGCAGAAGTTGCAGTTTGAAACTAAGTTGGGGATGAATTCGCCATTTTAAAAGCACCCAGCTCAAGTTCCCCAGAGCCAGGGCCAAACAGCCACTGGGAGAGTGGCTGCACCAAAGGCTCAGGGAATTTTCCATCACACATGCAAACCAGACAGCCTCCTGGCAAAACTACACCTGCACCTTCCCAGGGCCCAGGCAGGGATCCCCCCACAGGTATGCAGCCCCCTCCCAACCTACCAGGTACCCTCACAGGAACCTGCAAGCTCTGGTGCCTGTTCAGGTTGCTCTTCCTTTATTTATTTATTACTGGAGGTATTTGTTAGTATCATGGTGATGCTAAAATGAAGCGGCTCCTTTCCTCTTTGTGAACAGATGGGTTTCCTGGGCCTGGCAGGAGGATCTGGGACCAGTAGGGCTGCTGGAGCAGGAGATCTCTATTGAAACCCGTTTTGGTTTTACAATTCAGTCCGTTCTCCGTGTGTGCGTGCCTGTGCATGCCCTCCCCGCCTCCCTGCCCTGTGTCCGGGGCAAAGGAGCCATCCCTCTTGCAGTCCCCAGAGTGCTGGGAGCTCACATTCTCGAGGGGACAGTGGGAAAGGGTCTCTGGACAGCCGGGCTGGGCCAGCCCTGCCCTCTAGTGTCGCTGTCCCAGCCGTGTGCTGGCTGTGTCAGGAGAGGGATGAGACAGCGCTTTGGGAAAAGCCGCCTGTGATCTGGTGCCGAGGGAGGGCAGCTCTGCCTGCCTGCAGGGAGCCAGCATGGCTCAGCTTCCTGCAGCCCTGTTGAACCAGCTTTTATGTTCTTTAACAACCCCCAGAGAGGTTTTGTAGCTGTTCTCCTGTCTGTGATCCGAACTGCTGTTCTGCTTCAGTAATGTGCCTGCTTGAGAAAACCACAGCTCGAGATAAAGCCTGAGCCCTGACTATCCTGCCTTAGAGGGAGGGGATGTCTTTCCAGGCAGGATATCTGCAACTTGCAGTTGTGACTAATACAGAGCTGGTGAATGGCTCCTTTCCCAATCCCAGGATTGTGCTGCATCCAGTTCTTGCTCCCCAAGGCACAGGGAACCCCGCCCAATCATGTCTGTCTGTGATAGTGCTGGGAAGTCTCTCCCCTCTGTGCTAATGCCTTCACACAGAACCACAGAATGCTTTGGGTTGGAAGGGGCCTTAAAGCTTATCTTGTTCTGCCCCCTGCCATGGGCACCCTGCCATGGGCAGGGACACCTTCCTCTATCCCAGGGTGCTCCAAGCCCTGTCCAACCTGACCTTTAGCAGTTCCAGGGATGAGGCAGCCACAACCTCCCTGGGCAACATCTGCTCAGTGTTTTTCTGGAGGTCTCTTCGTTTGCCTGGAGGGACCCTCCCCTGAGGGCTCTGGCAAACCATGATCTGCCCCAGTGCAGCACACAAGCTCCTGAGCTCTGACCAGACCCCATCTGTACTGGGAGCACTGGTCCTGCTGTGGGCTGACAGCCAAGGGCCACACAGGAGCACACAGCTTGGTTATCAGAATATTTGCAGGTCATGGAGATATTGACTCTAATTCTAAACACTGACTAAAGCTGGTAAATCCTGGTCCTGGTTTTGGTCCCAACATTAACACTACAGTATTTGGCTGTTACTTCCTCTTTGGTACCTGAGATTAACAAGTGGCAGCTGATCCCTCCTGGGCAGGCAGGGAGCTGACTGGAACCCCCAAGCTCTGCCCTGCTGCTCCACCTTGTCTTCCTCACTTTTCAGCATAACCAGAGAGCACAGACATGGCTGAGTGTCTCTAAGCAATACCCTCACCCTGCTGTGGGGCTGGCAGAGGAGCAGAGCTGGGTACAGCCAACCCCTGAGCTCTGGGGACACGCTGAGGATGCTGGAGGGGGCATCTGGGGGTGTTCCAACCCCTGAACCCAGTTCCTGCAGCTGGGGGTGGATGTCGAGATCCCATGCTGGCAGGATTGCACAGGACAGGGAGCCAGCAGCTCCCTGGGGAAGCCCAGGGCTCATAGGGCTCCTCCTCTGCACCAGAGCAGTGTCTGCCCACCTTTGCCAGCCAGGCTGGACTGTGCCCTCACTCCCCTGGCACCTGCAGGGCTCAGGGAGAACAAGCTGCAGCCTCAATTCACTGAATGCCAGCTCCAGATCTGTGACACCTGGCCCCGAGAAATCAGCTTTCCTTCCCTGTGCCAGGGTGGGATCACAAGTGGGATATGATCTCTGTGGCCAAGCTGAGCTGGAGTCAGAGCTGCTCACTGCTGTCCCAGCTTTGCCCCCACCCACACCTCAGCTCTTGTCCTGTGCCATGAACTGTTATAGGTGTTAAAAAGCAGCAGATTCTGGGGCTTCCTGCTGGCCACACCTTCCTCTAGAGAAGGCACCTTCAAGATTTCCTCCTCTGGGTGATCACAAATGTTTATTTTCCTGCATCCTCCTTCCCCAGCTAGACTTGGAGGGAGCTAAAGTGTATGAATGGAGCCTTTAGGATGGTCTTGCCAGTGCCACCCTTCCCTCAGCCATTGAAGTGTCTAAGGGTCAGAGTGCATGGCTTCAGAAGGAAATTTCCTACATCAAGATGTTTTTAAATGCTGTATATTTTATATTAAATTTTTTGGGATGTATGTAAAAATATTTCATTTGTATTAAAACTTGTAAATTGTATAAAAAAGAAAAAAAAAAAAGAAACAAACCCAGACCCACAAGCATCCAGTATATGAATGGCAATAAATGATTGTCTTGGATAACACACCCAGGAGTTGGGAACGAGTTTGCACCCAGCAAAGGAAGGAGGTAAAAATGTCTGTGGCTGCTGGGGTCACAGGGTGTGATTTTCCTGTTGTAGGGACACAGCCTGAGAGCTTGATGCTCCTGGGATCCAGTTCTGGCCTTTTTCCCAGTTTCTGCTCAGCTTTGGGCAAATCTGTCCGTCTCTGAAAGCCTCTTCCTACAAAGTAAGTTTGGTTTCCTGGATCCCAGGCACTGCTTCAGTCAAGGCTGGAGGCACAGTTTGAGTCCCTCTGGGTGGGTGAAAGGCTGGGGTCGGCTGGAAAAGGCACTGGGAGCACTGGAGACAAGCAGTGGTGGGATAAGGAGGCCTGGGCTGCTTGTCCTGAGCAAAGCAGGCACTGGGGTGACAATGGCCACACTCTGAGCAGGCAGGAGGAGGGAGGAATGTTGTGCCTGGCACATGAGGATGGTGGAGGTGGCACATGGGCAGAACTGGGCACTGGCACACCAGCATTGTCACCATGTCACTGTTGTGGTGGTGAGACTCATACTGAACATTCACCTTACTGGGGGTGACTGGGACTCACCAGGGGAGAATATTTGAGGAACCCTGGAGCGCTCAAGGGACAGGATAAAGCTGATCTTCGGTGGACTTCAAGCAGCAGGAGACAAGTTTGTCCCATTTCACACAAAGGACACAACTAGGCAAAACTATAAAAAGGGTAAAATATGCCCCACTGTTTAATAGAATTTAGTCTTAATGGATGTTAGTGGAAAACAAAACACATGATTAACACAAACAGAGCAGATGGTTTAAAATCTGTTGTCAGTCTGGTGATTACATGGGCTATTTTTTCCCCTCACTGTCTCGCTGCACGGAGCAGGTGCAGCTGGGGTCAGTTAGTCCCAGTTGCAGTGTACATAACTTACACACCATACAGTAGCTTCAAAATAGAGATCTAGAGCTCAAAAAATAGGCATTCTTCTGCAAAATCAAATGTTTAGTTCCCTTATTGACAATGAGAGCAGCGTTGTGCTGCCCTCAGGTGGCTCAGACAGCGGCAGCTCCACCCCAGTGTCCTCTTATCCCTGACCCAAGACTTGCAGTTCTGGTTAGTAAATATATAGAATAAATCACATTTAAAATATATACATTGGCCTTAAAAAAAAAACATTTACAGTTTATCAACATTGGAAAAAAAACAACAACTGGGCTTGTCCCAGGTTGACTTGTGAGAGTAAAAATCAGTTTTAAAAGGTTTCTATGAACCTCTTTATAAAGTGCCACTGGTTGTAGCTATTTGAAATCATCATGTCCATGATGTGGCACTCAGACACAGGCAGTGGATGCACTCAGTGTGGGACAGAAATCAGAGCCAGGGAAGAAGTGTCTTACCTGCCTCACACTGACCTCAAGTCCCAAACAACAATGGGATTTTAGGTTTTTTCAGGGCTTATTGTCTTTGCTTTTCAGCCCAGGAACCAGGCTGGCACCTTTTGCCTGTCCAGCCCATGGCATAGCTGCCCTCAGGAGCAGAGAGCCTCAGGAATGCTCAGGTGGGCTTTGCCGCCCTTCCATCCAACAGCACAAGGGGCTGCAAACAGTCCAGTCCAGCTGCAAAGTCCCAACAGGATTGGGAAGCAGCTGCCTTCTCAGCCTCCTTCTCCCTCTCTGGTCTGAGATTTGCATTGGTGATTTTTTTTTTTTAAAGAAAAGGGAAATGCATGGAATTTTCTTTCCCTTTGTTTGGAATTTTTGTAGCAAATGGCACTTCAGCACAATCTTCGGTTCCCTTCTGGTGCTCTGATGCTTTCATTTGCTTGGCATGCCGAGCGCGAGCCAAGTTCGGGGCTCTTGGACATATTTAGCCATGCACTACTGAGCAGATCCTGCGAGAGAAATCTGTCTGGGAGCGATGCAGCCGCTCCTCCCGCCTGGCTGCAGAAAGCTCCACGGGCTGTGGCCGCGCTGGATGTCGAGGGAGCCGCTCCCGAGCCGAATTCCCCGGTGCATGCGGGGTCAGCTCCCCCGCGGGGCTGCAGAGCCGCGGGGAAGGAAGGATCACGTCCCAAACGCTGCTACTGTTGAACAATGCTCACGGCGGAGTTTGTGCCAGCAGCTCCCTGCAGGGAGGGGCACTGGGAAAAGGGACTGTTTTCTCCCCAAAAAAAAAGGGATAAGGGAGGGGAGAAAAGACTTTAAAAGCATTAATCATGCTGCTGCTGCCGCACTCTGGAAGGACCAGGGTGGGGGTTTGCGTAGGCACTGTGTTGGCAGAGGGCAAACTCCATTGAGCAGCATGATCCAGACGGACTGGCCTAAATTCCCAGGTTTTTGGCACTGCCATTACCATCCTCATCACTCTGGGAAGGGGCAGCAAGGCTCACATGTCCTGCATGGCCCTGGCGGAGCATCCGCTGCTCTGCAGGCTGTGCCAGCCCCATCTCGAGGGGTCTGTGGCTCCCACTGGAGGGATTTCGATCCACTTGGATTCCACGCTGCCGATGCTGACGCGTTTGGAAAAGCGGCAAATAAAGCAGAAAGGTTCCTTCTCGCTCTGCAAGCTGCCAAATTGCAACAAGCCCTGTCTTCTTTTAGCTGCTGTCAGGCCTGGCCGGGGCTGCGGCTGCACAGTGAATCGCCAGCTCCCTGGCGGCTGCCCGGGGAGGTCTCTCCTGTGACACTTTGTTGGCAGGGGATAAATAATAAGATGCAGGACTCTGACAATGCAGT
>NW_005054370.1:2643427-2644134 GCF_000277835.1 Geospiza fortis | reverse complement strand
GAAAGGTCCCTTGTGGAGGCTCCTTGGCTCTGTGCAAGGGAGCAAGAGCTTCTCCGTGGCCTCCAGGACTGCATGTGCAGCCCTTCTGGGCTCTTCTCCTGCTGCCAGTCTGGTGGGAAATGCCTGACCCCCTCAGAAACCGGCCCAAGGCCACAGTGTCACATGTGACACAGAGCCAAGGGTGGGCAAGGAGGGCAGCTTTGTTCCCAGCCACAGTGCAAAGTGTGGGGAGGGAGGCGGCTGGAGAGACCTGCAGGCACCGCTCGGTGCTGGATCCACTCTTCCCCCAGCACGAGGGGCACTGCTGGAGCAGCCAGGGCGGGGAGGGGAAGGAGGGAGCAAGCCTCAGTCCAGCATTGCATCCAGCTGGTCGGCCAGGTCGTCGAACATGTTGCTGATGTCTTCCAAGATGTTCTTGGCCGAGTGCACGGTTCCAGGATGGCTGGGGAAGAGAGGGAGAGAGTCAAAGCACTGCTCAAAGGCTGCAGGTGCTGATGGGGAAGGTTTGGCCAGGCTGGATCCAACCCACCAGCAGGAGCTCAGCACAGAGCCGGGCTTGAGCATGTGTGACCTGTGTGGTGCAGGTATGACATAGCCATGCACAGCCTTTCTCCTGCCCTCCCTGGGACCTTCCCAGCCCCACCTCGAGAGGCCCAGCCCCAGCATTTCCCTCACCTCTGCGCCTCCTCCACTGTGATTTTCTTCTC
>NW_005054370.1:2640187-2640991 GCF_000277835.1 Geospiza fortis | reverse complement strand
GGGAAAGAGAAAGGTCCCTTGTGGAGGCTCCTAGGCTCTGTGCAAGGGAGCAAGAGCTTCTCCGTGGCCTCCAGGACTGCATGTGCAGCCCTTCTGGGCTCTTCTCCTGCTGCCAGTCTGGTGGGAAATGCCTGACCCCCTCAGAAACCGGCCCAAGGCCACAGTGTCACATGTGACACAGAGCCAAGGGTGGGCAAGGAGGGCAGCTTTGTTCCCAGCCACAGTGCAAAGTGTGGGGAGGGAGGCGGCTGGAGAGACCTGCAGGCACCGCTCGGTGCTGGATCCACTCTTCCCCCAGCACGAGGGGCACTGCTGGAGCAGCCAGGGCGGGGAGGGGAAGGAGGGAGCAAGCCTCAGTCCAGCATTGCATCCAGCTGGTCGGCCAGGTCGTCGAACATGTTGCTGATGTCTTCCAAGATGTTCTTGGCCGAGTGCACGGTTCCAGGATGGCTGGGGAAGAGAGGGAGAGAGTCAAAGCACTGCTCAAAGGCTGCAGGTGCTGATGGGGAAGGTTTGGCCAGGCTGGATCCAACCCACCAGCAGGAGCTCAGCACAGAGCCGGGCTTGAGCATGTGTGACCTGTGTGGTGCAGGTATGACATAGCCATGCACAGCCTTTCTCCTGCCCTCCCTGGGACCTTCCCAGCCCCACCTCGAGAGGCCCAGCCCCAGCATTTCCCTCACCTCTGCGCCTCCTCCACTGTGATTTTCTTCTCGGCCGCCTGCAGCGTGGCAGCCAGGCTGGAGTTGGTCTGCTCCAGCCGTTGCTGGGCCAGGGGGGCCCCCGGGGCAGCTGGCCAAGGCT
>NW_005054370.1:2639637-2640136 GCF_000277835.1 Geospiza fortis | reverse complement strand
GGGCCCCCGATCACATCCGGCACCGCCTCGGTGGCCGCCCAGGGGGCAACAGTGTGGCTGGAGGGCTGCAGGACCTGCTGGTAGATGGTCTTGGGTCCAGAGAAGACGAGCTTGGTGGATGCCACAGAGGTGTGCTTGGCAGGGACATCTGCAAAGGAAGGGGACTCATGGTAGGTGGTGGCACAGGTCCTCCTCCCCTCCCACACCAGCATGGGAGAGAGCCCCACAACCACGCTGGAGACAGCTCCACAAACCCCCATACCTGGAGTGGGTGTCCTCACCACAGCTGTGCCAACCAGCTCTGTGGGGCTGGGAGCTTTGGTGGGGCTTGGGGCCTTCTTCATCCCTTTCTCCAGCGACAAGATGCTTTTCTCTATCTCAGCAATCCTGAACTCCACACTGTCATCATCAAAGGCGTCCCCAGCCAGCGTGGGCTGTGGTGCTGGTGCTGAGGTGGGGGGGCCCGCGATGCTCACGGCTTGGGGCCGCGGCGACTGGG
>NW_005054370.1:2639112-2639599 GCF_000277835.1 Geospiza fortis | reverse complement strand
TCGGCCCCGCCTGCAGCGGCTCCCGCTCCCTGAAGCGCGGCCGGCGCTTCACCGTGTCCGACTCGGTGAGGTTGAACTCCAGCACGGGTGGCTCCTTGGTGACAGCGGGGGCTGCTGGCTCCTTCCCACCGGAGCCCTGGGGCTCTGCTGGCTGGGAACCAGGCTCCATGTCCGGCACGGCCGTGTCAGCCTTGGAATGCCTGCTGGGCTTTGGCCGCTGTTTGATGGTTAAATTGCCTTCTTCTGCAAAGGGGATGCACTCACTGGAGCTGTTCTGGGACGATGAAGATGAGACCCCCGGCTTGGCCTCCTCCTCAGTGTCTGAGCAGGCATCCTCCTGCTCACCCTGTGCAGCCACCTCTGTCATAGGAGCGCTGGGCTCACTCACTGTCCGTCTCCGTGGCTTGCCGCTCTCAAAGGGGTCCCTGCCGCCACTGGAAAGTGTGGCACTGCTGGCATCACTGCCATCGGGGGGCCCCTCACCCAC
>NW_005054370.1:2627433-2638733 GCF_000277835.1 Geospiza fortis | reverse complement strand
CGAGCGCTTCTTGTGTTTCAGGCCTTCGCCTCCGTTGTGATGCTCCCCAGTCGTGGGGGCTGTGCTGGGTGGCTCTGTGGTGCCACACAGGCTGTGCAGGTAGGAGAAGCCTTTTTGGGCTGACGTCTGCAGGCTGCTCTTCTGTGCAGGGGAGATGGAGGGGAGATGTGCTAGAGCCTTGGGCTGCTCTGCTCCCAGGACAGACGGGGCCGTTGGGGATTTCAGGGAGACGTGTGGGTACATGAAGACGTATGGGGCTGTTCCCTTGCTAGGAGTCTGGGGAGGAGTACAGGGAGTGACTGCTGGAGTCCCAGTGCCTTTCTGAACCACAGGCCGGGTGTACTGATCCGTTCCTTCGGGCAGGTTCCTCTCCTTGAGAGGGCTGCCCCCGCCGCCACCATTGGCAAAGCCGTTCAGGCCCTCGGGGGACATGAGCTTCCCATAGGGCTCGGGGCTGGGCCGGCCCGGGGCGGCCTCTCCTTGCTGCGGGGGGGTGCACAGGACTGCCCACTGCTGCTGCTGCTCTCGCCGCTGCCCAGGCTCTCCTGCGAGGGGCTGGAGAGGCGCCGGGACAGCACGTTGTCCTGCGAGTGCCCTGAGCCCCGCGACCGCACCCCGATGCTCTCCTGGCTCCGTGACATTCCCTGGCTGCTCTTGATGCCGAGTGTGTCGTGGCAGCTGTTGGACATGGCTGTCTGGAGCTCATAGCTGAGCTCACTGTCCTGAAAGGTTGTCATTTTGAGCGTGTGTGGGGACTGGCACTCCCCGTTTTCCAGTGACTCAATGGTGACAATGTCCAGGGAACCGGGGACTTTGCGTCTTGCCAGAGTTGCTTCTGCTTGATTGAGGCTTTTGCGGAGGTCTCTGAGTTTCTTGACAGCCAACATGATCTTCTTCTGGTGGCCTGCAGGAAGGAAAGGGACATTGGGTCAGCTCCAACCCCCAAGGCAGGCCTGTTTCCAGGCCAAGAAGAGTAGTAATGTCACACAAGGCAAAGGCCTTGGGGTTATCTACCTCCTGCCTATGGAAGGAGACAAACTACTGCTGGCATCTACCTAGCTGGGCCCAGCTCCAGCTGGCCAAGGAGAGTTCTTAGGGACAGCCAGGAACTGCCCTTTCTGGTGCTTAGGACGTGCCTGCACCTCCCAGCCTGAGGCAGAATGGGGCGTGGGGACCTGGGTGGGAAACTTGGCTGCCCTGGGCCACTCCAGCATGGCAGGAGGGACTCACCCAGCTTGTTGATGCCAATCTCTTGCAGGTCCTCCCATGTCAGGTCTGTCACGATGGTGATGGAATCGTAGCCGTTGTTCACCAGCTTTTTGTGGTACTGGGGCAACCCAATGGCACTGAGCCAGTCCATCAGGTCAGCCTGGAAAGAGCACAGAGCCACTGCCATGAGCATCTAGGAACGGGCAGCACCTTCAGCATCCCCTCCCTGCCCAGAAGACTGTTTTTAGGGTGTCTCTGACTGCTTTAATGCAGTCAAAGCTATTCACTTACAGACCCCATCCTGTCCTATCCTGGGGTCAGAAAGCTCTGAAGAGAGGGGGTGACCAAAGCCCCAGTGCCAGGGACTCACCGGGATGTAGTTGGGCAGCCACTCAGCAATGCTGAGCTGCCCAATTTCTGTAGAGATCTTTTTCCTGTGGCCTGGTTTGGTCACACCAATGGCTGTCAGATCCTAAGGGGAGCAGAGTGGGGCCATGGTCAGCAGTGGAGCTGGGGGCAGTGAGTACCCACAGCTGGCAGCTCTGGGTGGGGAAGGACCTGCCTCACCTCCGGGGTCATGCGGCTGATGGTGGGGACGTCGTAGCCAGCGTTGAGGAAGTTGAGAGTGTACGACTCCAGCTGGAACTCACGGAGCCAGTTGTAAATGGCTTCTGCATCCTGGGGAGAGGATGGGACACAGAATAGCCCATGACTGGTGGCTGCAGGGGCTGGAAAAACCTGACTGCTCCAGACAAGATGACAGGATCTCCCTGGGAAAGACCCACTTGTGTCCTGAAGACCCAGTTCCCTGTGCCCCTGGTGCAATAAGAGCTGGGCTGAGTGCCCCAAACATGGCCCTCTCACCCAGCACACCAGTCTCCAGTTGTTCCAGTTACCTTCCCCTCGAGGAGCTGCTCAGGACGCAAGAACTGGTGGGAGAAGACCCTGTCTCCAGGGGGACAGCTGCCAGGGGTCTGGAGGCCCTGTGGCCCTGGCAGAAAGGAGAGAGAAGAACTGTCACAGGGGCACTTGAAAAGCAAACAGCCCCTAGGGCTGTGGGACAGCTGTCCCCAAGGCCCCATGGAGTTGTGACAGCCCTCACCTGCTGGGGAGGTCCCATTGTGTGGTTCTGATCCCAAAAGATGTTGCTGGAGGTTGTCACCGGTGGAGGGCAGAGGCTGAGGGAGAGGAGGAGTGAGTGGAGAAAGGACCCAGCTCTGGAGACCAGCTTTGTCACACCCTCAGGAGCAGAGTGGTGGTCCCCATGCTGGGCTGCTGGTCACAGCTTCACCCCACAGCAGGCTGGCCCCCAGCAAAAGATCTGGGCAGGATTTGGCTCAGGGCCTTTTATTATCCTCTCAGGTGACACAGCACATGCTGGAGATGCTGTGTGATGCCAACCACAGCCTCCAGCTCCACTCAAAAAGGCCAGCTGTGCTTTGAGGAACAACTAGGGTCTCCCCAGGAGCATCTCCCTGCTGAGTCTTAGCAGCAAGTAGGTGTTTGGTGTAGGATACTCAACTCCAGCAGCCCCTCCTTTGCTAGGAGGGGGCATGGAAGGGGATGGGGCTCTATCTCCAGCCTGAGCCAGCACAGGGAAGCAGCACAGGGGAGCAGGGGCTGGTGCCTACCCTGGCATTCTCGATGAGGATGCTGGTGCTCTGCCCATTGGTGCCCTCGGTGCTCTGGCCGCTGCCGGCGCTGCGGGTGCTGCCGATGCTGCCCTCGCTGCCCACGCTGTTCCTGTCTCCTGCTGCTTGGGGCAAGCAGGGAGCCTGTCAGCAGCTCCCCAGACACAGGGCACTGAGGTGCCCAGCAAGGACCCCAGTGCCAACACACTGATGCCACTGATCTCCCACAAGATCCTCCAGCCACGGACAATGCATCAGTTCCCTCCCGCCTCCCAGCATGCACCACACAGACAGGGTGACCTGGGTGGCAAGGGACACACAGAGGGCTGAGACACAGGGAGAGAAGGGGCTGCTCTAAGGGCTCCCCAAAACTCCCTTTTCCTACATCTGCTCCCTCTCATCTGGCTGCTTCCCCATGGAGAGGTGGAAGGAGAATCTCCCCCCGTGCCCCTGCCCAGGCAGGGCTGGGAACAGGGGAAGGTCCCCGGCCCCTCTCCCTCCCCAGGTGCTCCCCTGACCTGAGCTGTCAGGGCCTGGGGCCGTCCGGCTTAGGGTGAGGTGACCAAAGGCCGCTGGGCCGCTTGGGGCTGCCGGGTGTGGACACTCGTCAGGGAGGTGCTGCAGCCCCCCAGGGGGGGCTGGGAGGGCCCCGGGGGGACCCTGGCGCTGCTGCACGGGTGCCACGCGGGGGACAACCATGCCTGCATTCAAAGACAAAACACACGTGGTCAGAGCTCATGCAGGAGGCAGGGACGGCGGGGAGAGCTGAGCCACCACCCCCAAAGTAGTATTCCAACCATGGTGACAACCCCTGAGCCTTCCCTTGCCCCCTAGCTAGCCGGGGCTGCAGGCCTGTCTGACAGGAGGTGCTGGGAAGGTTTTGCACAGGGGACTGTCCCCAGCCTGCTCAGGATGGCCACTGACCTGTCCTCTTGCTGATGACTTCAGCAATGGAGGGGGGAAAGTACCCGACCCGGTCGGTGCCTTTCTGAGTGTCGTGGATGTGCCCCTTCCATCGGCCATCTGGGTGCTGCTCCAGGACCTGCCATGGGACAAGAGGGATGGGGCTGGTACCCAGGGCCATGGTGGGGCAGGGGGATGGGGAGCAGAGAGCAGCCTCACCGTGATGACATCTCCTGCTCGGACGTTGAGAGCAGTTGGGTCATGGAGGTTCCAAAAATCCTTCAAAGCTCGGACCTTCAGGATTCCTGATGCCTCTGAAGGCAAGGGACAGAGGAAGAAAGGAGATGCCATAGCATAGAGAGGAAAGAGAGGAGTCCAGGGAGGGCAGAAGGAGAAAGCAAGAGCAAGAAGAGGCGAGAAGAAAACATTAATATTGCAGAAAGGCCTCAATCCCCAGACACTGCCCCACATGTAGAATGGGGCACATGTGAGAGGGGGACTGGGATGCTGGCACTGATTTAGGCTGTTCAGGAGGAGCACTGGGAGCCCAGGCAGGTCCCAGAGGGAAGAAACCCCTCTCAGTGCCATCCCCACCTCACCTCTCAACAGCTGCTTGATGTCCTTGCTGGCATGTGAGGTGGTGAACTGGTTGACGATGTCCAGTGCTGTCTGGTTGTAGGTGTTCCTGATGTTCACATCGACCCCACCCTGCCCAGGAGAGGACACAGTCAAGGCCACCTCCCTGCCTGCCACCAGACTCAAGGGAGGCGAGGGACTGAGGGGAAAGGGTGCTGAGTGACCCCCAGGGGCTGCCCCCAGCCCCATCCCCACCGTGCTCACCTCCAGCAGGAGCCGCACCACCTCGGTTTTGCCGTAGAGCGCGGCCTCGTGCAGGGCTGTGCCTGTCTTTGTCTGCTTGTTGATCTCAATCCCGGCCTTCAGCAGCTGCCTGGTAGGAAGGAGGGAGAGACATGAACATGGACATCAGGACCAGGCACTTGGCTGCTTTACAACAGGAAATGGACAACACCTTGCACTTGCTTTGGGGATGAGGGCTGAAGCCTGCAGGAGGAAGGTGTGTTTGGGACTGAAGCCATGATGGGTTTTTCCAGCATAAAGCAAGGAATTACCTGATGATCTCCTTGTGCCCGTTCTTGGCTGCCAGATGTAGCGGAGTGGTGTAGTTGGGGTCAGTGGCATCCTTGGATTGTCCCTCCAGCAGGGCAACACATAGATGGCTGTTCAGCAGCAGCTGGGCCACCTGCATGAACCACTGGTAAGCAACAGGGTGCAGGTACCCCCACCTGAGGGGCTCATCCTTGGGGCCAGCCCACCACTCCCCATCCTGCCACTCCCTTCCATCCACAGCCCCAGGCTTGGCTGGAGCTGGACAGTGCTTGGCATGGTCACACTGTCGTGAGGGGCTGTAAAAGGTCACAACAGCCAGAAATAGTCTTCCCATAATCAGGCTTTTCAGACCAAGCCCTAAAAACCTCCAGTCTCTCCAGCCCAGAGCGACTCTCAGCATCTCAGGGCAACCCAGAGGCACAGAGCAGTTATTTTTACTGCCCTGTTTATAGCTGCAGACATTATAGATACTCCAAAAATGGAAATATCCCCCTGGACCCCTCTGAGTGGGGCACAGAACAGTCTGGCTGGCTGTGCTCCATCCCAAACCAGTGGCGCTGGCAGGGCCAGGGTCTCACAGAGCACAGTGTGGCCCTGTCCCCAAGAACTGTGCTGGGGACCTGGAGCAGGGCTGGATGCTCAGAGCTTGCTGGGATTAGCCAGCTCAGCCTATCTATGCTTAACCGTGAGCAAAGCTGGGGTGGGTGGGGGAAGGCTGTGGAGAACCAGGAGCAACAACTCCTGGCTTCACTTCCAGTCTAACACTGTCCTGCTGTGAGGTCAGGGGCAAAACCCACAGCTCCCAGATTCAGGATCAGGCTGTGTCTGGCCAGGGGAGAAGGCAGCTGCTGTCTGCCAGGCTCTGAGTCTCACGGTAGAGGGAGAGCAGTTGTGGCCAGACCCCGTGCTTTGCTCCCAGAGGAGCCAGTGGGCTCCAGAGCTGTCCCTGGAGAAGCCCTTGGTGCAGGGCAGAGCCCACAGCACTCACCTTCAGCCGCCCGAACTCGCAGGCCAAGTCCAGCGGGGTTTTCTTTGCCTTGTTGATGAGGCACGGGTTCGACTGGTGCTGGAGCAGCATCTCCGACTGCAGGGGAGCAACGTGGTGCAGGGCTCAGCATCACCCTGCAGCCTCCCTCCCACCCGGCACGGGGGGGGTTTGCCCCCACCCAGTACCCCAGAGAGCCCCACGGAGGGCACATGGCTGGCTCTGGGCTCTCACTCACCACCTCGTAGTGGCCGTACTGCGCCGAGACCCCCCGCCGGGGCCCCGGCCGCCCCTGCCACGCCGCGTAGTGCAGGGGCCGCATCCCTGTGGGCAGCGCGGCTCAGCAGGGCTGGACACGGCCCCCGGCCTGGCACAGGGGGCTGAGCTGGGGGCCGTGCCTGGGGTCACCCCTTACCGTTGCTGTCCTTGATGTCCACGGTGGCCTGTGCCTCCAGCAGCAGCGAGATGAGGTCCAGGCTGCCGCCCAGGGCTGCGTGGTGCAGCGCTGAGAACCTGTGGCACAAGGTAGGGCTCAGCCCAACTCCCAGCCCCACTGTGCTGTCCTCACAGCATCCCCTGCACAGGGACTTGGGCTGAGGGCTGGGATTGTCACTGGCTGTTCATGGTGACATCCTCCCAGATTCCCCATTCCCAGTGCCTCAGATTCCCCATAGCAAAACATTGATGAATCCCTCCAAGCTGTCCGTGCCCCAGGGCTCAGTGAGGGATGCAGACACACTGTGTACCTTGGGAAACCCCAGTGAAGGAGTCCCTCACTCCAGGCCCTCTGTTGGGGGAAACAGGCAGGATGGAGAGAGATGCACCTCCCTGCTCCAGGGAGCAGCCAGGCAGCCACAACGCTGCTCACAGCATCCAGCAAACACATCAGCCTTGTGGCCACTCCTGCCCCCTCCCCATGCCAGCAGGGCTGCCAGGAGCCCGTGGCAGAGCGTGGGAGGCCGCCGGTAATGAAAGAGCCCAGTGTCTTGGGGCTGTGAAAGGGGCCTGTCTGCCTGGCACTCCCCTGAGCCGTCACGTGAGGGGCCAAGGCCAAGAGAGGGGTCCCTGAGCCACCGGGAATTAGCCCGTGAGCCACCCCAAGGGACATGGGGGACTCCTGACAGCACCAGCCTGGGGCTCCAATGGGCTCTGCTGTGTCCGAACCCAGTGCCAGGGACGCAGCTCGTTCAGCATAGCTCTCCTCATGATCTGGATCCCCAGATCCCTGTGCAAGTCTCAGCGTTTCAGGAGGCACACCAACCCCAGCAGAGAGGGCTGCTCCTTTCTCTAGTACACCCACCATGTCCCTGAGCAACAGCAAACCCTCTGTCTCAAAGTGTGAATGTGGGGGGGGTACAAAATCCCCCTTGACCCATCTCTGTGGGGTCTCACTCTGCCCTGGGGTGGCTGCACAAACCCACACTTGCCCACCCCATCCTCTCCAAGCCCTGGGCAAGGTGATGCCAAGGACACCACCAGCACCATGGCTCTCCCAGGACACA
This sequence comes from Geospiza fortis, assembly GCF_000277835.1. Classification (NCBI taxonomy): domain Eukaryota; kingdom Metazoa; phylum Chordata; class Aves; order Passeriformes; family Thraupidae; genus Geospiza; species Geospiza fortis. Next base: position 2,631,375 of record NW_005054370.1, on the reverse strand, counting down.
CACTGCCATCCCCATGCTCGTGTCTCACCTCCCCATCATCCCCTTCCTGTGCCCCAGCGAAACCGAACACCCTGCCCATGTCCCTCGGGCAGGGAACAGACCCTTTACCCCAGTTCCCACCATCAGCCTCCTGGAGTTGCCCAAGCACAAACCCTGTGCCCTATCAGAATCAGATCATTGCTTCTATTATTAAATTCTTTTTCTATTAAGCTCCATCTGTACAGTATTATTTTAAGATGAAGCCATCCTGCACGTTCCCAACCCCCCACTGGCCTGTTAGGACTCATCATGGACACCTCTTCCTACAGAGCCCTCCAAAAGAAAACATGTAGAAATTAGGTACAACAACAGCACATAAAAACAATGCTAATGACTGACAGGTCAGAGTTAATTCAATAAGAATAATACACTTGTTTATTTTATGAGCCTTTGTGGTTTCTTTAACTCTCAGTACCCAGTTTGTTAAGCACTTGGATTTTGGAAGTGATGAGCTACACAAATATGCTGTGGTCACTGGGCAACCTCATATTTTCTTTCTCTAACTCCCCCCAAAACAATGGGATTTTGCTTTTGGGATATTAAACAGAGGCATGAGCATGTGCAGGCACTGAGACTGGCTGGATGCTCCTCTGGGCTTCAACCAGGGGGACACAGGGCACTGGCTGGACACGCTGCCACCCCTATCCAACCCCATCCCCACAGAGGGGCACATAGAAGGGATTTATGAAGGATTTTCAGGAGGGATTGAGCACTGCCCTCAGCTTAGATCCAGGCAGGAACTGGCTCTGGATGTTGATGTGTTCTCCAGCTCCCCAGGAAAGCTGTGTGATACCCCGAGCTGCAGAACTGACTGGACACCAGGGAGAGGAGCCCCCTGGGCTGGCAGCAGCACCCAGCACCCTCCAGGGGAGCACTCACCCGTCCGCATCCTGGTAGTTCACGTTCAGGCGCTTGGCAGATCCCAGGAGCTCTGCAGAGACAAGAGGTGAAGGTCAGGGCAGGAGGCAGAGCCTGCAGGCCCCCAGATGAACCCCATCCCACAGCCAGACCCACCTCCCAGCGCACACAACAGCGCCTGGCCCATCCCGGGGTCTCTCCTCTACTCTCCTCTGCTTCCACTTTCACCTCCACGGACCCTCAGTGGGCTGACCCAGCTCGAGCTTAGCACTTTCCTCCCTCCATCTCTCCTGCCCTATCCATGTGTGCCCCCGGGATGGGTGAGACCCCGCAGCTCCTGCCACCCTGGCTTGGCAGAACAGCGAGCGCTTCCCTCCCCTTTATAGGCACAGACACACCAAAACTGCTGAGTGGGGCCATTTTACCCCCCACTCGCTCCCTGTGCCCGCCACTGCCACTGAGGCCTGGCCCACAGACCACATGGTTGGCATTTTTATGGCCAGGGCAGAGGCTGGAGCTTTCAGCTGTGAATGCAAGGATTGTGCTACCTTGGATATCCCCATCCCTCTGCCCAGCCCTCCCTCCCCTTCAGAGACCCAAGGATTGTGCCACCTTGGCTACCCCTATCCCTCTGCCCATATCTCCTGCTCCTTCAGGGACCACTGGGCAGCAGAGGATGCTCAGCCCACCCTCACACGCACCCTCAGTGCACCCCCAGCTCTTTCCCGCAATTAATTCGAATGGATTCCTTCCTCCCACACAGAGAGGACATTTTATTCTTCACCGAGGGGCTGAGAGCGGATTAACATCTCTGGAATTCACCCGCTAAGTCAAAAGGGAAAGAAAGGAGAAGGTATGTGGGGGGCCAAGAAATACCACCACTCCTCCTCTGCCTTTCCAGGCAGCCCCAGCGCTCAGCCATGGAGGATTAAATGCTTTGAATGGTTTCTGTGCTTTTTCCAACAAAAAATCAAAGTCCGAGTGCCAGGCTCTGAGCCTGGGGTGAAACAGCTGCTCAAACCCCACTCGGCTGTGGGGGGGTCCTGGGGAAGGAGCCCCTTCCTCACAGCCAGGTAGATCTCCAGGGCTGAAGATCCCTCTCCTTTTCCTTCTTCTCCTCCTCAGTTCCTTTCTCTTCTCCCTCTCTCCCAAGGTCTCTGCCCACCTTGCATGGCAGATCCCATAAGCCATACTGGGCTGTGTGACCCCTCTGCTGGAAAAGAAGAGCTGAAGGGGGGCTGGCTCATTCATCATGCAAATGGATAATTAAAGAAAACCAAGGACCGGGGTGTTCATTACTGCAATTTACAGTGTTTTGTAAACAGCCTAATTAACACAAAATGAGCTTGGAGTGGCTGCTGGTGAAGGACTCGTGACTCCTCACCACAGCTGAGGGGATCAGGACAGGATCACCCTAATTACCTCTTCCAGGGACTGTTTGTCTTTGAGCCTCAGCCACCAACCCAACAGACCTTCCCAAAGGAACTGGCTCCCAAAGCCATCACTCAGCAGAGCTCCCACTTCCCCCTGCCAGCCCTAAGAACTCAGGATCTGGGGTCTTCATCAAGGACAAGTTGCTTCCCTTGACCTCAGCAGTCAGGAAAAAGTAACAGTTCACTTGTAAACTGGCCACTTCTGATCCGAGTCCTAGAGAACCGTAACCACTGGGAATGGTCCCACCATCTGCAGCTGAAAACTGCCACTGGAAAAGGGTCGGGAAGGGGAGGAGAAAGAAGAGGAGGAAGAGGGGTCCTTACTCAGGGCAGGAGGGGCAGACCCTCAATGATGACCACTGGGAGTGCAATGCTGGGAAAAGAGACAGGCTGGATAGAGATGCCTAATGAGCACCAGCACCTCCAAAAGAGGCAGAAACATCCCACAGCCCCTGGGGGCTGGTCCTGGAGTTGAGCAATGCCCACTATTTGAAGAAGGAGAGCTCACCCAAAAATCCTACCCCTAACCCCACCTTCAAGGGGACTGAGCTGGCCAGTGTGGTCCAGTGAGCAGGGCTGGGATGTCCCAGGACATGGTGGGTGTCCCAGGCAGCTGTCAGCATCCACATCTCCCTGAGCAACATTCCTCAAATTCGTTCCCTGCTCCAGCAGCCCAGCCAGGCCAGGACCCAGGGCAGGACCACACGGACACGGTGTGGGTGGCTGAGAAAGCCTCAGGTCACCAACAGCAGAGCCAGGAGCAGCATTCCCTTTGGGGATCTTCCTACATGCTTGGATCCACCTTGGGCAGAGAGGGAAAACATCCCTGGTTTGCAGCTGGGTAAATCACTGCTTGGAGAGCTGGAGGGTCTGCAGCAAGGCTGGAAGGTGAAGTGTGGGTGGGAAAGTGTCTTGGCACCCCAGCATAAAGGCATGGGAAAGGAGGGGAATGGTGGGAAAGCAGAGCACAGCCAGGCAGCTGAGATCTCCACCAGTGCCATCCTGCTGCACGGCCTTATACTCCAGGGACCTGGTGACAGGAAGGCAGCTTATGGGACATTTCCCTGCATTCCCCCTCTTCATTCCATCCATGTGCTCCTTTTGACCAATTCCCCAGGTTTTCCCCACATTTCTTCAGCCCCTTCTCCCCGTTGGTGCCCAGGCTACCCATCCTTTTCCACACAGATGTTCGGGAGCTCAGCAGAGGCTGGGCCAAGCTGTTCCCAATCCCACAGCCCTCCCAGTCTGGCCTGTTCAGCTTTGGCCAAGGGGCTGCAGAGCTGGGCTGGGAAAGGGCTGCAGGGTTAATCAGCTACAGCACTGGGATGGTGTGGCCAGATCCCTCCCAGCCACATCATCACCCCCGCTGGGTTTGCACGGGGGCAGGGGCACTCTCAGGCCTGATCTGCAACCCCCATTCCCCACCAGAGCACACTCAAACCCGGGAGAATGAGCCCAGAACACGGACCCAGCGCTGAAATACAAGACACTCTGAAGGAGTTATTTATTTCCAGGGAAAAAGCCCAGCTTGGTGCACCCCAAGGGTTAACTCCAGCCGCGGGTTCCCCCCGCCCGGCCCTGCTCCCCAGCACGACCCCCGTGAGGGGTCCCG
>NW_005054370.1:2621732-2626987 GCF_000277835.1 Geospiza fortis | reverse complement strand
CGCCTGGCGCCGGCTGTGCCGGCTGCGTGGAGCCAGGCGTGCCCTCGGTCGCCCCAGCAGCCCCGTGCCAGCGGACCGGGCACCCTGAGTCAGCCGCTGCCCTCCAACGGAGAGCTCGGTCCTGCAGGGACACCCGTGAGCTTCACCCCGAGCTCTTGGAGACCGACACAATCCCTCCGAAGTGCTCCTTGGGAAGCCGTGACACGTGCTCGCCTGGGTTTGGCTGGGGAAGGAAATGCCCAAATATCCTGTGGAGTCCTGCCCTTTGGATGCTCCTGCCCTGGCTCTCACACAGGAGAGGTTTTTGTGCTGTGACCCCCTGCTGGATTTGTCCACCCAGGGCAGCCACAGCAGAGCTCCACCACTTGCAAGGCTTTGTTGCTGTCCAGGACAACACACAAATCTGTAACTGGAGATCCACCTTCTTGCCAGAAAAACAACCCTTTCTGCTGGTCCTGTGTCACAGACTCTCATGCCATCCCCTTGTCCTGGGAAATCACATCCCCACACTGCTGGCTGCAAGTACTCCTGTGTCATGAGCCTCCCTGTGCTGCAGGTCTGAGCATGTCCAGTGTCATGAACATCCCTGTGCTGCCAGCCACAGCATCAACCCTGAGTGTCCCTGTACCATGAGCATCCCTGAACATCCAGTCCTGAGCGCCCCCTACACTGCCTGCTACGAGTCCCCTGCATGCTGGAAAGCCCTGCAAGGGCATTGCAGGAACACCATTCTGCTTCCCTGGGCAGTGGGAGAGGGACAGTGTGCATTGAACACATCAAATACATGCACACACCCTCTTGGGAAAATTAAATCCACCTGGGGACTGTCACCAGTAAGCCAATAAACCAGCTGGAGGAGCTAATCAGCTGCTATCCCGCAGAGCAGCAGCCGTCTCCGATGGTGGTGGCAGCCTCTGGAGCTGGAGGCGGAGGTGGCAGGAGGTGACAGCTTCACCCAACCTGCCCTGTGATGGCCCAGGGTGGCCCTGCCTCGGCACATGATGAGTTCATGCCAGGGCTCAGGATAGACTCACCATCTTGGCCAAAATCAAGACCCAAAGAGGTGATGTCCATCCCTCTTCCGCAGGAATCACCCTTCCCTGTCACCTCTCTGTCCACAGGCACGTCCGCTGCGGCCACCCACAGCCGGCTCCTCCCGGTGCAGCCTCCCAGCAGACTGGTGACTTCAGGAGCAGTTTCCCAATACGTTCAGAAGATTCACCCACCTCGATAGGGAAGGAGCTCAGCCACAGAGGTGTTAAGAAGCTCAGCCACAGAGGTGTTAAGAAACTCAACCAAAGCTGCCCAGCCAGCTCAGAACAGAGGCTGGGCGAGAGCCAAGGGCTCCTGACCCTAGCTCTCTACTACAGCCACCAGCTGCACCCCAAACACTGAGCCCAGTGCTGTGCCTAGCTCCCCAGACAGGGGCTCCCCTAATTCCCCTGTGGTGATGGTTGGTGAATTTGGCTGCTAAGATGCTGCTGCCTGTGAAACCTGGCTGAGCACCCATCCCTGTGCCCAAATGCCATGGCTGTCCAAATGCCACAGGTGTCCAAAGGCCAGGGGTGCCTTCCTGCCCGCAAAGAGCCTGTGCCGGGTTTGAGGCTCTGCAGCATCACTGAGGATGGGCTCCCCACCAACGCAGACAAACAGGCCCCTTGCCAAGCCAGGCACTTTGGGGTTGGTGTGACTGGGGCAAAGCCACTGGGTTAACTGGCAGAGATGGGGAGGCTGCAATCAAGGAGGTGGAATCCCATCAGCAGAGAGCAAATGGCATTGACATGAGAGCAGCTGGGAGCCCTTTACTGTCCCTACACCAACATCTGGCAACCCCTCAAGAGTAATTGGCATTTTCACTCCTTGAGAAACCTACCAAACCCTGGACCAGACCAGGACTCTGCCTGCTCTGACACTGCACAGGCTGCAGGATGGCTGTCACACCAAGTCCTGCTCCTGGTTTCAGCAGCCTGGAATAATCCCACCAAGTGCAATAACCTTCCAGGAGCTGAGCTCTGGGCAGCTTCTCACAGCATCCTGAGGCTGGACACAGCACCCCTGTGCTGTGAGTATCCCTGCACCTAATGCTCATTTCTAACCTCAACACAAATCACCATTTACCCCTGGCTGGAGCCCCAAATCTTAGGGCTTACAGCCACACAGAGCACAAGTTGTTCCTGTCACCAACTTGTCTCTGCTGATGGCACGTCTGAGTCTCCTCTGGCAGCTTGGCCTCCCTCATCTCCTTCTCTAAGCAATACTGTCCTGCAGCATGTTCAGATCTGATGGTGGATGATGGTGAAGGTGGGTGATGGCAAAGGCAGAGGAGTTTGAGAGGTCCAGGGATCTGCCTTCCATCCTGGGCTGGGCTAGAGGCTCACCACAGGCAGAGAGGGATAGGGCAACAGGACCATGGAGTCAACTGGGAGCCTTTTTCCTTCTTTAGAGAAGTCTGGGAATATTTTTTTCAGGGTAAATCAAACTTATAAGGTTTTTTAAGAGGCTGGCAACAGGTGAGACATTGGGCAGCATCCCCACACAGCACAGACATTGATCACTGACCCCCAGCCCTGCTACTCCAGGACCCCCATCCAAACCCCCAATTCCCCCCTGCTGCTTCCCCTCACAAGTAAAGCAGGAAAAAACAGGCAGTTTGTTCAAAGTGAAGGCTCCCAGAACAATGAAAGGAAAAGCAGAATCGGAAACCCTGTCTCCATCCACACAGCTGGGAAGAAGGTGCAGCTCTCAGCTCTCGACCCCAAGGTTTGATGGCCACAGGGGACAGAGGGGACAAATGCCAAGGAGGGAAAAGAGCATCACAGGAATCCTTTGGGGCTGGATTCACCTCTTTCAAAAAGTCAAACACATGATCCTGCCATGACTTTCAGCCCCCCAGAAGGATTTCAGATGGGGTGAGATGGATGGTGCTTGCTCCCCTTCTCCACAATAATTTGTGGGTTTGTAGTGGCTCCCTACCCCAAAGTGATGCAGCCCAGCCCAGCTCCCCTGGCTGGGAGAAATGGTAACACCCCTTCCCCACAGAGCTGAAATTGCATCCCCCAGCCCCATCCAGGATGGAAACAGCTGGGAAAGGCTTCGGGTGGGGGAAGCCAGGCGGCTCCTTCGCAGATACAAGGGCTCCTTTCCCAGCTGGCCGGGGAAACGCGTTACCGGGAGGTGAAGTCACCGTCCCTGCTGGGACCTGGCTATTCCGCTCTCCAGGATATGAACTCAGAGGAGCTGTATTTGCCCAGGGAAGAGGTGGAGCCTTTTCCATTTCCCCCATCCTTCCGAAAGGACAGGACGCCTCCTGAGCGGGAAGAGATGGGCCGATAGCGGTGGGGGCCAGCGGCCAAGTGCCAGCACTGCCTGAACCTGCAGCAGGCACGCCTGGGCTATGGGACATGGGACCAGCAGAGCATCAGCTCATTAACAATGCTCATTAACAATGCACCTCAGCTCATGTCCAGCTCCTGGTTGCCTGGAAGCCAAGGAAGGGCTATCCCAGATACCCTGGCAAAGGGGCTGCACCTACAGACACTCAGTGTTGTCATTAATGCCATACCCAGTAAATGGTGCATTAACATAATCTGTGGTGGATGTGCTACAGATTGACAAGGGCAGAAATAACACAAAAAGGACTTAGCGAGATTAGAAGAACAAACCCAGGCAGATTCAACCTGGGAAAAATACAGATTGCAGCATCTGGGGAGAAATAATCCAACCGGCAGCAGGTCAATGGGAGGAAGAAAGAAGGGAAGCAGGATGTGGGGGGACGGTGAGAGGAGCAGTGTGAGCGTGGGCACAGAGGGACCTGCTGGCCAGGAAAGCAACCTCGGCAGCCCTGTGTGGGGGGATGCTGCTTCCCAGGGTACCATCTCCCACCGTGTATTCTGTTGCTTTCTGGGGTACCATCATCCATCACATATCCAGGGCTGTGAACATGAGAGAGGCTCACAGTGAGAGATGAGCGACAGGAGGCAGCAGCGAAGGGCTGGCCTTACATGGGAAGATTAGGGCAGGTCAGTAAGTCTGGATTAGCTGAGCAACAGTTAATTAGGGAGGGCGAGCAGGGACGCAGCAACCCAGCAACCCACCTACACCTGGAGGGGTTTGACGCTCCAGAGCAGCACGTACCTATTTATTTTATGGTTCTAACAATGAGCCCCAGATAAAAATTAGAGCAGCCAAGAGTGGCCAACAAAACCCTGTGGGCTCAAGGGAGTGAAATGAAGATCCCGCCCCTACATTGCTTGGAGGTTGCAGCAACCCTGCAGCTTCCAGGGGAAGCAGGGCAAGGCTGAGGCTGGAGGACTGGGCTGCCAGAGCCCTATGGCACCATGTCACCATCAGCGCCAGCCCCGTGCCCGCACATGGCAGCTTGGCACCCAGGAGCTGCTCCAGCCGGTGGAGCCAGTACTCAAAGCACACAGCGATGCGGAGGCTGGAAATGCTGTGACATCCTCCTCCTTTGGCCCCAGGGAAGCTGCCGTGCACCTGGAGCAGGCGCTGCCAGGGCAGACGGAGCGGCTGTCCCCACCCTGGCTGCGCTAATCTGGGCAAGGTACACACAGGATGGGAGGGGAGGCAGCGGGAGGTGAAGCTGTTCGCTCGAGGTCACCCAGAAGGTCGATGGTTCAAGTGCCGCCACTCCTTCCCAAGGCTGCCACACGGCTGGGAACTGAATTTTACTCAAAACTCCCCCCTCTTGCCAGCAGTCCGTGGGCAATCAGCTGTCGGCAGCCTGGGACTAACCTCAGACGGCTGCTGGCGGCCAGTTTGGAGTCACACAGTTAAAAATACCTTGCGGATGCCTTTCCTCAACTCTGACCCCGCGAGCCGGTGCTGCCGCCAGCCCTGCTCAGGGACGTGCCGGCGGGGTCCCCTGGGACAGTCACAGCCTGGGCTGTGCAGGGACAGCAGGCTGTGGCAGATGCTGCCTGGGGACTGGGTTTTTCTAAGAACCAAGGATTTCCACTTCTGGGCGGCTGCTGACTATATTCTCTATTGCCAAGCTGAAATAAGGGACTCAGCTTCCTAAAGCTTCCTTCCAGCAAGTGATGCCTGCACTGTCCAGCTTCCTCTGAACTGCAGCCTGGATTTCAGCAGCTTCAGCAAAATGTCTCCTTTCCTCTGGGACAGAGCCAAAACGTGGCCTCTGGTTCCTGCCAGTCTCAAGAGATGCTGGATGGGTGACTGCTCCTGCAGATTCCATGGTGCTGCAGCCATTTGTGGCATCTGCATTGGGGAAGAGTGTA
>NW_005054370.1:2616888-2621707 GCF_000277835.1 Geospiza fortis | reverse complement strand
CCCAAGCCATGGTGGACGGGAGGGATCCTTCTCCAAATCCCTTATGGTGAGGGCACACAGGGCACTTTACTGTTCCCATTCCCTGTGCAAAGGTCACCTACCAAAACTCATGAGAACTGACTGGCTGCTCCGTGCTGCTGGCAAGTGGGAATGGGAGAGGGATGGGTCCATCACTAGCAGGCACAGGCCAAGCTCTCTCCAGCCTGGGGCAAGCAGCCTGAAAGAGATGGTCCCATTGCCACTCTCCTTTCCCTCCCAAGGCGGGGAAAAGTGTTGTCCTTTCAATAGCATCCCATGGCATGGTGTTGTCCATGCCCAGAGTGAAAGCTCTTTCCCAGATGGACCAGACCCTCCAACTGCCCACCTGCGTTTCGGGCTTGACCATTCCAAAGTGGGAGAAGCCATCGCCAAAATCTTGCCAACTGCCTTAGCTGGATTGGGATATTTTCATGCAGCTGTGGCAGTGAAGGATGTGCCTGGGATCCTGATCTACAGTGGGGTTCCATATGCAGCTGACAGGAGAGGGACATGACAGCTACATGACCAGGATGTCCTGCACCACCCTGCATGTCCCCACATGGAAGCAGCAATCACTTAGCAGTTAGGGACAGTCTGTGTCCTGGGGAGAGGCATCACCCTGTTCTGGAAGCAGGAACCCGTCCCAGGACCCACACCCACCTTCCCATCCCTTTGGGGCCCTTGGTGACTGCTGAGTTATTCTGGGCACTGCGTTCCTGACCCCCTCCCCTCATCCCAGCTGCTCCAGGGCCGGCAGGGAGGGCAGCAGGTTCCTCCCATTGCCCAGCCCGGACGCCAGAGCCGGGCAGCAGCTGCTTGGGGACCAGCTGGGGACAAAGGCAACACGGAACAGCCCATCCCCCATATACCTTGGAAGGGACAAGGGCTGAGTTAGTTACAGCAAGGTCAAAGGCATGACAATACAACTCCAATAGAAAAGAAGGAGCAGGATCTGAGGCACCACAATACAACTCCAATAGAAAACAAGGAGCAGGATCTGAGGCACCACAATACAACTCCAATAGAAAAGGAGCTGGATCTGAGGACCCCCAGTCCCTGGGCTGAGCTCTGGTCAGCAGCTCCCCATAAAGGGATCAGGAAGGGGTTTGGGGGCAGTACATCAACCTCCCACCCCCCAAAGAACAGGCCCACCTCAGCACCAGAGGTAAACAGAGGCAGAGGCAACATCCTTGGCTCCTTGTCAGACCAATGTTGTGCCCAGCTTCCTGCAGGGACCCCTCTGCCAGGTCAGCCCCCTCCACCCCAGCCCTGCCCGGGCGCTCCCCACACCCCATCCCGACGGAGCAGTGGTGGGACACAAGCCAAGGCCTGCCTGCTCCCTGGACCCCTGCCGGGAACCTGATCTGTTTACGCCTTCCCAGCACGGCGGGTGCGTGTCAGGAACGGCCCCGGCAAGCCCGACTTGGCGGCGCAGGCAGGACGTGGGAGCAAGCCCTGAAACCCCACCTGCTGCCCCGCAGCATCCCGGGTGGGTGTAGGGAGAAAGTGGAGGAGCACAGGGAAATATGGGACCCTCCTGCCTCCATCTGCTCCTTTTTGTAGGAAAAGGCACCACTTCTTGCTCTGTGCTACCACTCCTGTGGCATCCATTGCCCCCTACCCTGGCCATGAGACCATGGCAGGTTGCTCCATCCCCAGGCTTGGCAGGGAACGGCTTTCTGAGCAGTGGCAATCCTTCTGGGAAAGCACCGGGAGAGCCAACTACCCCTGGAAGGCCCTGGAAGCCTCGTCCCTTCCTGGAAAACAAGGTACTGTTTTTGCAAACGTAGCCAGCAACACGTGTGGGTACAGGGGGCTGATGGCCACATGCTGGTCCCTGTTCCAGGGTCTGGGCTGTACTCAACTGGGGCTGAGAAGAGGCACCCACCTGCACTGTTCCTGGGAGATGTTCATCCAGGACTTCTTACCTGGTGTGAATTCAGTCTCACAAAGCCACAGGCATTTGGAGCAGGCTGCAGTGGGACAGAGTCATGACTTTCGGGACTGGGAGCTGGACACCTACTTATCCACACCAGGTTTGGGTTGAAAGGAACAGAGAAGCAGCTCCAGGATATCCATGTGCTGCTAAATATAACCAGTGGAACAGATGCTCCAAGACAGGGAGTTGCCTGCACCTTAACACTCTTGAGCAGGAAACTCAGGGCTCTCCTATTGCTTAAGTAGCTCTTGAGGTTTGGAGACACAGAGCAGGGTCAGAGGCAGCACCTCATTCTGTGCAGGAGCCTCCTTCCCTCTAAGGAGTGTCTCCCTTCTTTTTAAGCCAGCAGGATTAGCAGGTACTGGTTCAGGGAAGCCAGGAGGGCTCATGAAGCCCTTCCCATCTGTGTCAGCCCCACAAAACCAAACCAGAGCTGCTTCAGACCAATCAGAGCAGCCTGGGCTGCAGCCCAAAGCAATCCCTGGACCATGGCTGTGCTGGACCCCACACTGCTGGCCAGACTGACCGTGTCCTTGTGTTCCCTGTGTAGGCAATGATTAGCCACCAGGGAGGACTCTGGCCCCCTTTGGAGGCCACTGAGGCCAGTGGTTCTCATGTGGCCTTGCCATGGTAGGGACACATCCCAGGCCCCTGAGGGGCTGCACAGGCTGTGACTCGAGTGTCCTGCCCAGGGAGACAGGACACCCATGGAAGGGGAAGGTCGGTGGGGCTCCCAGTCCCCAGTCTCCATACTGCTATTTGTATCCAGTCCACCTCCAGCTGGAAACCCCCTTCAGGCTTATCCACGCCTGTCCTGGCAAAGAAACAAGGCAATGCTCCACAAAGGGCTGCTGGAGGGGGAGAGTGAGGCAGGCAGCACTAGGATAGATGCTCTGTGGGTGCAAGAGTCACCTGCAGAGTGGGTGGCAGAGCCTGAGCCAGCCTCACTGCTGGGGACACCTCAGTGACAGGCACCAGATGCCCTTGCCGTGCTTGCCAACTCCTTTCCAAGCAGACAGGGCCTTACACAACCAGCCGTGCCCAGCATTACGAAATCCCAGGAGTTTTCACCCCTCCCAGCAGAGCCACCCACCTCAGGTGGCTGAGCCAGACCCAGCTCCTGGGATGGCACCAGGGAGGACGGGGCAGGGGTCTGGGCACGGCATCAGTGCTGGGGGCCACATGCTCCCTGCGCAGCCTTGGCTGGGCCCGCGGGGAGCGGCGCTGGCAGGGCTTGGCGGAAGCACAGCCGGACGTGTTGCACCAGGCCTGGGATGCTGCAGGAGCCGCACGCCTGCCTCACGCAGGTTCTCCCTGCTCCCTTATCTCACCATCGCAGGCAGCCCTGCTCCCTTGCAGCTCTGGCCTTTCTCCCTGGGGTTGCAAACGGCTCGGGGTGGCTGTGCACCTACCCTGGGCAGCATCCCGCAGGAGCGAGGGATGGGCCAGAGTATCTAGCCCTTCCTTCCCTGGGAGGGTAGAGATCATACCAACAGAGCCATTTCCAAGCAGTTTGGGCATCTCCAGACAGGTCTGTGACTCACCATGACACCTCGGCAAGGCTTGGGTGATGTTACAGCCCCAAGGTTCAAACAGATCCCTCCCTCTCCATCCCGGGCACGATTTTTTAGGGAAGCCAGGATAGGATTTAGGGGGAGCCAGAATGCTCGCAGCTCCTCCCCACCCTCTCACTTGCTAGAGCAGCCAGAAAAAAAACCCGTGGTTTATTGTTATTTAGTTTCTTGCCCCTTTCATACTCCTTTGCCGGAGTTTTTGCCAGCGGCAGGCCCCGGGTCTGGCGGGGATCCAGGACAGCCGAGGCGCTTTTAAAAACAAAGCAGGGCGCGTGCATGCACACATACACGCACGGCGTCCAACCCCGCTTTTAACTCTTGCTGGAGCAATGCTGGTGGAAGCATCCATTTCCAGCAGGAAACCATCTTACACACGGTCCATCGTCACTGGGATCCAACAATTCACCTCCCACCTTCCCAGAAAAACCTCTTTGTGGCACTGGGATCCTGACAGAGAGGTGGCAGAAGTGATGCTGGTCATTTTTGTGGTCCACCAGTTCCCTCCTGGAACCAGCCAAGCCAGAGGAGGGAATGCCAGTGCTGGCAGTGTCCTTGCCACGTCCCCTTCTCTGCACCCTGGGGAGCACTGTCCTGGTTACTGTGCCCGTGTGCTGCTGGCAGCCGGGCACACAGTGTCCCAGGGCTGGGGCTGCCCTCCCTATCTGCCTTCAAGCTGTTGTCATCTGAATTATTGTGTGTTTCTGGGTCAGACAGCCAAAACGGCCTCTGCAGCCTTTGGGGAGGGACAGCTGAGCCCCCTGGTCTGGACTGAGTCACCAGGAAATGCCCAAGGGATGGAAATTCCCCTCCTGTCCCATACCTCAGCCTCCTGCCTGTGACACTGGAGATGGCTGCCAGCCTGGCTCCATCCATGGGCCTAAGGGACCTCCACATTTCCAGGAGATCCCAGATTCCCTGGCATACCCCAGTGCTGTCGGGCCATCTCCAAATGATGGCAGCATGGCCTGGAGCAGACTCAAAAGTCTCCACATTCATCCCCTCCCCCAGAAGGGTTAACCTGGTTTTCCCCCTACTCTTTCACAAAGATAAGAAAAAGTCAGCTGCAGTGGCCCAGGCTGACAGCAGGGACCACAGGCTGCCCTTTGGTGCCAATGAGCGTCCAAAGGCTGGGGACAGAAATACAGACCTGGGACAGGAGGAGATGTGGAGCTGTGAACACAGGGAAATGGGGGGCAGAGGGGCAGGGGCTGGGCCAGCTGATGCCCAGCACAGGCTCCTCCATCTCCCTGTATGATGCTGTTTCCTCATGCCTTATCTCCTGCACTGG
>NW_005054370.1:2609898-2616876 GCF_000277835.1 Geospiza fortis | reverse complement strand
TGCCCTGGCTCCGGGCGCTCCAGTGGCAGCTGGGCCCCTTTCCAAACACAACACCCGTTGGAGCCCAGCTTTGAAAACCAACTATCCCTTCACTCCTTCCGCTGCCTGTGTGGGGCTTTTCCTTCCCAGCTAGAGAGGTGGGAACGCCAGGATGGGAAAACCCACCCAGCAAACATCAGGCTACCAGAGGAGACCCCCTTTCCAGGGAGGTCAGGAGCCACAGGAGGAGGACGAAAGGATTGACCCCCACCTTTCCATGGAGCTGCAGCCCCACCACCATCCAGCCTCGTGGCTGCCGCACTCTCCAGAGCCTTTGAAGGCTCTTTTCTCCCGCTCCCACCACCCACCCACCACAGGCTGGTTCAGGAGCAGGTCTGGGCACGCTCTGGGGTGGCGGGGTCCCCAGCACGAGGCCACCGCCAGCCCGGCTCCCCGGGCACGGGGCCTCGCCCCGCTCCTGGCTCAATCCCGGAGGAAGAGGGAGTTTTGCCCGTTTCGGCAGAGTTTCTCAGCGTCTCTCCGCAGGCGTGCCCACGGCCTTTCCAAGTCGGAGCGCGGCTGTGGAGCCGGTCCAGCCCGTCAGACCTACAGCGTGCAGGGAGAGGACGGGAGGACACAGCCAAGGACGCTTTGGGAACTCGTCCTCGAAACTTGGGCTTCAGGGGATGTGGCCAGAGCCACACTTGTGCTCGGTGGCAGAGCTGGGTCCAGCCGCCTGCACTGCCCAGGGCAGGAGTGGAGCAGGAAAGGTGCCCAGGCACCCCTGCACCGCTGCCACCAGGGAAAGCCATCGGGTGTAACAGAGCCTGACACGATAAAGATCCTGCCCAAGGCCAGTCTGAGCTTTGCTCTCCAGCCACACCAGGAATAGCACCTGGAGTACCTGAGGGTTTGGGACAAGCCTTGCTCAGTAGCAGCAGCTAAGAGGAGGATAGTCCTCCTCTGTAAGGGGGGGTGCTGCCAGGCACAAAGGCACATCCAACACTATTACAAAATAACTAACGGATTGCAAAAAAGGAGCAACTTCTCCCCCAAACAACTACAGACCTGCTGGTGTTGGGAGAAGCAGAAATCCCAGCAGGTCATAAAAGGAGGGCGGATGTTTCTGCAGAGGACAGGGACACAGAGCGCCGGTGGCAACGGCTAACAAATCACAGGAGAGATATTAAACCTCACGCTTTGAGGCTTAAGCTGATACAGCTACTAGGGATTAGGAGGAAATTCAAGGGGGAGAGAAGGAGCGATTTATCCCACATCTGCCTGCTACAGTCTCACAGCACGTGGAGCAACATCGCCCTTCTCCTGCCAAACTGGATGGTGGCAGCAGCATCTGAGGGCTGCCACAGTTCTTGAGAAAACCTTAACATGCTTTGTGCTGCTGGGGTGCAGCGGTGAGAGGCTCCAACACAGGCCTGGAGATAAAGCCAAGACCAGCTTGCATTTAACAACTTGCTAGGTCATGACCCAAACACAGCCATGTCCCATGAGCCCACCCCAGTCCTTAATATCTAAGGTTTGCAAAGCACCAACATAGCTGGTGAAATGGGGCAAGTGGCTGACCGAACCTCCTCAAGGCAGCAGGTGAACCCCAGCAGAGCTTTGCTCCCTGTCCTTGAGAGTTTCACACCAGTTTGCTCAGCTGCTGCCCTTTCTTTGTACTTTGCATACGTTTAAACAAAAACCTTCACCACTCCCTTGAGGAAGGCAAACAGTGAGTCCAGCTCCCATCGCCTTTCACAGCTCCTCCAGCCCCCACTATCACAGGGGCTCCCCCTCTCCCAGCATCACCCTGGCATCCCCCCATCCCCTGTCCCTGGATCCTGCACTCAGGGATGGGGACACCCAAACTTTGCCGGGCACTGTCCAGCTCCAGAAGCTGTTGCCCCAGAGGGGCTGAGGGGCCTGGCCAGAGGGGCTCTGCCTCTCACCTCCCCCGGGAGCCCCAACCCCTCGGTGCTGGCCCTGGCCGGGCCAACTGGTGCATTGTTGGCGAGGGCAGCCGCCCAGGGACGTGATTGATCGCGGGGGAGAGAGGCCAAAGCCGTGATGGGTCGTTTAACAATTTCAATTAAACTCTGCAACGCTCCCGAGGCAGAGGGGAGGGGAGAGGGAGAAGGAAAATAAAAAGCGGGATGTTTCCATTGCCAGGGAGCCTCAGCAAAGCACGGCTGGCCCGGCAGGAGCAGCCTGGCTCTCCTAGACCAGAACCCCCTCCCTGGCTGCAGGAGTGACCACGGCGTCGCGCCGATGTCCCCTTCCCGCAGGCAGGACAGCTGCCCTTGCCTGCCCTTTCCCTCCTGGCTCCTGCCCCCAAAAATCTTGTCCCTGCCCGCCCCAGCACCTCGGAATGAGAGGTGCTGTGACCCACTTGTGCGGCAGCGCTTGCGCGGGGAGGAGGCTGCGCACGGAGAATATTAAACGCGTCCCTGAAGTTCCCGCTGCCGGGACTGGCGCTTGGATTTTGCTTACGTGCGGTGACTTTTTTAGGCACAGGAAGCCCCAGAGGGCTGATCACAGCGATCGAGCTCCCAATCCACTGACACAGCAGAAGGACTCTTAGAGGGATTCAAAAAAATATATAATAAAAAAAAATAAAAATCAGCATCTCAGCCTGTCATATGGAAAAGGCACTTTAATGAGCAGCAAAGGCAGCAAATGCTTGGCTCACATGGCATCGGTGAGAAGAGGGAAAGGGAACCATAAGGGACGGGGAGCAGTGGTGCCCTCCATGCCAGGGATGAGCCTCCAGCACCAGGCAAGCCCCACAGCAGGTCAAGCACAGGAGCCCCACTGAGGGCTTGCAGCAGTGGCCTTGGAGGGGTCAGGGGTTTTTGGCCCCTCCTTATAAAGGAATAAAATGAAAATAAGCCGAGGGAGCTGCTGATGCCGCTGCAGCGGGGGAGTTAAACACACATGTTCACATGGGTGCCCCACAGCTGCAGGGAGGGGAAGACTCCAGAGAGAAAACAGACAGGATTGAACTGTGAGAGAGTCACTCGAGGGTACAGGAGAAAACAAGTGTGACTTCACCCCTCTGGGTGTGCAAGAGGAGGAAAGCCATGAGCACCCCAGCCTGCACACACTGCCTGGCCATGGGACACCAGATTAGGGCACGGGGCTGCGTCAGCCAGCAGGACACTCATGTCCTGACATTATTTATTGCCTTGGGGGTGTCCTTCAACCCATCCACACGGGCAGACTGCTCTTGTTCAGCTCAGGGACCCTGTACAGGCACAGTCCCTGAGCAGTAGAGGCAATGGCACCCAGTACCTTCATCCAGGGAAGGGGCACCAGATGCCCCTGTTCTGGGGAGGAGGTGGTTCCCAGCCCTTCTGAAAGCCCAGCAGTTGAGATTTGCAAAGTTCTGGCCCAGTCAAAGCTTTCCAGTAGATGACCCAGGGGAGCTGACCGCCTCCTCACATTTATAATCCTCAGACTAACTCGGGTTTCTTCGTGCCAGTCTCTCCGCTCTGAGCTGCTCCTAAGAAGCCTTCTCCTGCCTGAGTTTCCTCTCTCCCTCCTCCGGACAGCTTAGTCCCCTTCAGCTTTCCCACCCACCCCCATGAGACCCCCCACGATGAGCAGCCTTGGCAGAGGTATCCACACTCCCACAGCCCGGGCAGCCAGGGTGCACCTTCCCCCAGCCAGACATGGCATCGAGAGCCCTTTTATTTACTTTTCCCAGTTTCCTTCTCTTGGTCTGTCAGGAGAAATGACCAGGAGCTCAGCTCTATACACAGGCTCTGTGGCAGTGGCCACGATCTCATCCACCTTTCCACCCTCCCTATCTCCTCCAGATGCTGTGCAGCATCTGCAGGACGCCAGTGCCCTTGGGGACACCCCCGAACCCTCTGTTCACTCCAAGCTCTGCTTGCTGCTGACCTTTCCGAGAGCACAAGCAAGAAAACAGCCCTGCTGAAGGGTTAAACATTACCAGACTGAAATTCAAGGCTTGACGATTGGTTCCAGTCGACTGGCTGGGATGATAATTTTTCACAAGATAAATACGGCTGGGAGTGAGCAGCAACCGCTAAAGACCCTTTGTAGCAGTGTCCCCCCCAAAGCGGCTCACTTCCCCCTGCCACGGCTGCTTCCCTTCACCCATAACTGCTCAGTGGCTCACACTGCAGGGCCCCTGGCCCCGAGCCCAAGGGGAACCCCAGCTCAGCTGTAGGATTGCTTACAGCCCAGTCATTCATCCGCACGGGCTGTGCTTGTGCTCCCGCCTCCGGCCGCAGCATAACTCATGTGCCGGGGGTCAGAGCCAGCACTTGCACCCCAGCTTGGCCAGCACTGAGACTCACACCCCGGGACTGGCAGGAGTGCCCAGCCAGGGGGAGGGAGCTCACGGCTCTCTGCCCAGGTACTCACTGCTCTTGGACGCCTTGATCTTGGCCACCAGCTTCTGCACTCCAGGTACGTCCCCGTTCTTCACAGCCTGGATCAGCTCCTGCTCGCGCCCCATCGCAGGCAGGTGGGAGCAGCAGCAACGCAGAAACCCTCAGATCCCAGAGGTTTATAAAGCCATGGGAATAAGCCCCTAATTCCTCAAAACACACTTTGATGAGAGATGAAATCCAAGAAGAAAGACACTTTACAATCCCACAGGGCATAAAAACCAGAAGGAAGAAGTCTTTCTGTTAAGGGCAGAAGTCCCCTTCTGCATCAGGAGGAGCAGGACCCAGATGGGGTTTGGTTGGAGAACATGCAATCAGTTAAAACAAAAATTACTTCAGTGCTCAGGGACAGGCTCCCAGCAGCACAAGAGCTCCGTGAGACAAAGCCAGGCAGCTTGGGGCAGGGTGTCCAGCGCTGGCAGCATTGGGATGCCCTCAGCCTCTCACAGCACTCCTGGAGCCAGAGGTGGTGTGTTTTGCTCCCTTCAGCAGGCTCTGCTGCGTTGACGAGTGCCTAATTCATCCCAAAGGGATTACGGGCTCGTTGCCATCTGGAAGTTATAGATCCTCCCTCTCTGGTGCTCATTAGCCCCTTCGCTTTGGCATTCCTCTCGGTGACAGCACTGCAGGCACGCTGGGGAGCCCCGTGCACGGCCGAGCCCCGGCACGGCAGCCCGGGACCTGCGGAGGGAAGAGCACAGTCAGCCCCCAAAGGCCATTTACCTCCCGGCTCCGTCGCGACAGCTTTTGTATCCGTGCTGAAGAACGAATACTTTGACTATATTTAGTCCTGGAGGGACTTGGCTCATCCTTACGCTAAATGGAGAGGGAAGAACCTGTGGAGGAAACCTCCCGAGGGTGCTGCCCCCGGAGCGGGACAGGACACAGCTCCTTCCCTGCCCTCCCGGGGCCAGACACAGCACGTCCTCCCTGAGGGCAGCACACGGGGCTTGGGGCACACGACGTCTCCCCCTCTCCTTTCCTGGTGGCAGCACACAAGGAATGGAGCTGGGAAGGTTTAGCCAAAGCTCTCTGCAGCCCATGGGAGTGGGTCAGCCTGCCTCGCACTCTCCTCCTCCCGTGCAAGGATAAACCCTCACCCTCCAAACTTCCCAGGACGCTCCATGCCCTGGGACCCAAGACACTTCTTCACCAGTTCAGGAGCTCTCTCTGGCCCCAGTGAGGAGCTGTGTGTAATTCAGCAAAACTGTGCTCAGAATAAGATCAAAGCCATACCCTGGCCAGCCAGGGTACCCAGGAGAGGGCATGGGGTCCTGCAGAAGCAGTTCACATGTCCCAGCCTGTGCTCCCACAGTGCAGCCGGGCTGCCCAAACTGTGTGGCAAGAAAATCCCTCCTAGTTCAGGGCCATGCATCTGGCAGGCTGCTCCGACACCGGGGAGGAGCGTGCGTGCAGGAGAGCAGGGAGCACACACCGTGCCAGCTGCGAGGCTATTGCCAGATCACCCCACAGCTTCCCCTCTGCCCATCCAGAAGGGATCAGAACGAACTGATGGCTCGGTGGAGTCTCCCTTCCTAGAGCGCTCGCCCTCCACAGTTTATGTAACAGCGGGTGTTGCTTCCTCCAAGCAATCGAGGTCACTGTTCAGAGCATGGAAATCACAGGCGAGACAAGGCAACAATGACAGGTCCTGTTGGGGTGGGGGCAAAATCAGAAGGAGAATCCCATGGCATTGCTCAGCCGGGAGCTGCAGCTCCACATAAACATGGACCCCTCACGGCTTCCCCGTGTTCCTGCACTCCCCAGGGTGCAGCAGCACAGGGCAGACAAAAAGATGATCCTCAGGTACTGCATTGGCTTCTGGAACAAGGGAGTGTGTGATTCCCTCGCCAGGCTGGGGGGTTCTCCCCCCACCCCCAGCTCATTTAGCTGATGAATCTCTGGGCACTGAAGCTGGTTCCCCTCGGGGTCAGCTGCCATCTCCCCTCGTCCTGGGGCACCTGCACAAGCTTATCTACCTTACAACAAAGTTTCAGCCACTTGACTCACACTAACCTCTCGCTGCAAACAAATCCCCTCCCGAAACCTCCTGTGTCGCACCGTCTTCAGAACTATTTCGTTTAACCCTGTGCACTGCACCCAACTCTGCGCTGCTCCTCAAGAGCGCTCACAAGAAGCGAACGTGAGGCGGTGAGACGACTTTGTATTTGAAAAGTCTGCCCGCTCTCTTGGAAAACAGCCCCGGTGCTGCTGCCTCGGCTCCCGGAACACGCGGGGCTCAGCGAGCAACTCGGAGGGACCGAGAGCTCCCAATGCCGACCTGCACCTCCTCAGCCTCCCCAGAGAGGAGCAGCGAAGATAAAGTTCGAGAAACGCTCAAAGCTGGAAAAGCAACAGCAAAACATCCCTCCCACACGAGCAGAGCTGAGCCTCCAGCCCAGGAATCCACCTGGAGAACCAAAGTATCCCAAACATTCCCGCAGCCAACGGCAGCGCCGGGGGGAAAAAGGAGGGAGAAAAGAGGGAAAAAACCCCAAACAAACCCAAACCAGTTACGTAAGTGGCAGAGGAAAGATGCAAAGGAGCTGCAGGCACCCGGCCGGGTCCCGAGGGGCGGTGG
>NW_005054370.1:2596744-2609193 GCF_000277835.1 Geospiza fortis | reverse complement strand
GGGAATCCTCCATCCTCCTCAATCCAGCTCCGAGCCGGTGGTCTGGGACTGGCATCGTACGGGACCGACCTCATGCTTGATCCGGGCTTGGTCCGGTGCTACAGGACGGGCCTCGGAGACAGATCCCCATCATCGATCCAGGAGCAACACGGTGCTCTGGGAACCAGCCCTCCCCCTCAGCCCTTTGCCCGCTCCACCCCCAGCCCCTTTGGCGGAGGGGCTGCATCGTGCCACTGATGGCACCCATGGGACCAAACCAACCGATCCCCAGCTGTCCAAGCCCCAAATTAATCCTATTCTCACAAAGCACTAAAACCACCAAAAATCACCCATTTCTGCCAATCTTCAGCAGAAGCAGCAGAGGCAAGTGCTCCCTCGAGCACAGTTATTTTAAAACGAGAGATTGCCTAATAAAGCTGGACAGTTTTTGTTGCATGATACCACTGGATTATCATCAACTAATCAGATTAAAAACACACGGAGGCTTTGGTTTTATTCGCTAAATGGCCAGCCCACGGCTCCCTGGGGGAGTTGCAACAATCCCACGCCTCTTCAAACCAGGCCCCCGAGACATTTCACCAAATGATGGTTTCATGAGCAACCCCAATGAGGGGGATCCTTGGCAAGGAGGAGGGACTGACATCTCCAGACACACCCTGTCTTTTCAGCTCGGGAATAAAGAGATTATTATGCACATCTAATTATAAATGTCAACACTTTATGGCTGCTATGCTGAAGCACGAAGCTCTAAGTAGCCCTGCTAGAAAGGGCTGTGAAGTGAAAGGTCTTGTTATTCCTCCTCTGAGTTTTTCCAGAGCTTGTAAAGCGCAGTGACATTTATAATAATCCTCTGAATTTATATGGCACCTTTGGTCCTTCTAAGGATCTTAATTAAGCTTTGCAGCTCCCTGAGCACAGAGTAAACCCACTTTGCAAAAGAGGAGCCCAGGTCCTGTTTGGTACAAAATGTGTGTCCCATTTCAGGCAGGGGAAGGACTTTTACACCCCAGTGACCTTCAGCACACGCTGTTACACCACAGTAAGGGCACAGCACCCTGACATCCCCAGCCAAAGGCTGTGCTGCTGCAGCCACACTTGTGTGGGTAAAGCTGGGTAATTCAAACTTTAATCTCTGGTGTCACACAAGCCTTTTGAATGGAGGGTGTCATTGGAGGGGTTTACTAGAAATCAACAATTTGTAGTGCAGCCTCAAACATTTAACCACATATTGGCAGTCCTGACGCTGCACCAGTGCCTTCCCTCTATGGCCCTGCCTGCAGGGAGTGCAGCTGGGAGGAGCAGGCAGCAGCCCCCATTTCCCCCCATGAATCCCAGTTTTCCAGCCACCCTTGAAGGTTGAACAGCTGGTTGGTGACACCAGTACAAAGAGCTGCCAGTGGCTTCAGCCGAGCCCACCTTGCAGAGCTGACAGACCCCCCCATGACATTCCCCTGTGCCTGCAGGTGCTGACAGCACCGATTGAGTTTTCACTGCAGAGGAAGTCCTTTAACAATTTACCCCCTTCTACGCACCAGTACAAGATGTTTTAGAGTCTAGGGGGTTTCAAGGTGCAGGCACAGTTGTGTGGCCAGCTCTGCCCTCAGCCTCTGCAGAAAGGTGCCCAAGGCAGCACTGACTTGTGTCTCTCACTTTGTGAGGGGCCTGGGGCTCCAGCCGGGTAGGGCTGCTCAGTTCTGCGGGGCCCCGGTTCCTGCTTGCAGCTCCTCAGGTCGATGTTGCCATCTAGAGGTCCCTGCTACGGCGATCGTGTCCTTGTAAAGTACTGGGAAGGAGGTCGTTGGGGTTTTTTCGAATTCAATGCAACAACTCGAAGCAGTTTTATTAGGTTAGCCCATGTCTTGGGTG
This sequence comes from Geospiza fortis, assembly GCF_000277835.1. NCBI lineage: Eukaryota > Metazoa > Chordata > Aves > Passeriformes > Thraupidae > Geospiza > Geospiza fortis. The sequence continues at coordinate 2,607,327 of NW_005054370.1, read as the reverse complement.
GCTGCAGCTCATCCTGGCTTGTCTCACAGCCCCTGCAGCTATGCAAACCCTTCCTCTCTACTCTGGCATGGGGTAAAACACTCAAAGCTGTGCATTTGCTGCCCGGCATGGAAGCAGCCACACTGCAGAAGCAATACACACAGTGGTATCCACAGCTGCTTCATGGCCAGCGCTGGCTCTGGGTGAGGCTGTGACAAACATGGCTCCAAATTTTGGGGTGCAAGACTCCCAGTCCCAAATCTCACCCATGAAAACCAAACTTGGAAGTTCATGGCCATTTCATCCTCACTGAATGGGCAGGAGGTCTGCAAAGGCCCATACCAGACATCCAAAACATTTAAAGTATGTTATGAACCAGCTGGATGGAAATACACTTCTCCCCTTTCAGCAGTAGCTCAGGCTTCTCTTTCTCTTTTCCTCTTTAAAAAAGAGTGCTGGTTTTTAAAAGTGTGCCCATCTTGACCCCAGGCCTTGCTGCAATCCCAGGGCTGCATCTCAGATAAGGGAGCAATGGCAGTTTGATGCCCATGGCAAGGGTTGATTCCCTGGATGGGTGTGCAGAGGCTGTGTTGGACCACAGGATCTGTCCTGCAGGGAGGAGGGTGCAGGCTGAGGATGAAGCAGGGCAAGGAAGGGCCTCTCCTGCACCAAATCAGGCCACACCAGAAAGCAGGTTATTGCCCAGATTTAAAGCCACCCACAGGAGCCCTTCCTGCAGCTCCTGACATTTATTCACACATCACCTGGCTCCCTGAGCACTGAGGGGTGATGGGTGCCCCACTGCTGGGCTTTGCTCGTGTCCTTTAGCAGCCCAGCAAGTCTCAGTCTCATTCCTGATCCTCAGAAGTCACATCCTGTCCCCAGGGAGCCTTTCCTGTGCAGGGATCCATCTCCTCCCACATTTCATCCAGGCCAGGCATTTCCCACCCTGCTCAGCACTCCACCTCGCAGGCACCAGTGTGAAGGGCAAAGTGAGAGCAGGGCAGAGATCTGCACACAAAGGTGCTTACGTAGGTATTTACTCCACTGCCTCTTACACACCCTCCTGGCAAGAGCTGCTGCTGGAAGCAGTCCAAGGAGATGAATTAGGAAGCTTGATCAAGAGAGAAATGCACTGCCCACAAGGAGGAGGAAGAGGATCACAGCTCCCTCCCAGGGACCAGGCTCTGGCAGACAGAGCTTTGGGCTGGTTTGGCCCCAGACACCTCCTGCCACGCCACAGCACAGCTGCACAGCTGCTGCCTGCAGCTGGCCACTGCCACCAGGAGGGCTTCAATGCCAGGATACATCCCAGACCCAAGCCAGAACTTGGACACAGCTCCATGAACTCATGCCCTGTGAAAGTGAACATCAGCCTTAGTGTGAAATGCAGCAGTGCCTGCCCTTAGCAGAGCTGGTGGGACCTGCTGGTGGCAAAGAGCTACAGAAACCCACCCAGAGTCAGCTCTCAGGCAGGTAGCAGGGCTTGGTGGTTTAGGAAGCTCTGCTCTGGTAGTACCTTTTGCAACAAATAGTTTCCCCTCACAAAAGTAATCAGGTCACCAACACCTTGCTGGCAGTCCAGCTCTGAGCTCCCTTGAAAAGCAACTCCTCAGCCCTGGCTGGAAGACGTGCAAGCCAGGAGTTACAGCCTGCACCAGCCCCTGCCCTGGCACAGCAAACCCAAATCCTTCCCCTGAATCCCTGTGGGAACTTGGGCAGGTGCTGGCACGGGGCTCCTTCCCACATGCCAGCTCCTGGCTCCCGCTGGACTCACCCTCCAGGTACACGTGAGCTGCTGCTCGCACTGTCCTCCTCGCCCTGCCTTCCTCTTCTTGTCCCCCTCCAGCCTCCCTGCGCTGACAGTCACTTCTTTCTGGTCTTGTGCCTTTCTTTTCTCTCTGTCTCCCTTGCTTAGTCCCTTACTCAGGAAATTAAAGATAATCCTCCCTTTTTTTGCAGCCGGATTCCCTGTTTAACATTCGCTGCATGTGCTTGCACTGATTCAAAATGGGATTAGACTTTCTGTTGCTTTGATGTCATTTGCGCTTTGCACTTAAGGCAGAGGGGGGAAAGAAAATGTCTGTTAACAAACGTCTTGGATTCCACCCACCCACTTGTATCCATCCTGGAAATGAAGGTCAGGCACATTTACCTGCAGAAACCGAGCCCCCTTCTAGGATTGATGAGGGGGGAATAAACCAACTCACAACTGCAGCTCCGCATTCACAGCGTGTGGACCTTATTCCCTGGAAACACCCAAATTTCGCTCTGGCTCCGTTATCATCCAGCTGCGTGGAGGCTGAATGGCTCCCATGAGGAGGGAGGTGTCATTAATCATCCGAAAACCACAACTCGTTGGCTGTCAGTGGATATTGCAACCTCCAGCTGCCGTGCAGCAGGGAGCGCGTGGGCCACCGGCATCGCTCCAAGGGATTGGGGCTGGGGCTGCCCGCTGGGAATACCCCGAGCTGCTCCTGAGCTGCTGCTGCAGGGTGGCTGTGCTGGAAATCCACATCCTGGGGCGTGACATTTGTGCACAGGCACAGTTCATAACTTTCCAGGGCATTTCCCTCTGCTTCCTCAGGCCTGAACTTCTCCCCCTTTGGAAGATAAGGATTTGGGGTTGTTCTTACTGCTGGTCCTTCCAATGCCAGTACGAAGCAGATGAAGAACATTTTCTCATGTTGCCTGAAAACATTTTGCTTTGCTTCCAAGACACCACTCTTCAAATCCATGATGTCCCAAGTGGCACAGTTCACACTGGAACTGTATTCCTGTTCACAGCTGGAACAGGATCTCACACCAGAAAAGAGCATTTCACAAGGGATTCTGCAGAGCCATGGCCAGGGCTGGGATGTGACAGTGGATCCTATTCCTGCTTATCCAGGACAGTCCACGGTCTCCAGAGCCTCACAGGTGGCTTCTGCTGCCTGCTCCTTCTCCATTCCCACCAGAGCTTCCCTTCACAGCAGCTGTGTCTCCTCTGGGTAACAGGCAGATCTGGGCACTGCATAACTGGAGATGTTCCAGTGTCCCTGAAACCATCCCAAGACCTTCTGCACATTGTTTAGAAGAGCAGCTCCAGGCATGAGCACAATCCAGCCATGACCACAACATACCTCACAGCCCTGAGCCCCTGGGGAGGCACAGCCAGCACCAGCAGAGCAGAAGTGGGGACACACCTAGGCAATCCTGGGGCTCTGGCAGCTGTAATCCCTGTCACCCACACCACACTGCTGTACTGCAGCCCTGACTGGCACTGCCACCACGCTGGGCTTCCTTCAGGACTGCCCAGGGACTCAGGACACTGCCAACAGCACAGTGTCTAATCCATTTTGCCTGGTGCACACTCACAGACTTGATTAATGTCTGCAATGAGCTCCATCCATCATCAGGGAGTAAAGGAGATTAACTGTGCAGCACGCCTGCCTTGCGTTGATCCCATTCTCCAGGCCTCCTGATTAATGGCGAGGCCGCCTTATCTGCCAGGCCAGGAAACACGAGGATCCGGCCTGCCTGTGGATGGAGGGAAGCTGTGGGAGCTTGGGAGCAGACAGGGCAGTGCCAGCACAGCCACAGCACACTCTGCCATCGGGGCCATCCTGCTGCACCTCTGCTCCCCACGCTGCCAGCTCTGCTCTGCATTCCTATGGATCCCTCCATTCCCACTGCTCCTCTCTTCCTCCTCCTGGCCCTTCCCAGCCATGCTGACAGAAAGAAGAGCAGCAATTGCAGCGCTGATGCATCCATGCAGGAATGCAAGGAAACCAAAGTCTGGGGCTCCATTTTCCCTCGATGGGTCAGCAGGGAAGATGTCATTCCCCATCCACAGAGGGAATTCGGATGAGTTGATTTGGAGGCCTGGAATAACCCAGGCAAATCCCCTCCTGGGGTGGGGGTGAGGCTGCAGCTGACCAGGGCTGTGGAGAGGCTCGGCCGAGCCCTTCCCGGGAGGACACGTGTGTTTAGTGGATGCAGGGAATTAGCAGTGCCATCTGGATGGGCTCCAGCTCCTGCCCCTGGCTCGCTGCTGATGCTTCATTAACAGCTCCCTCCTTTCAGCTCCATCTCCTCGGCTTCTGCTGTGATCAGCTGGGCTGGAGTTTTGTTGTCTTGGGTTTTTTCCAAGTGGAAATTATTTCTCATTTCTTTTAACAATCAGGACAGAGAGAAAGAGACAGGAGAGGAAGGAATTTCTAGGAGATGAAAGGGCAGGATTAAGGACACGGCTTTCACTTTGTTATCCCTCTAGTGTGGCTAAGAAATTCCTTTCAGAAGAAGGCTTTAATTAACTATGATTTCTGATGGGAATAAACCCTGGGCCTAGAGATAGGTCTGGCTTCTTGGGTCTGCTGACAACCTCAGCTGCAACCTCAGCAGCCCAGATTTGTACACACACACACATGGTGTTACACAAAACTTAGCACATTTAAAATTGCTTTGCAAAGGCACTGACTGTCACCCCAGTCTGGAAAATAAGGATCAGAGGAAAAAACCCCAGGCATTAGCAGGCCACTGTGCAGGGTGCCAGTGGAAAGATGATCTGAGTGCGATGAACCATGGAGCTGTGGTGGCTCAAGATGTGGCAAGGGGCCTTTGCACAGAGTAATAACCCAGGGCAGGAGGCAGTAGAAATATCTCTGTTGCCTTCCAGACCAGCAGCCCTTCTCACACAACAGGAAAAATCAGGGAGAGAAGAGAGAAAGACACCCAGTGGCAAACTGGGACATTTAGAAAGCATTGCAGTGATGTATTTGCATCTTCCACTGCCGCAAAACCTCCAGGAACTGAGTCAATCAAAAATAACATTTGGGGCTGATTTTTATCCAGATGAACTCTCTCCAAATATTTTAAGGCAACCAGCAAAATGGCCAGCTTCTGCTTGTTTAACCCTTCTCCTGGAACCTGCACTGATTCTGAAAGAATGCACCATTGGAGAAAGCATCTTTTCTGTGAGCCTGACCTGCAGAACTGGATGTGGTACCAGGCCTATTCATCCCCAGCACCACCCTGGTCACCTCTCTGTGCCCTAACTCTGTCCTGACTCACTCAGTGTTCCTGCAGCTCAACTTTCTGTGCAGATCTGGACATGAAAGATGAAGAATCCACACAGATTTCCAGAGGAAGCCTCAGCCCCAGTTTACACAACAACTCCTGCCAGGGAAACATCTCAGCAGGTCCCTCTGAGAACCACATTTACCTTTTTCTGAGCCATGTTAAACAGGGAGCTCACACTGAACCCACATCTTGCTCCTCTCCCATCTTTCCAGCTAATGAACTCCCAGCTGATAACAAATGCTGGCTGCTGCTGCTGGAGCATCTGCCTCTGCTCATGTTTAACAGCCCAAGAGGCAAAGCACTTTACTGATTATTGTTTTCATAAGTGAGCATCATTTTACTTTTTCATTATCATTTTAAAACGTTCCCACCCCTTCCACTGCCCTGAGCCGCTGCCTCCAACCCCAGCAGATGCCACTGTGCCCTGCAGTGGCACGGGGAACATATGGTTGTTTTCCCTGGGGGGAAGTGGAGAGGAAAGGAACATCTGGCTGCTCCAGTAACCCAGCTGCTGAGGTGAGCAGAGCTTTTCCTGCAGGTTTGTGTCAGGAGGGTTTCCCATCCCATGCTACCACTGCTAACAGCCCCCTTGACACAATGCTTCAGTCTCACTTGGGATTTAATGCCTTATTAATTTTACAGATTTTGTGCTTGTTCACATCTTCTGCAAACTAAAAATTTCCTGTGACATGCTGTATCAAATGTTTTACTGGACTTCAGGTAGATTTAAAAAATCAACTATTACTGTTTTCTTTCCCCCCACCTGCCCCTTCTCAGGACTAGGCAGCAGGATTGCAGTCTCTGGTTATAAAACACCACTTTTTTTATTAGCTCTGTCCTAAATCCTTACACTTGGATTTGCAATTTCATGTGACAGTTCTTTCCAGACTTTGAATGGAGTTTATCTCGTTTCCCTGACTTGAACCTCTCAGGATTTTCCCTTTTGCTTCATCTTGGATCTGTAATTTCCATTTCCATTTCCAAGCTTAACAACATCCTAATTCTCATTGAAAAGAGGGATGGCATAGCACTCATTTTGTGTTGGGCAGACACCAATTCTTGATCATCAACCCTCCACATCAAGTCTCCTGTTCTGTCTCCTCTTCAGCTCCATGAACAATTATCCACAAGCCACAGACCCAAGCTGAAACTTTCTTCCCTCAATTCAGACTCAGGAGGAATTCAGATTCCAGCTGCCTTCTCCTTGTGCTAATGCCTGCTCTTGTAAAAGGGAATCAGTGACTAACAACAAATACATACCCTGAGGCAGTATTTGTCTCCCTGAGGGCTCCTGGCTGTTCCTGTCCAACGTCAAGATGTGCTGGCAGTTTCTTATCTCTGACAAGGACACGGGGATCTGCCCATTTCACCAAGCACACATCCACATCCCTGACCTCAGCACATTGGCTGACCCAGCCCTGGAGCCCAGCAGCCTCTCACAGGGCAAGTCCTGCTTAGCCCCTTGTTATTTTTGGCTGTGCCTTTGTCTCTGGGATCCTCTAACCTTTAGCAATGAAAACAAAACCGCAGAAGGTGCTGCCCTGGCCTTTGGCTCGCTGAGAGCAGTGGGATGGGCAAAGGCTGAGGGCTTAAACCTCAAATTAGCAGTGTGGGACTGGAATGAGCCAGGCAGCTTGGACCTGTCATTTCAAGGGCAGGAACCAGTAGGGAGAGAGGAGGTCATCATCTGGTTTCAGATAAATGCCCACTTTGTGTTAACTAATTAGAAATCCAGCACAGATAACAGAAGAGCTTAGATGACCATTTAGCTGAAGAATTCCTGTAAAGCCACATTGAGCAGCTGAGAAAGGGAATTCACCTGCTGCTTTCATTAGAGATGCTCATGTCCAAGAGAAAGCAGAGCCTGGGAGTCGGGAAATCAGGAGTTTGCTCATGGCTCAAGCTCATGGTTCATAAATAGCAGCTCAGGGCAGAACTGGATCACACTGTAGCACTGACGTGAATCAAGTAAGGCACCAAGGCAACATCAGCCTCTTTCCAACCTGCCAGACCATACATACAGCTGTGCACATCTGGATCAATGACAGCAGCACCTGAGTCAACACCAAGCTGCCTTCACAAACCTATTCCTCCAAACATTTGAGTTTTCTGTGTTTAGTTTTTTAATCAGATCATTACCTTCAGTACACATCCCTCTGTGAAGATAAAAAAGTTGTGCTGAGATAGACATTGCCGGAGAAGGGATAAGATGCTGCCTAAAACAGGGCTGTTGTAGAGAGAATTGCTGTCAATTTTTGACCTCAAGCTCAGCATGTGGCTTTAGGGAAATTGTTGAAGTTTGCTATCACTTCTCATCTACAGGGAAGGAAAATGTTATGTGGCAAAGACCCACTTTCATCAAATGAGATAAAATGAAACAGCAGTTGGAAACTGTTTTATCAATCTTGCCTGGAAAGGAGGGAGACTGATGTGCAGCTATCAGACAAAGACAGCACTCAGTCAGCATGGAGGGTTGATGCACCATGTCTAACACATCCTGAGTGAGATCATCCCTATCCCTAAGGCCACTACAAGGACAAAACTTCATCCATTAGGCTACTTGGTCAATATAATCACAGTCAGAGAGCTAAGCAATAAAAATGCAGAGGCCCATTCTGTAAGTTTGGAGTCATGAGTAAGGAGAGCAATGAGTTAGCAAGGAGGATTTGCAACCTGGCTCTTAGGAAAGACTTCTCTCTCCAGAGTGCAAATCAGAAGAGCGGCCAGGTGCAGAATAAATATTTAGCAAATGAGAAAGTCTCCATTTAATGAGAAATTATTTGGTGAAACCAGCTGGGGAAATGGTTTCAGTAGCATGGTAACAGAAGCCAGCGCTGCTCTCTGCCCCATGGGATGCTGCGGTTCCACTCGTGTTGCGTAAGTCAGGATCTCCAGCTGGGACAGGCACAGGAAATATAACTCATTACTGAAATGCAAGAGCCTTTCAGGGTTAAACTGCTGTTAGACCAGCCAGATTCATTCCCTGGTTGCAGAATTTGCCCAGCAGCAGCTTTGGATGATTGCTATCTTTCTTCATAACAGCGACGTTGCAGACAGGATGGTCTAAGTGTAGTGGTGATGCCAAGTTTGTAGGAAGAAGTAATTTTTCTTTCTTTTATGTTCAAGGGCTGAGCTCCATTTCCTCACTTTTATCTACATCATTAGGCTGTTGAGATGGCAGTTCCCTGTCTAAATGTTAATTACTATATCTCTTTCTTAAGAGGTGTTTTCAAGGGGTTAGTGCCTCAATCTTCCTTGTAATTACATGCAGTGGTTAGCACAACTCATCGGCTATATCCCAGGGTCCCCTGAGAGCTCATGCCTGCTGCAGTTTCCAGTGGATGAACACTCACAGAACCAGTCCTTCAGAGAGCTGCTGTCTCCAAGTGTTCAGGCAGATAATGAGCCGATTACTGTGCCTGCTCCTGCTGCCGACGGCGAGCTCTGTGCACAGACAGGCTGCACATCACCAGTTGCTGCACTTCCAATTCCTCCCTTCTCTCTACCCCTTCAAACTCAGCAAAACTCTGCACAACCAGTCCCTCCCTGGGGCAAGAACTTCCAGATTATTGACAGAGCAAAAAAAGGGGAAAACAAACCTTGTCAAAGCCTGAATACAAAAGCCCAGTAATTAAACAGTGACACAGAAATGGTGGTGAGGCAGATCTCAGACACTGAGCATGGTTTGTCATGTTAGGGACAGAGCTGCTCTGGGTTTTTGTGCCTCTACAGCTGAGAAGAAGGAATTACAGCTTCCTCATGTGTGAAGCTTTTCTAAGTGAACAGCAATAGCTGAGATTGCAAAGTAAAACTAAATGTGTGCTATAACTGCTAAACTGCTATATTTAAATGTCAGATTCTTTCTTTGAAAGCTATAAGATACCACATTCCTCTCCAGGGAAAGTGAGTAGGAGCCTGTCTATGCAGGGAAAATGTTTGCAATAGCAACTGCCTACCAGTTTCCTATGCAAACACTCCTAATTCATATTTCAAGCCTGGATGAAACTAAATTATCTGAAGGCACTCTTCAGAGGACAGCACTCTGTTCACAACACTCCAACACCCACACACAAACCAGTGCTTGCTTTGCAGCAGTAGCCCCATACAGATGAACACTAACATTCATCCAAGATGTGAATGAAACAGTTTTTAAATAAAGTATTAACTGAGAAACATCACTTTTCAACAAGTTGTACATGTTCAAAACTTAGATTCCACAGATACCTGCCATGGAAAAAAACTCACAGGCAAATCACTGACTGAGGCAACTCCAGAGACTCAACAAAAACCTTACAGCAGAGCAGACAAATTGGCCTCATCCTGTCTCTGATTTCTAAGAGCTTCAATGCCCGGGCAAAATGTGCACCAGGTTTCTGTCTGCTGCTGGTCCACTAGAGGACAACCTAATAATGATGAACTCCTTTGGGTTACACAAAAATGGCCCCTACTGAAATTGCTGCTGCCAAATCTAGCTGGGATTGCTGCTCTGTGTGCGCTGGGCCTCCCTTTTAGAGGTACAGATTGATTCCTACAGAATTAGGAAGCTCCAAAAATTTCTCCTGCAGTTGATGCCAGCCTATGCAACTACTGAAAGAGACAGAAACAAGGGAAATTTCCAGGCAGACATGTGTCGTTTTTATAAAGCAAACCATATCCACTGCACTGCGCTCTGCCACAGAGAAAACCCTGCCTGTTGCTGCTCACAGGCAGAAGGATTTCTCACAGGCTTCTGACATGATACCATGGTTTTTTTCAGTCCAGGAAGTGCTCTGAGGTACAGAATGATCTGTTTGCCTTGGTAACATGTGATTTATCAAACCGTAAGGGAGGAATCCATCTCATGTATAAACAGTGGCCAGGAGCACAAGACAATCATCAGCTCAAAGCCACAGAACAGCACAGGCTACAGCTCTGACAATGCAAAGAAAAGGAGTAAAACACCTTCTCAAAACCCAAGGGAGTCCTTTCCTAGTATTTTTAAGGAAAATAGAAGACAAATAAAATCTGAGCTAGCAACAGAGCTAATTTCTGTAGCTAGGAAGCAAATGAGCTGTGGCAAGAACCAGAACAGCAGAAAACGGCAGAGAATTAATTACAAGTGAAGTGTCTCAGGTTAGAATTGTAGTTAGAGGCATCAGAGGGTAAAAGCAACAGTTTTCAGTGGGTAATTTGCTTCTTTAACATCCTTCAGCCTCACTGGGGCTGTGCCTATGGCTCGGGGACGAAAAGTGCATGTGTCTGTAAAGAGAAAAATACACACTGAAGGCAGATCAGAAATACTTAAAAAAAAAAAAATTTGGTACTCCTCCTGAGGCCGGCGAGCGCAGGCTGGCTGTGACCGGGAGGGCGCAGATCCCAGCCATGCCCTCGGGGTGTGATGTGCGAGGGCACTGCCCAGCCCCGGTGTCGGCCCCGCTCCGCACCCGCGTTCCTCCCACCGGCGGCGGCGAGGGATGCTCGCCCCCGGCGTGTCTGCCCGAGTCAGCTGCTCCTTGATGTCAGAACCTGCTCGGGCTCGGCGGGGCGGGAGCGGCACCGAGCGC
>NW_005054370.1:2558468-2596365 GCF_000277835.1 Geospiza fortis | reverse complement strand
GACGGGCTGGGTCCCGGGGCTGCGGGACCCCCGGGCACCGCCCCGCGCTGAAACACGGCCCGGCCCCGGGCCAGCCGCTACCTGTTGGCTGCCAGGCAGCAAACTCCAGCAGCCCGCCGGTCCTGGATGTTGGGAAGGGAGGAACCAGCCCGGCTAGACAGGGAGGGAAGCACAGAAAAGACGAGATAGTGCTGGAGAGGGATGCAGAGATCCTTACCAGCCTCCCGTTTGCTCCATACGACCCTGTTTTCAAATCAATAGTTTAGGGTCGGGCAATACAGTTCTCAATGGCTCAAGCTGGTGAAACTCTTCAACAGAAGGTGATTTATACGTGGTCTTTGACTCTTTCTGCACCAGCACAGTCCTTTAGAATCCATAAGTGTGCATTAGGTACTTCCTTATGAAATGCAGTGAAGATGAAGTCTATTACATATCATGGTATGGCTTAGTACGACAACCACCTTAGAGAAAAAAAATTAGCCCAGTCCTCATTCAATCCACATAGTGCAGCCCCTTTTGGACTTTAAGAAAAAATATCAGGGCAGCCACAGACCTGCAAACAAGGACAAATCAATGCCTGAAGTAGCTGCTTAAATACAAAATATATTCGCTTGGATATGCACAAAAGCAGCACTGAAAATTCAGATTCAATGATGTCTCAAGATGAAAGAGACTTTAGAAAAGACAGAACTTTTGAGTATTTGATAGATGTACTCTTCTGACTCCAGCCCATAAAACACACATGAACTATAGCTTCAAATTAGTGGAGCTGATAACTCATGCAAGTCCTGCTTGTACAGCCAGCATCAGCAGGACAGGTGCTACAGCACTGCACAGCCCACCCTCACACAAAGCCTTTGGGCCTGCACACATCCTGCTCTGAGGCTGGCTGAGCTCATTCCAAATGTTACAGAATCGCCATGGGCACTGCATCGATTACACAGCAGGAAAGGGACATTTTGTCCCAATTTCCAGCTAACCATGTGGCATTTATGTTTCACTCAAACAATCCTTTCCCACCACACTCATAAGGTTTGTGGTTAAAAGAAAGGAGATCAGAATTCATAACAGCTCCATGCAGAACAGCAGGACCAGCATCATCATCTTCCAGTTTCTAGTCCTCCATCTTCCAGCATTAAGGAGGCTTGAGATATCTTTGGATGCTCAAGAGTGTCAGATTTCAAGAGGGTGCTGATGGCTGTAGGTTATCTACTGAAAATCACATAACAGGGGATATTTTCTTGCATTAACGGGTCACCAGGAGGAACAGGGACCACTTAAACCCCCACAAATGGTCTGGACAAGGCTTTTTTGTCTTGTCAGCCAAGCCTGGCTTCCACCTTCAGGCCCCCTGCTAGTTCTTCTGTGCCTCACTGGATGCTTTCCAACACCTGCAGAGAGGCTTCCCAATAAAATGGTGCAGGAACTGCTTTATTGGGTTCTGGCATTGGTTTTGGACTTGTTCATGCCTAAGCTGGCTCCTTCCTAATGCCAAAAGGACTGAGCCAGTGGCAGCTCATCATGGCCACTTCTAGGAGCACAGAAATATGGCACACACATTTCCAGCCACAGGCCAGCAGTGTAGCCCCAGTTATCTTGCTAATTCCATCAAACTTCTCATCACACCAAAGGAAATGTGGAGAAGTTTGTGCTCAAGAATTCCAGAGGTCAAAGTCAGCAAATACCACTTCAGCAAACAGATACTGCTTTGGCAAAGACTACACCTGCAAGTATCTGTTATTCCACTTAATCTAATTGTCAAGATTTCCCTAGGTTCTGTTGGAGGAGGCTTCCCCACTTCTGCTGCTAAGGAGATGGAACAGTTCGGTGCCTGAAAGCATTTCCAATTAGCAGCACATTGAATCATCTGCAATTCAATGAAAGGCAGCCTGAGCTGAGGGGCTGTCACGAACAGTTCTTGTAACAGCCACATAAATAACTCACCCAAAACCATTTCCTAGAAAAAAAACCCACCAGGTCCCATAGGAGAGGAGTAATGAGACAAAATGAGATTTGCCTCAGCTAAGAAAGGCTGTCTTAGACATCAGCACACGGGAACCCTGCAGAACAGAGAGCACCACCATCACTGCCTTCAACACCACCTCCTGTGCCCGAGAGCTTGTGGCTTCAAAATGTGATTTCACATCCAGGTGAGAGACAAGGCCAATGTGAATTTGAATATGTTTGGGGGTCCCACCCCAAAGAGCAACAGTCAACCATTGGTGTGGATAAGCTAAGTGTTATCAGGCAAGAATTTTGCCTTGGAAATCCACCCACATCCAGAACTCAAAGACAGTAACTTCAAGCTGTTTTTCTCCTTGGACAATCCCTGTTGAAGGGCCCCTCTGAAACATACTCCCAATCCTTGTCTGACCACATACTTGGATTTCTTAGTAGGAAAAGAACTAGAGAAAGTGAGAGAGGCAGGGAAGAAAGAGGGAAAGGAGAATGTTCACTGGCCTAACCTTGATAAGAGAACAGGGACACAGCCAGGGTACAGTCCCAGCTCTCACAATATAGATAAGCATGAGGTGTCTGCCTGCATGGCCAATGAACTCTGTGTCTCACACCATACAGTAGATAAACTACCCAACAGATGAACTGAAGCTTTCTGACAGCGGCTTGAGTATTGACTTTATCCAGATTTTGGCACCCACAGAAAGGCTTTACTTCTCCAGTGTGGGAAGCACAAGCTGCCTCACCCACTCCCCTCAAAAACAGCTAAAAACACTTCACTCCATGGAATAAAACTTACTCTCAACTCTGTCAGGTGCTGGTGAATGCAGAGGCCTGCCAGCCAGAGGTTAGTCCCTCAAAAAAGGGCTGGGGAGTTGCAGAGCAGGACAGAAGTACATTGGGAGAGCTGAGGAAAGATGCCTGCACATAACCAGGTTTGGGCATGCTGCACATACTGAGAGGCAGAAAAGGAAGTGCCAAATCCCCAGCTTACCCTCTCCAAGTGCTGGAAAGGGTATTAAAAATCATTCCAATCTATGAATTTGATGGGGATGGGTCCATCTGCAGGACAGGGCAAGCACACCGAATTGTACAGAGGTTGTCTCTGGATTGCACTCACTGCTTTGGTTTGTTTTGGCAGTAGCAGAGAAGACAGCACCACACACCAATGTGATCATGCCCAGTCTCTTCAGCATCATCTGCTTCCTGGGCATCATGGGGAACCTCATTGTGATCTTCACTATCGTCAAGAAGAAGAAGCTGAGGTGCAAGCAGACCGTGCCTGATATTTTCATCTTCAACCTCTCCATCGTGGACCTCCTCTTCCTCTTGGGCATGCCCTTCCTCATCCACCAACTCTTAGGCAACGGCTCGTGGTACTTTGGAGCTCCCCTGTGCACCATCATCACCGCCCTGGACACAAACAGCCAGATCACCAGCACCAACATCCTCACAGTGATGACACTGGACCGTTACCTGGCCACCGTGTACCCCCTCAAGTCCACCTACATCCGGACGCCGTGTGTGGCTGCTCTGGTCATCTGCCTGGTGTGGCTCCTGTCCTTCCTGACCATCATCCCTGTGTGGATGTACGCAGGTCTCATGCCCCTGGAGGACGGGACCGTGCGCTGTGCTCTCCTGCTCCCCAACCCAGAGACTGACATCTACTGGTTCACCCTCTACCAGTTCATGCTGGCCTTTGCTGTGCCCTTGGTCATCATCTGCGTGGTCTATTTCAAGATCCTCCAGCACATGGCCACCACCGTGGTGCCGCTGCCCCAGAGGAGTCTCCGGGTGCGTACCAAGAAGGTCACCCGAATGGCAGTCGCCATCTGTTCTGCCTTTTTTATTTGCTGGGCTCCCTTCTACATCCTCCAGCTCGTTCACCTGGGCATCGACACCCCATCCATGGCCTTCTTTTACGCCTACAACTTTGCCATTAGCTTGGGCTACGCCAACAGCTGCCTCAACCCCTTCCTCTACATCGCCCTCAGCGAGACCTTCAAGCGCCAGTTCTTGGTGGCCATTCGCCCTGCCAAAGAGCCCTGTTGCAACAGCAGCTCTGCCAACAACAACAGCATGACAGAGGCCAGCGTGTGCCTGAAGCTGGCGCCAGAATCCACCCAGCAGACTCAGTTCCAGGAGGACTTTTCCCCACGCTCGCTGCCGGTGACTGTGGCTGTTCACTAGAGCAGCAGAAAGCCTCTGGATCTGTGATTTGATGGAGGAGCAGCAGCTTCAGGCAGGTCTTGGAGATGCCTATGGACTACAAACTTCCACCTCCAAAATGCAGGTGCCTCCTTTTACCATTACTCTGTTCCTGCACTGCTCCCAGCCTATGAGATGCTGTGTGCTGCCACTTTTCACCCTGCACAGGAGGACTCTGCCACCACTGGGCCCCCAAGGAGGATGAATGGAAAAGAGAGAAAGGACAGAAAGAGGATTTCTGGGGGGAATATTCACCCTACAAGAGTAAAATCTCTATCAACACTGCCCAATAATTCCTCACCTCTTGGCCCAAGAGTTCTAAGCAGCTTGTCAACACAGCGCTTCTTCATTCAAACCTTGAACCTTTGAACCACAATGTCATATATTTATTTTTTTTAATAAGTAATCTGGAGACTTTGCTGTCCGTGCTGATATCCTAGAAGCACACAGCAGAGAGGTCTTGGGGACAGAATCTCACCCAGCCCTGTTGCTTGGCTTTTCAGTCCAGCCCCATCTGCCTCCAGTGGGTTGTATTGTTTGGCAACCAAAACATTTCAAGAACAGGCTCATTTTGATGCTAATCCTAAATATTTCAAGCAAAATAAGACACATAATAATCACACTGCTTCAAGAGACTGCAAAGAATTCTCAAAACTGTTGCTGCTAACACCAGCTTTGTGGTTTTTCATGCCAATGAGCAGATTTTCACAGTGCTAGTTCTTCATGCTGCTCTTGTGCCTCACAGTCTGCATGGCCATTGGGGAACCCCCGGCAGAGGGTTTTAAGCAGGACTAAAAATCACAATCTGTGGAGCAAGAAGCTGTGAAAAAGCAGCTCAGGGGAAGCAGAGTTGCTTATGCAGCTTCCCCAAAAATAACAAATGCTTTACACAAAGTTAAAAGAGAGAAAATTAAATGTCTGTGTGCTGTATATGCAGCTTTAACAGTCGGAGGTTAGGAAGTAACTCTGCTCATTATGAAGTAGAGAAAAGACAGCAGAGATCGGCTCAAAGCGGGGATTACACCGACAGCCTGTGCTGGGCTCCACGGGGACCACGCAGGCATTGTTCAGCACTTTGTCAGACATGGAGGGACTGGTTACTGTAGATGGATTTAATTTAAAGAATTAAAAAGATCAAACAGTCCAAAGGAATTTGTTATATCACACTTAGGGTTTCACGCCACCAGCCACCCACGATATGCTGAGAACAGAATTTCACCCTTACTCAGCTCCAAAGCAAAACCGTGACCTGCACAGGATGTCCTAAGCCACACACACACACTCACAGGTGCCCCTAATGCTCCCACATCACACTTGTAGTGCATTCAAGTACAGACAATATTTCAGCCTACACCCTGTAGAGAGCACACAGCCATTCGCTCACCTCTGGTGATCAAAGCAGCCAGGTGTGCAACACCAGCACCTCTGACACCATCAGATGCAGCACGTTGCTTTCTGAGTCATTGTACAAACCTCAGGACAGGGTCTCTCTGTATTTTCTTCCAGGCTCTGTCAAAACCAGCACATCCAGACCGTGGCTGAGATTATCTTGTGGATGTTTCGCCTGCGTTTCTCCAGCCAACAAAGCCAGACACCTGCAGAACTTTCAAGCTTTATGGCTCAAAAGTCTTTGCTCCGTTTTAACTGCCAGGAATTTTCACCTGCTGTTTTTCATGGAGCTGCTTTGCTCTTTGGTCAGTACTCTCCCTGAAGGGCTCATGGAGCGAAGGTCGAGGAGGATGTGTGCTGTGCCAGCCAGACTTGCCCTCGGGACAAGGGAAGCTATTGTGTTACCTTTCTCCCATGAGGCAGGGAAGGCAAGAGCTGGCACACTTTTCTGGGAAAGGAGGTGGTAATGACTGGGTGGGTGTTTCTTCCTCTAGTGCCAGCCATAAGGAAAGTATGAGAAGTGAAAACAGCCCAAGTTATCAGGGCTCTCTCAGAGAGCAGTACATTGAAGATATTATCTCGCTTACACAGTAAAGGTGTTTATGGTTGAACGAGTCTGATCCCATCTGAAGTGAGTCCATCTGACCGGTGTGGCCAAGCCATGTGCTAAAAACCACAGGGGCAAGTGGGCTAACCACGAAGGGAGGCCACCCCAGCACCAACTCAGGAGGGGTTTTGTGGGGCAGACCTTTCCCAGATCTCATCACACTGAAGTCAACACACCAGTCCAACACTGACAACAACGCAGGCACATTCCCAGCTTGAAGTCCTGTAGATCTCATCTGTGTAAGGCGGAAAGTCTTACTGGAGAGACTGGTCCCAACACCATGGAGAAGGCTTCCAATTAGCCAGTGTCCCAGGAGAAGCATGCGCCCCTTCCCACTACCCTGCAAAGGGTCATGGTTTCCATTCCCTCATGTTTCTCCTGCCTATCCTGAAGGGGTTTCCTAGTCCAAATGTTTAAATACTGGCTGTGGGGTCCTTCCCCTTCCATGTACATCCATAGAAGTGTGACAAATACTCCCTGAGAAGACAAGGATGTGGACACCTGTGTATGTATGGAGAAGCTAGGAAGAAAGGCACAGACAGGAAGCAAACTAGCAAAGAACACAGCCAGCATATAATTTTTGTCAGCTTCCCAAAATCACCCCAAAGCACAGGGCAAGATGAACAAAAGCCTGTCCTTAGGAGCAAACCTACTGATCAAATGCCTTTAGAGGTGTCAATCTGCCTAGATAATAAGGCAAGGCCTTCCAGGAGCTAAACAGTCTGTGCACCTTGGTGTGACCTCCTCCAAACATCCTATCCCTTTTCCAACTTTTTCAGAGCTGGCTTTATTCAGCCAGAGAGTCCATTGACATTCTGGTTTGTGTTCAGCTTTACCTCTTTGTCCCTCTGCTCTTTGTATTTATTATGTGATCTCCTGTCTCAGTGCCTTGGTTACCAAGGGCAGAGCCTGAATAAAGGGAATTGCAAAGTAGGGAAGGGCCCAGCTCCTCCTGCAGGGATGGAGAGCCCGGAGTGCTGCGGGGCTGCCCGAGAGGCGCTGTGAGAAGGGCACAGAGATAAGGCAGCTCATTTCCCAGCAGTCCTGCTTCCCAAACACAGCCCACTTTCTATCTTGAGAGAAATCAAAGGGAAATCCAGCTGAAAAAACAGGGGAAAAACACCCTCAAAACCAAAGGGTGATAGAAAAACTATTCAATCTGTTTTTTCAGATCAACAGCCTACTATGCTTGAGGAGATAAATTTCCTCTGCTCATTTTGCCAGCACTTATCCCATGTGTTTGTGAGCTGCCTTGTCAGACAGCAGGGCGACAGATGGGTTCACTCTCCAGCCCCTCCTCTTCCCCTCATTGTCCTCAGAGGTGCAAGTGAAGCCACATGTCACAGCTCTGCTGTCGATAAACTCCCACAAAAGGGCAGATGGTCCAGTTACTTTTACTCCTACTTTCCCTCCTAGTGACAAAGCCACCCTTGGCTGGTCGTGGCAGGATTCAGTCCCCAGCTCAACCCTCTCAGTTACCTCTATCCCACTCTCCACCTCCCTGTGTCCCTCAGGCAGCAAAATAAACTCCTGCCTTCCCCCAGTCACAGCTCTGCCAAGCCATCCCGGGAGCTGAGCTCCCTGGAGCCCAGCTAGTGACATCCTTCCCTGGACATCCCTCTCCACCTGAAGTCTCTGCACAGCTAAACCTGCCCAGGACAAACCTTCAGCCGTGATGGAGCACACGGCTGGAGGATGCAGGGTGGGGAGGAGGGAAAGGTGGGGTGACTCACTGGCCCCTGGGACACAGCCAGAGCCTGACTAATCCTGTTTCCTCAGCCCTCCTGGGCTGCTAATTGAATGCATTTCATTCAGCAGACTCACTGGTGGGAGAGGAGCCACGTGGCAGGTACGGATACGTTCCCAGCACTAAACTCACTTCTCCTAAATCCTCCTGCCAGATGCAGGGACCACACAGCAATGCCCTGCCCTGCTCACCTCCTGCTAGCAAAGCAGCACAGCCAAACCCTCACAGCCTTTCCACTGGCTCCATACCTGCTGTGGGGCTGGGGAGGGGCAGCAGAAAGGAAACACAGCCACAGGGGAGAAGTAAAGGGGGAAGGATGTCTCATCTACAGCCCCCATCTCCCAGTGAAGGGCTCCTCCAGTCCCCAGAATCTGCATTGAACAGGGAACCCACTGTACCACTGGAGAAAAAACTTTGCTAAGAGATGTGGACCACAATTGCAGAAGGGCATGGGAGAGGACACCAGCTCTGAGAGCCTTTGTCCCTATCCATATCTCCTTTGGGAAACAGCTCCTGTGATCATATAGGACACAATAATTGTTCCTCTCACATCTTTCTACCAGTAGAGCTGACTTGACTATGGAAAGCACCACTCCTGCTGTCCCAGTCTGGCTCAGGGAGAGCAGCAGCACTGGTTCCTCCCAAAGGGTAGAGCTGGGCTTCAACAAGTACAGAGTCACCCTTGAGAAGTGGCTCCAGCATGGCAGTGCACAGAGCAGTGCTTCCAGAGGCACTTCAGGAGTGCTGAGGACAAACATCCTAGAGAGGCCATCAGGGTGTCACTTCAGTACCTCTCAGCATCCCTAAATACTGCTGGAGTCAGGTCCAGCCTCTGCAGGAAGCCCTCCCTCTGCTCCTCCAAAGCCAAGTCACTGCATCAGCCTCCCCTCCCCACGGCACCTGAACAGCACAAGCACCACAGCACAAGCACCTCCCCTCCCCACGGCACCTGAACAGCCCAAGCACCACTGAGGGCTCAAGGCCTCGTCCTGCAGGTCCACACAGGGTCAGTCCTTTGGAAATGAGAGCCAGGCTCTGCCCATCACACCAGGGGCGAATTGACACCACAGCACTGAGGGGGTTTTTAGCACACCAGGGAGCAGATCCTACCCCACGCACCAATTGCTCCTTGTCCAGCACTGCATTGCAATAGGATCTGCAGGGTCTGGATCCACAGAAGTGCATTTGGGACAATGATTTTTCCAAGCTTTAGTTAAACCAAAACTGGAGCATGTCCCTGTTTAAGCTCTAAACCTTATTTCTTCCACCTGAAACTGAGTTAACAGATGAGTCAGCCCTTCCCTCCAACCTGTGCTCTTGTGTCCCCTGCAGGTTTCCACTCACAGAATAGGCAGTCTGAGAGTCAGTGACATCATTTTAATTATTCTGGTGTTTAGTTACTACTTAGTTGCCTTTGCTAAGTCTGGAGGAGCTCTTACAATTATCTTCCTACACATGCTGCTGTAAGCACAGCAGCTCAGAAACACCAGGCTGCCATTCCCTGCCCCGCCAGACACTTCAGGGCAGAGAGCAGAGCTCTCCTTAGGCAGCCACAGCCTCATCCAGGAGCAGGAGCAGGAGCATCTCACACCCACCTCGTACTCCAGGCTCCAATCCTCTACCCCCTCCTCCCGTGGGGCTTGAACACAGAAAGCCAAATTCTAACATTTTCATGCACATTTTGGCACAGAAGACTCAATAGGGTTAAGCAGAGGAATGGAAACAGTGGGTGAAGTTATCCCTCATGAGAGTTTCTAAAAGTTCTTATTGACTTACTCCTTTAGGAATTTTGCTCTTGGAGGTGCATCTTCTCCAGCAGCCAGGTCCCTCCCATCATGAAATTGAAAAATTGTGAAAGGAGCAGACTGTTCACATCAGGGCTCCCTGTCCTCCTTCTTCTCAACTTGTGAATTAAGACCTAAATTTCAACTTGCACAAAACATTTTGGGGACTTAACTCCCTCCCACTTTTGTTTTCCTTAAAGGTCAACATTTTACAACCACCTAGACTCCAGCTGGGATTTCAGCTTAGACCTTCAAGTTCTCTGGACTTGCACATTTGTTATGTTATCAACACAGAAACTACTTGAGAAGAAAAAGAAAAGAGTAAAATGTCACCTCTGAGAGTGAGAACAAACCCTTTGCTTTCATTCAGATCCAGATATTTTTCCTCAGCCAACTGCTGCCACTGAAGAAAGCACATGAACATTTGCTCCCAGGCTGTGCCAGCCACAGCCCCCAGTCAGTTCTGGGGGGCTCAGGTCTAAGAACAAACACTGGCAGCTCAATGAGAAAGGGCTCATTTGCTGTAATTAATATTCAGCCTTTCTGCAGCATGGGAAACATCGATTGTTCCGTGAGAAATAAATCATGTGTCTTTCTTGGGAGGATTTTAATGAAACCTCCCCCCTCTTTTCCTGACACTCTCAGGCTCAGGGTAAAAGGAAAAAAAGAAAAACAACATTCCAGCACCTCCCCATCAACCATGTAGTGGCCCAATCAGGCTAATTAAGATGTCTCCTGTGTGCTGAGGGAGGCTTTACCCAGCAAATCCAGCCCCACTGTTCATTATATTGCCACAGCACAGCTAATTACTCCTGGCTTTAGTGGGGAGAGGAGCAGGCGAGCTTTGTGTGCAGCTGGGAAAAGGGCTGTGCTGGATGCAGTCAGGTTCTGCCTTTCCCTCTGGCCCTACCAGCTCTCCTGGAGCTCTGAAGGCTACAGGATGGAGGGAGAGGCTGAGCTGGGTTAGTTATCTCTCAGAGGAAGAACAGCATAAAGATCTAAACATGCTGGAGACACCTTTATTTTATCTCCAAACTCACCCTCACACCTTCAACAACATTTAACCAGGGAACCTGCCTTGAACATGCTCTGGGACCAAACCACCCCTCCCAAGGGGTTGGGTACCTGTTCCAAAAAGGGATGGCACCCTGCACAAGTCATCCAGGAGGCAGTGGCAGCACTGCCCAGCTCCCAGGGGAACAAGGAAATGGGGCACAGGCAGCCTCAGACCCCTTGGCCACAGGGAAATCCAGAGCCTCCTCTCACTCACCGCTGCTTCCTCTGAAATTAATGACATGGGATTAGAGAAAAGCCAAGCCAAACAAGGTCTGAGTCATGCCAAAAGCTTCTTCTGGCTGCCTAAGACTCAGGGCTCTGATTTCACCACCAAAATGAGCTGCTAAGAAGGAAAGCCGACATGTTGCTGTCCTCTAGTTCCCGAGTCTAAAAACTTCAGATGTTTTACAAGTATTTATGACCCAAACCTCAGATGAAGGCTGGAGACAGGAGAATAATGAGGATAATTTTTTATCCTTGGAAAGTGTGGGCTGTTGTCTCAGATAAAATCTATAGTACTGCTGAGAAAAGCAAATGCTTATCTTAACTGTCCCTTAGTAGAGGAAAGGAAAACAGGAGAGAGCAGTGGGTGCCTCCAGGAAAGACAAAGCCACCAGTGACAGACCAAAGCTGCTGAGGAGCTGCAGCACCAGGGACCAGGCAGAGCAGCTGAGCCTTGACGTGTTAAACACAGCACAACCTACATTCCTCTAATCTCCCCAAATCACCTCATGGTCCTAATTCTTTAAAATATGCTGATTCAAAAGCTGCGAAGAGCTCAGATACATCCCATGTGCTGGGGGAGATAGCCCAGCAGTGAATGTTGCTTCAGATGAGTACAAGACAGGGTGACACACAGCTGATGTACAGAATTGCTCACAGAAAAGAGATCCCAGGAGACAGTGAGGAGCTGGGTTACCTAGATCTGCCAGACCTGCGTTTTCCAGGAGTGTTTAATCCCTTCTTTAAAGAGGAATGGGGTAACTTCTCAGGATATCAAGTTCTAAGCAAATTCCACAGCTCCTTTAGTCTGCTCCCTCCTTGCCTTGATGATGAGCTAGAAAAGGGCTGTGTTACTCAAACTGGGTTTGACTTGGAAATCCTGCACAGGAAGAATCTGGGGTAGCACTGACAGCAGTGAGGGGACAAGAGCTGGCACCTGGCTGGGTCATCTGGAAACAGTTGGACAGTTTTCATCAAATAACAGGGAGTGAGATATCTTTAAACAAGATCCATGTCCAAGGGTGATGATACAGGCAGTGGGAAGGAAAACAGATGCAGGGAAGATCTAAGGACTTGGCAAAGAGAAGAGGCAGCACTGTTTGTGCCACTTGGGGAGTGGAAATAGTCAAGAGAAGTGAGCAGCACCCCTGGGAGGATTATTCTAAGCTCCAGAAGGAGCAATGGGGACTGGACATTCAGAGAGCAAGATAATTTCAGCACTGAAGGATAACCAAAGGGAAACAATCTTCTTGCTCTTTATGAAATAAAGAATTTGTTGGGTTTCTTCTTTTTAAATACACCACCTCCAGAAGTTAGCTCCTGCTACTTCCTCTTAGGGAATAAAATTTAAAAACCCTCACAGTCAATTCCAAGCCCTCCAAGCACACTCTGAGAATAGAATTATTGAGCTGTTTAAAACCAGAAGCAAGTTTTACCAAAATTTATTGCACTCTGATTGCCTTGTTAGTGGCTCTGTCAGGACAGTTGATTTTGGCTGTTTATAATTCTTCAGTCCAACTGGCACGGGGGCTTCAGGACCTGTCCAGGCTCCCTTCCAGGCATTCCCTGGCCATGCTGCTGCCAAAACACCCCACACAGCAAAGTAAACCCAACAAAGCACAAAATGTCAGCAAGGGGATGCTGGCAACACAACCATCTAGCATAGGAATGGAACATCCTTCCTGAGTCTGTAAGAGTTTCTGGTCTGCACATTTTCATTTTCTCCCTGACGGACAAAAACACTTTAAGTGGTCAGAGTGAAGCTGGTGCTTAGAGCATTTCTGCTGAGACACTGCAGAAATTGGGTGCTTGAACTGAATGAACGCTTCATTCTCTGTCCTGGATTTAGGAAAGGTCCCTGCCCTCATACACATCTACCTAAAAGCAGCTGCCAGCCTTTTTTGGGCTGAACTGAAAGGGACATCTGCATCCCCTGAGCTTCCACTGAGGGCTGGCACACACCTGGCTGTGACTCCAGCTTCCCACAGGTTTGTTTCCATAACCATCTTCCAGGGTCAAGCAGGGACATTGTTTCACCAAAGTTTCCTTTTCTTCTGGGGATTTATTATTGATGTTTCTATGGTTCCCATCTTCAGCTCAGGCCTCAAAAGTAAGCAGCACTGCAGTGTGCAAATTGAGGGAATTTTCCAATTGCAAACCCACAGCACAAAGGAACTCTCTATATAAAAACACACTTTGTTTTTATTTATTATATCTGTGTGGAGGGACAGGTTGTCATTGTGCTATACAGTCCTCAAATTATCAGCACTTAAAACACCCCAGTCAATAAACCTTTTTAATTTAAAATCTGAATGAATTTCTTCTGAACAAATGACTTGTACAGCTTTATGTCCCTATTGCAACAATAGTTTTAAAAAAATCAACTCCCACATTTGATTTCCTGTGAAGTCAGAAACAGATTTCATCCTGTTCTGGTGTACAGTAACAGATCCAGAATGGAGTAAATCAATACCTTTTGAATGGATTTGCCTGCAGCTGTGCTCACACCTTTATTTACTTCCTCCACAGTTCTGAGTTTATTTACTTTGCTTGGATGAGCTGAAGCCTGGGCTTATTCTTCTGGGTGTGTATGTAAGAACTGTCCCTGCTGTTCATGCACGGTTGGGTCAATATAAGAGAAGGATTAAACATGATGTTTTATTATGGGCACAACTGTGCACACACAGGCCCATCACACGCTGGCACGGAGTATTTAACAAACCTGAAATGCATGTGAAACTGCTCTAAATGAGTGATTATTCAGATAGCCACAGAGAGGGTGTCCACACAGGGGAGGCAGATCTGAATAGCTACAGCACAATTACAACCCTACCATTACTCTGGATAATTTCCTAGCAGACACGCCAGACTCCCCCAGCACACAACAAGCCTCAGAGCCAGAGATCCATAAGCCAATTTACATGGAAAATTAGGAGGTGTCTTGAGCTTTCAACATATCATTAATTTGAGATCGTTGATGTTATGCTGTCGTCGGTGCTGTGAAAAGAGGGAATACTTCACACATGCTATGCTTGTGCTGGGTGAAGATAAAACCAGCTCCAGAACCAGCCTGCATGTGCAGGACAAAGCACTTCCAGCCCAGGCACAGCGAGACCCTCAGTCCCACAGGGAACAGGGATCAATCCCAGCTCCCAGAGCTCACCCCTGCCCACGGCACCCCAGCACCACAGACCCCAGTGCAGCAGAAAGAGATAACAAACAGCACCAAGATACTTCCACAAAGACCTGTTCATTTCAAAGCTTAGCCAGCACCACTCTCTTCCTATTTTTACTTCCTCTCAGGCTCCCTGAGCAAGGCTGTAAGCACCCAGGGCTGGGATAGATTTGCTCTGGAGCACACCTTCCTCCCTCCCAGCACTGTCAATCAGTTTGATGCAGAGTGGTGTAAAGCACATCCAGCATCACCCCAGTCTAGTTCACTGTCTTCAAATTTATGATACATCTGCAAGCAATTTGCTCTGGGACAATGAAGTCCCAATTAATTTGCAGCTGGGTGCAGTTACAGCAATAACAAAGTGGGTAAGGGATGCAAACTAGTAGTGCCTGCACAGAGCATATTAACCATCCTTTTAGGCAGAGCAGCAACGAGCCCATGGCTGCACCAGTGAGTCATTACAGGAGAGAATAGAGCTCCCTTTGGACGCTGTTATCAATTTTTATCTCTTCCCAGGAGCTGGGGTTTCACACAAAGCCAGGGCAGCAAGCGGCCGTTTCTGTTGGATTCAGCAAACACAGCTGTGAGGTGCTGGGGTTTGGTCACACGGCTTCCCACGCCTCCAGACCACAGCTGAAGCGTTCCCCAGCCTGGATCCCCTCCAGTGACACCCTCTGTGCATCCACACAGGCTCTTCCTCCCTGGCTGGGAGGCAGCTCAGCTCCACAAGAAGGGCTGAGCAAGCTCACCTCAGTGCCCCCACCCTGTCCAAGAAGTAGCCCCTGCACATTTGCTGGTTTAATACAGACACCTGGGGGTTGTTTTTTCCCTCCTCTCCTTTTCCTAAACAGCAAAGGCTGGCAGCCCAGAGGATTATTATATTTTATGGGTGTGTCAGACACAATTCCCATCCCGGATCCCCTGTTCTGGCCTTTTGGGCATGATTACAGTATCAATACATGACTTGTTCCAGTAAATACTTGCAGGGCTGCAGACCCCAAGGATTCAGAAACATCAGCCTTGACACCAGCTGTAACCCAATAACACAGGCAGCATCCTTCCTCCTCCACAGCTCTCCCCAGTGCAGGAGCTCAGCCTTTCAGGGGCTACAAGGATAAACATCAGCAGGTTCCCAGCTCTCCAAATCCCTGGAGGGTGCCTGTGGGGTCTCTTCCACCCACTCACCAATCTACAACCACCAGTCATTTTGGGCTCTTCCTTGACTCTTGGTGCTGGTGTGATGGGATTTTAACCCTCTGGCAATTTAGCTCTGCCATAACAGGTTCAGCATTGGTGGGGTATGTGCTGGGCATGACAAATCTCTCCCCTGGATCTCATATCATTTCCTCCACCTCGAGAGGGAAGCTGCCTCTGAAGAACAAGACAGCAGCAGCTAAAAATCAAACCAGACAGCTAGAGCAGGACTAGGACCACATGGCCAAGGCACGCTGCTGCTGGAGGCAGTGCTGCTCCAGTGCCTTCACACTGAATTCACACCCACCTTGTTAATAAGACCTTTTGAGACAGGCCATGAAATTGCATTAAATTAAATACCAAGACCGACTACCACAGCAGAGGCTCTTCCTGCAAGGAGCCTGAATGCATTTTAACTCAAAATTAAGAGGACAGGTGAGGGGAAATGTTGTATTTTCCCATTAGCATTTTTCCACTTCTCAGAAGAAACAGCAAGCAACAGCTCCAGAAATTAATTTCTCTTGTGAGTTAAAGTGGGGGAGGAGAAGCAGCCTGGCAGTGCTGCTGCAGACCAGTGGAGGAGGGAGATGGCCTCAGCAGCTACTTCCACCTTCCAGCTGAAATAAAGACCATGCCCAGCTGTAGCTCCTCAGCCAATTTTAACCTTGCAAGGCAACAAGCTCTGCTCTCTCTGTAGAAACCCCAAGCACCAGCCTGCCAAACCAGCTGCCCCTGCAACAAGGCACTTCATCCTCCCAAATCTCTACTTCAACCTGCTGCTTTTTCAAGAGACTTAAATGCACTTAAAGGCACAATTAGAGCTCAACCTTTCATGTTCTTTATCCTTAAAGAGCTGCAAAACTGGAAAGTCCTTCACAACTGAACAGGACCAGGTCATCCTGCATTAAAGATTGGGCAACAGAGCTGCATTTGTGAAGTGGTTAAAGGTAAATATTAAGTAGCACATGCTGAACTCAACCCAGGCCAGTCCCTTCCCTATAAAAAGATCCCAGTGACATTAATATAAAGCTAAACAGAAAAACATAACAGAAAATCCCCAAGGTATCAGTTGATTCCCATCCCACTCCTATGTGATTTTATCTTCCCCACCCTGTGAAAAGATACCAGTGACATTAATATAAAGCTGAGCAGAAAACCCCCAAGGAATTGGTTGAGCCCATCCCATTCCTATAGGATTTTGTCTTTCCCACCCTATGAAAAGATCCCAGTACCATTAAAACAAAGCTGAACAAAAAAATAGAGCATAAAAACTTAAACCCAAGGAATCAGTTTATGCCCATCCTGTTCCTATAGATTGTTTTGTTTTAACCACCCTGTGGCTGAGCAGCCACACAAGAAGGATACTGGATACACCTCAGCAGCACCTGCTGAGACCTCTGTGGAAGGACACCCAAATGATTAAAATTTAAAGTTCAATTCAGCCCTCTCCCCCTGCTCCAAATGGGGGGAAACACTTCCCCACAGCCAGAAGCCTCATGGTTCAGGTGAGTCACCAGCCACCCATCCTTGCTCATGGACCAGTGTTGATGCAGGGTCACTATGGCAGCTGCTGGCCCCTGCAGCCCACAGCTCCTCCATCCACTCTCTGGTTCGCAGGGACAGAGGTATTTTTAGTGCAGCTGGTGTTTTCTAAACAAGAAATGGCACTTTCCCCCTGATGCACTGGCCATGGTTGCAGAGCAGGGGCTGTTGCCTTAAGCAGTGGTGAGTGATGCAGAGTCCAAAGGGATGAATCAGTGAGGCTTGGAGGAGCTTTAGTCTCCAGCTGGCAGAGCAATGCACAACTTGGGGGATGCCTTTTGCTGCTGGGGCCAGCCCAGCCCCATTGCTGCAGCTCCAGCTCTGGCTGCTCACAACAGCTCACCTCACCCATGCAGAGCGAGCTGGAGACCCTCACTTCTGCCTACAGAGAACTCAAGAGGCAAAAAGCAAACCCAAGAAGTTCTGACTAAGGAAAAAGCCAGCAGTGCTCTTCCCAGCAGCTGTGCAGGCAGGCAGTGGCTCATGACCCCTGTGGGGGTCACAGTGGCTCTGTCACTATGCAGTGGTGACTCTCCAGCACATCACTGCCAGTGAGGTGGGACAGGGCTCTGGAGGTCTTCCCTCTCTGGCACTGTGGTAGACAAACTGTTCCCAGGCTGGCAGGAAATTATCCAGCTTTCCAAGTACACTGGAGGATGAAGGCAGTGACAGACTGCCAGCACTGGGTAACAGGACCCCTTAGCCTATTAGGCAAGCTACATCCTAGGGAAGTAACAGCACTATTTCACTTGGACAGGATGAGGGTAAAATGGGCTCATCCAAAGCAAAGACTCCTGAGCTCACTTTGCAAGATTTAATTCACTACATTGCCCTCCAGAAACTGATACTAACTAAACCCTGTCAGTCACACAGTAAACAATTCCAGCTTTGTAGGTGGATCAAGAGCAGTTTTGTGAGCAGATGACATGTGAGATGGAGCATGTTTTAGTTATTTTTCCTAAGTGCAAGATATCATTTGGCTTCCAGGCCAAAAGCATTTTTATTTCAAAAGGCAGATAAGCAGTTTCCAGAGTTCATTACTCTCACAAGCTCTTCTTTCAGGAAATGTAGCCTATTCAAGATGGAAAAGAAATACCTTGTATGAGACAGGGAGAAGCCATTCAAAGATCTGCTCACTTTAAACTGAGGCACTTCAGAAGGCAGAAACTACTTCCAGAACACCTCAACATCTCTGTAAATTTGGAATCTTACATTTTCAGGATACTTAATGGCCTGCAGGAGCTAAATAGCTTGTTCACATCCAACCTGGAAGGACTTATTCCATTCCACTTCTGCAACAGAATCCGCTTTCTGTGAGGGGAAAAAAAAAATCAGCCTCCACTCACACACAACAAAGCAAGTTCACCAAACCTTGTCCCACCACACCAGGAGCCTGACTCAGAGTCCCCTGCCCCCAGGGAGCCATGTCCCCACCACAGAGCAGGAGCTTTGGGCTCACAGTCATCCTTGCTCAGGTCACAGCAGCTCACCTGACTCAGGAAAGCCCTGTTGAGCCATGGACACACACTGGGACCCACCCAGCTGTGATGGGAAGCTGGGCAGGCTGAGCTCCTGTGTTTCATTTGCTTGGAATTAAATCTGCTCTTTCAGCAAAGTTGAAGGCAAAGCTTGTGATTTCCATAAGGACAAGTGTAACAGAAAGGACCAGATTGAATGAGGCAGCAGACAAAGAGATGCCACTGCCACCTTCTCCTCCTAGGAATCCAAGGAGCCTCTCCCACGCCTCTAGGAGGGGAGCAACTCCTTGGATTTGGATCCTGGCCCCTCCAGAGCTGTCAGGGCTCCCACAGAGTCAGGAAAAGATTCATTGTCCTGGCAGGCAAATTTGCAATCACATGGACCCACAGCCCAGCAGCTCCCCTGAGCACAGGCTGGAACAAACATCACTGGCAGGAGCCACACAATACCTTCCCAGACTTCAGAAAAACCCAAACTAATCAGCAAATCTCTTTGCTTTAATCATGTGCACTGGAGGCCAGAGCAGCACAGAGGTGTCTCATTAAAACTGACCTATCTGGCCTGGAAAATACATCTCATCCCCTTCAGCATGGGAGGCATAAGGACTGAGTGATAAAAAAGGAGGAGGAATGGGTTCCCTGCTTTGTCCCTGCCCAGCACTGAGGCTTCCACTCCATTACAGGAGACCTCAGCCTCATCTGCACATAGGCAAACCTCAAAGAGAACAAAGTATTTAAATGGACCAGCTTTTATTTCCAAAGAGAAGATGAATTCCTATTTGTTTTCAGGATTGCAATTTTCTCCCCACGCTGCAGAGGATGTGAACAAACGAGCAGGGAATGAAAGGGATTAATGAATGAACGGGTGGGAGCTGGCTCCCAGCTGCAGGGAGAAGGGGGGCACACTCACACAGTGGGACTGCCAGGGGGAGAGAACCAGCATGGCCAGTGCTCAGCACCACAGACATCCCTGGGACCCCCTGCTCAAATGTGGACAGATTAACAATCATCTCTGAAAGGATCCTCTTAAGGGAAAATCAAGCAAAAGGAAAGGTAGGAAGGGTTTAAAGCTTAGATCAACCACACATGGCATGGGAAGGGCTGTTTTCACAGAAACACTGAACTTCCAGCTGCTGACACCACTCAGTTCCCAGCAGCTTTTGTCCTCTTTAAATGATGGACCCACCCACACGACAGTAGTTTCCTCCCCAAATCTTAAAAGATTCAGAAAACCAAAAAGGCATTTGGTGTTTACTGAGGCATTTATACCAATCACTGCTCATTTGAGACCTATTGACTCTCCCAGCTGGATCAGAGAGATGCAACCCTGTGGAAACTGCAAAACAAGGAAAATTTAAATCTTCTTTTTCCCTTATTGTCAAGCTATTTTAAGTCAAGTCCAACATCAGGGGATTAGAGGCAAAGTTTGGGATTAGGATGAGCTTTCAGCCTGGTGCATGAGCTGCTCTGCTTCACATGGCAAGCTGGTTTCTGGTGCTGATGGCTCCCAATAAATTGAATGAACTCACCCTTTGCTCTCAGTGCTCCAAGATTAATTTTTGCTTTGGCTTCGCCGTGCTTGGTGATGATGGGACACAGGAAAGCCACATAAAAGCCACTGTAGTTTGTCTTGGCGGGAGAAGTGACACTGCCTTCTAAATCCAAAGACCTGGCATTTACCCATCATGCTGCTATAATGTATGGTTTAATTTAAAGGCAAGCTCAATTTGCAGATTAATTATTATAGCCTGTGACTGGTTGAGCTTGTAATAAATCACCTGAGTGAGAAATTGCACAGCAATTAACTGCTTGTACACTGAGCATGTAAATGTTGGTAAAGAGGTGTCACCTAATGGAGACTGATGTGGGGGAACTGCAGGCTGCAGCCAGCAGAAGAAAGTCACAGTGCAAAGCAGGTCAGGGGAGTGGGTGGCAAACAAAACCAGAGGCCAAAACGCTTAAAAACATTGAAATCAGCCTTCAGGAGCAATATGCAAAACCAACACAAGATTTTCAGGGAGCAGCAAATTATGGTGGAAGCTGCTGGGGTTTCTTGCAGGCAGTGCTGGGCCAGCAGATGTGGGAGATGGGGCAGTGGTCAGGACACCTCCTGGTGAGCATCAGCATGGACAGAGCTCAAGGTGAGTGACCTTCAAACCACAGGGAGGCTGCAGCAGATGAAGCTCTCTGGCTGCCACAAGCCTGGATTTCAGAAGCATCACTTCACACCCTGTCCTGCCAAGAATTCCCTTCTGGCAGCTCTTCCCTTGCAGCCTCCTTGGGCTGGAGCAGATCTCACTGACCTGCTGATCCCAGGCCTGGGGCAGGGTGAGGGCCCTGTGACCTTGGGGCACACAGGCAATGAATCCCCAGCTGTGTCCCACCCCTGGCCAGGGAACAGCTGGGTTCTCTCACAAGCACTGACACCCAATGCCCCTCTCACCCTCAGTAGGGAAGGTCTGAACCAGCCTCCTGCCACCACAGTGGCTGCCCCAGGTGGCTCCTTTCTGACACAGGCAGAGCAGTAACAGGTGAGTTTCTGACCTCAGTGCAATTCTCACAAACCCATGGAGAAATTCCCCTTTGCTTTTGGAAGCTTCACTGCCCAGCAGTGCCAGGCTCTGGGTTCTGTTTGGGAACCTCCCTTCAGAGGAATCAGACTTCCAGCTTAATTATTAAAGTCCAAAGCTGTGGGGCACCCAAGGCTAGAAATAATTTTGAATAGCAAGCTCAAGTGTGTTATCTTTCCAAAGACAGGACAAATGGGAAACAAGGCAAGTTTAGAAGTTATTTTTTCACTGTAGAAGGGCTCAAGCCTTGGGGAGCAGTTTGCCACCCTCAGGCAGTTTGCCCACCTGTGGGATGTCCCCCTCCACAGCACCAGCACTCCCACCCCAGGACACTCTTCCTTGGAGCCCAAGGACTCCTTGTTAGCACAGCAGCAGCAAGAGGCAGAAGGAAGGAAATCTTCTCACCTCCTTAGGCATGATCCCAAAATAGGCTGGGGAAAGGTGGCACCATCCTGCAGAGCTGGAGGAAGCTGGGAGATAGCAAAGCACCTCAGCCCATCAATGTTAAGAGCTCTCACAGACTCCTGGGTGAGATTCAATTTGCCAAAGGATGTGGGATTTATTACCATGATCAAAGCACTAGGAACAAATGCAAACACTTACAGCACCATGAACACTCATCCAGAGTTAAGACAAGTGGCCAAACCAGGCTGCAGCCTGCATCCAGGGCCAGGACCTTGATTAGAGCCAGCAGATGTGGATCCTTCTCTAATTCACAGCTCCCTCCTTCACTGCCAGCTGCCCACAGAGTTGCTCAGCAACACGAGGGCTGATACTGCCAATTTATCCAGAGTGAGCCTTCGGGCTCCCCAGGAGGAAATGCTCTTACCTGACACTGTGCTCCCTGTGCTCTCAGCCATGGAGAGCTGCCAGGGAAAACCAGGAGCCCCTGACAGCCCAAGGTGAGGGGGGAATCCCCCACAGGCTGCACCCCTGCCTGCATGGGATGCACCAAGAAAAAGCAGCACATTTGCCTGGCACAGGTGCCTGCACCCCCATTTACACACCCCATCCCAGCAAACAAGGCTCTGGCAGCAAGCCTCCCTTGTCTGAAGCTGCACTAGGGTTAGGTCCATCACTCTCCAGTGTTTCCCAGTAA
This sequence comes from Geospiza fortis, assembly GCF_000277835.1. Taxonomy (NCBI): domain Eukaryota; kingdom Metazoa; phylum Chordata; class Aves; order Passeriformes; family Thraupidae; genus Geospiza; species Geospiza fortis. The sequence continues at coordinate 2,574,338 of NW_005054370.1, read as the reverse complement.
ATTCTTGTCCTGAGGCAGACCTTACAGGCAGAGGAAGCACAGAGCTCAGCTGCCTTTGACAACATGCTCAGAGGCACATCAGGATCACCAGGATCCTTCTTCAGGGTGAAAACAGGCCAACATTAAAGTCCTGCAGCCATTGCAGCCCACAAGTGCAGGGTGTCCATCACATTCTTTCCCTTTACCTCCCAAATGCAGCTTTTTGGCAGCAGCAGGTTCCTGATGCACTGGACACTCATGTATAAGAATTTGCTGTGTAAATGGTCTCTCCACCAGAGATTCAGGATTTGTCCAAAACCCCATAGGAGCCCCTGGCAGCATCCAGTGGTCTCAACCCTAAGGGCCCTATCCCAGCAAACCAGCAAGAACCCCAAATGCAGCTCTTCTTACAAAAGCCAAAAAGAAAATATGGGAAGCTTAAATTCATATTTATGATTCTTGATTATCTGCATTATCAGGAATTTAGCAATACAAGTGAGGGGGCAGAGATAAGCTGTTCCTCCAGCCCCAGAAAGCCCCACAACCCACACCTGGAAGGACTGAAGGCAGAACAAAAAAAGTTCATTCTTCACCGAGAAAAAAAACTTTCCTGAGGAATGAAAAGATGACAAAATCTGCTTTGCTATGGCAAAGCCTCTAGGGAAATGGGGCCAATTACAAAACCTGCTTGGGATTTAGCAGGCAGCTGCTGGGAAACGTGTTGGTTTGTCTGGAGAAAGAGAAATCAGGTTGGAGAATTATTAGCAACGAAAGAGAGGAGCTTCCCATGCTCCACACCCAAAGTCAATGTGAGTGTCTGCAGCACTTAATCCTTATCAACATCAGGTTGCACAGCAGGAGCTACAGGCCCATCACCCTGGGGACCACAGAAACTGCCCAGGGTTCCAGCCAGCCTCTTCAGCCTGCTGTGAGGAGTTTCAGCCTCACCTTGCAACACTGGAGCCTTTGGCTCTTCCCCCTGTGACTCTGTGTGAGGTTTCTTGCTCTTTAATACCACCTGCAGTGGGTGGGTGTGCTCTGATTCTCAGTTTTACACAAGTTTTCACAAGTAGGATCAAGACAGTCGCCCATGCTGTGCAGAGGAGCAGCTCAGCAGCACCAGGACCCTGCAACACTCAAAGCTGAGCACATGGTGAGGTCCCAGACCTGCAATCCTGCTCCTGGGCCTCCAACACCTCTTGGAGACCTCTCTGTTCTCCCCTAGGAATTATTGACCCTTTGGGCTGACACATCGAGTTTATTTACCTGCTTGCCTGGGAACTGGTTACTTTGCTGCAAGATGGCCGGTTCCCCACAAAAACCAATTGCATCTTTGGTGTCCCTAAGCAGCAGGGGCACCTCTGGAAGGGTCTGGACCCTCATCAGTCTCCAGACAATTTTCTGCGCTGCAGAAGGGAGGGGTTTCATTAACTACAAGGTGAGCCATTCCCCAAGCAAGGCAGCAGCTAACAAAGGAAATTACTCACTGGCCTCCCAACAGTTACAACTTAATTAAACCAGGATCCTTCCTCAAAGGCACCATCAGATTTCTGGAGCCTTGCTACAGCTGAAAGAGGAACCAAGCAGCCTTCAGCCCCAGGGCTGCAATTGCAGCTGGAATTTCCAATGCCAGAGAAAAGCACTCAATTTTCTTGCAAATGGATCTCATCAAGAGCAATGCTTCCCTGGAGGTTTTACCATCCCAGAGCGGTGCCACAGCCCAGTGCTGCACCATCCCATTTCACCCCTATGCACAGGGCTCACAGCTGGCATCTCCCCAGCAGCAGGGCAAGCACAGGGGGAGCAGCATTGGAGGTGGACTCTTCCACACTCTGTATCCTCCTTGGAATTCCTGGTGCCTCCTTGCAGCAGGAGAGCTGCTTGACCCACAAAACTTTCACCTCCAGTCCATAAAGAAAAGACAAAGACTTATATTGCCAGGTGTTCTAAGCCGGGTGCTCCATTTCTCTCTACACCACCAGGCAGATCCACCAGCAGCTTTTCCATCTGCAGATATATAATTTAAATGGAATTATGCCAGCAGCAGGGATCACACCGTTCCTGTTCTATAGCCATGCTTTGGAAACAGAGCAGATTTATTTAATATCGAATTCTGACTTTTCTCGGATCTGTCAGCACAGCTCCCTTGGCTTCAGCATAGCTGAGGTGCTGGGTGCAACTGAAAGCAAGATCCAGCACACAGCACTCTGGAGTTATTAACAGTGCATGAATAATCTGGATACAATGCCCCTCTAATGCCAACAGCAGCATTAAAAGTGCAAAAACAGAGCCAGCAGAAGCAATTTCTCTGCTCTCATATGAACACAGGCTGCTTTCCACCCACTGCCTCCAGCAAGCTCAGGGACACCAGGTCTGCCTCTGGCCCACTGAACACACTCTGGATGTTTGTGGCTGTTGAGACCAAGGCAGGACCATCATCCCACTTATCTGCACAGCTGCTTTGTCACAGCTAGTACAAAGATGTTGGCCAGATGTCCAAAACCCCAGAATTTGGACCCTGCAGTCTCACAGTGCTGAAAACAGAGCCCACTGCCCTCATTCCGTGGTGGGAAACACCTCCCTTCCCACCTGACAACTCCCATGCCTGTCTTTTTCAGCCAAATGAGGTCCTTGGTTTAGTCAATATGCAAGACAAGTCTGGCCAATTCATGCCATCCCACCAGGAGACAGCATTTCCCCCTCTGGGGTGGAAGTCATTAGCAGATTGCACAGTATTCCTAGCTGCAATTGGTCTGATTTTATCCTTCAGACAAGCTCTCGTTGTGCCTTTTTTTGTACTATTAAAGTGCTCTTTGTTATCTGGCAAAGTACTTAAGTGTAATTAAGTCACCCAGTCCTTCATTTGATAAGGACTAAGCCGACTGAGTTCTTGCATTCCTTCCCTCCACGTGCCTTCCAAGCTTTCAGTATTCTTTTAAAACCCCTGGTACAAAAGTTGTAGGAGTCACTTTAGCATTTCTGGCCCAAAGAGGGGAACAGATCACCACCCTGCCCTTGCCTCCCACCCTGACACCAATCCTCCTTCCCACCCAGCGGCAAAGGCAGGGGGACTTTCCCCATCCTCCCCCCTTGGAGGCTCCTGCATTTCACCCACTGATAGCAGAGCTGCCCTCTGGTACTGTCAGGCAGGGCAGGCATCCTGTTACAGCGTTGCACACTGATAACAGAAGGGTTTCTGTATCCAGGGTTACCTCTGCATGGGGAGGTGTAGCCAGAGGGTTTAACCTTGCCTGTGTTCCCACCCCAAATCCTGCTGGGCTGGTGGGATCATTGCTCACACACATTGCAGATCAATTCCTGCTAAACTCCATCCTCATGCTGTCCCTTGCATGCAGGGCAGCTTGCTGCCAGGTATTTCAGAATAAATTCCATCTCCTTTTAAGAGTGTACCAAGGAAAAATAAAAAAAAGTCTCTCCAGTTGCATTAGGATAAAGTTATACCTGGCTCAAGTTGACACTGTGCAGCCATTTCTGCTGGAACAGCTTCTTGATTAAATCTACCCATCCCTACAGCTCCTGACAGCTCCCAGCAATGCCTGAAAAAGGAAAATGAGGCTTTCAGGAGAAAGGAGCACAGCAGTTCACTTCAGTGGCATCACCCTCACTTTCCAAGTCGTTGTTCAGAGCACTACATACAAAGATTGCATCCCAGCCTGTTCCCCAAGGTCAGCCTGAGCACACCTTTTAAAACCTCATAGATGGATACTGAGAGATTCCTGACACCAGTTCTCTGTGCTCCCAACTGAAATAAAGTAAATAAATACATTAATTTGGCTGCACACCAATGAGAGCTGCTCTGGAACCACAAGGGAAGCATGGCTCAAGTGTACAGAGGTTTGCAATGAGAGGCACAGCCCTTGCACTCAAGTGCTCTTGTGAAGCTCAGTGCTCCCAGGATGACCAACAGCAGCACTGTCAGGACATAAACCACTCCCCAAAACAACCAGGAGCTCTACAAACTTCTCTGAGGCAAGCACAGGCAGTAGGGCCCAGCATGGATTCAGGTTTTCAAATTAGTTCAATTTTTAGCAACAAATTTATGGGAGAAGAGGGGGAAAGCAGCTTCGTCATTGGGAAAGATTTATGGGACAGTCCCTGCACATGTGGCAGGAGCTGCCACATGCAACATTCATCCAAATGTCCCAGGGCTGCTGCACACACAGACTGGACTCCACACCTCCCCCAAGTGCTCCATTGAACACATCAGCTCCCAGCGTGGTTTTAGAGGACTTAAAAAAATACCTTTGCTGTGTCAGGTGAAAATTACTCTATTCTTCAGCATAAAGCCTTGTTGAAAAGCAAAAAGCAGACAAATGCCTTTACAATCTGCACCCAGACCCACACGTGACTGGCAGAAAGATAACAGCCCTCAGGCACGGAGTGTTTTTCAATTTACACAGTTCTTTCAGAGCAGAAATGCACCACTCCTACAAACCTGCCTTTTTACTCCAGATGGAATCCAATCACACAAATACCATATACACATTTGAGAGAAAATTCTCAGGTTATAAGTTTAAAGCAAAAGGGAGTTGCAGCCACAAAACAGCCTTGGTGTAGGCTCTGAAAGTTGTGTACAGCTTCAAATTCAAGAAGCAGCACTTGGCTGGGAAGTGTTCAGTCAAGGCCAGCTCTGTGCAGGGATCAGAGTCTTTAACATCTATTTAATGGCCCCAAAGACAGGGCACTCTGCAGGATTCCACAGCCAGTGGGACACTTGGGATCAAAGACCATGATATTAACCCCACCAGGCTCCCAGCCTGACTCCTGAAGCCACACACCCAGGAGGGAGGGAGACCAGAGGGGATGTTAAGGGGGTTGCAAGTGTCATATAGTGGCAAACCTTCTCCCAGCTTTGAAGAGCTGTTGTGGAGTCAAAGCTGGTAGAGAAAGAGCAGAAGGATCAGACAAAGGAGTCAACAATCATCACATGAAGCCTCCTCCCACCTTCCTCATCAGAGCAGGGCATGCCAGCTCCTCCAGCCCACCCCACAAGTGTTGCCATGGGCCAGATTTCAAGCAGCAGCCCAGTTTTCAAATAGCACAGACCATAATCACAACCAGCCTTACTTCCCACCCCTCAGTGCCTGTTTCACACCAGCTGCCAGCCTTAGACTCATCCCTTCCCACTCCATCCAATAACATTGCTGGCAGTTTGCTTCCCATAAGAAAGGAAGTGAGCAACATCTTTGGCCCTGTGTACCAAGAACAAATCAACCTGCTCTAGGGCTGGAACTGAAGCTGTCTCAGCCTGTCACAGAGTTGTTGATGGCACTCGCTGTTCACAAGGCTGATTTGTTTGCTGGAGCTGTTAAAATACCATCATTATTCTAAACTCTTGCTGTAGCACTTGAATTAAACTCAAGAGCTCAGAGAGGTACACACCAGCATTCCAAATAAACTAAGCAGAGACCTTTGAAACACAAACACAAGAGAGTTCAGTGGTCCTGGGGCTGCTGGTGCAGACACTGAACAGCTCCTCATCCTTTCTGAGCACACCATCACCTGCTGCTCCACATCTCACTCTGCTTATGGACTCAGCCACACAAGCACAGCAGGAATTGTTTGTTCCATTTGGTGAATTGTTCATTCCATTTGGTTTAAAGCCTGGCTGTACAGAACAGGTAAGGAATAGCCTGAAGCTTCACAAGCTAATGAGACACTGCAGAGCAGATCCTTAATCTCCCAATTCCTTGCCTTAAACAATATATCCTCTCAGTCTCCAGCACAAGCCAAAGGCACCCTGGGTGTCCTGACTCAGTCACTTGTCTCCCACCTGAAGGCATTTCCCTGCCAGGCATCTCCTTTCATGGAATACTCAGCAAGAAGCAGCAGGATTTTGAGTGCTTCTCCAGACCAAAGGCAGGGAAGACATTTCCAGCTACCTGGTAAGCACAAACACATTACAGAAGTTATGAAACTTGAGCAAGGAGCATAATCCGTAGCCTCAAACTCTACACAGTGAGACTCCTTCACCCCAGGCAAGCACCCCAGTGTCAGTCTGTCCAGCAGAACCATAAGCAGGGTGCCAAGGCAAGTTGGGGAAATGAGGAAAGCTTCAGCCACTCTCTCCAGACAGAAATAACTCAGCATTTATCCCAGCACATCACTGAGGTAAGAAAGGCTCCTGACCATTTCAATCAATCTTGCTGCACTCCGCCAGTGGTTCCTTGGTTTTTACATACAATTAACAAAAGTGCAGTTTCCAGTAAGTGATTGCAAATAAATCCTTAGGTGCTCAACAGACAGCAGCTCCAGAAAGTCACACAGTGGCATTTGAAAGCCCAGATTCAGATCAGTACAGGGGTTTCCAGTGGCTGATTGTGTACCACAGCTCTGCATAACAACACTAACTCTGTTTTCCTGCCACCAAGCAGATCACCAAGAACTGTCCTGCAGTATGGAAAGTTACACAAAGGCAATTTCTACCACAAATTTAGAAGACTGTGAAATTTAAGCTCTTTCCATTTCTCAGCCATCGGGAGGCAGTGGTAGCTGTCAGCAAACCAGAGCAGTAGTGGTTATGGAGAGGTATTAACTGCTTAATCCCCAAAGTCCTGTTCTCAAAGACATGTTTGTTTGGGTTTTTTTCCTTAAAAATCTCCTTCTATCTTCCAAGCCCAGCCCTGATGAGTGACAACAGAGGTTTAGCCCAGAAACCCTCTTCAGAAATCTCCTGTTTGGACAAAAGTCTCTTTCCATTGCCCTTCCCAAACTCCCAGCTGTGACATGCTGTGGGAATGATCATAGGCATCCTAAAGCAATAAGGAATTTGCCAAAAGACTCCCAGGTGAGGCTAGAAAACAGATCCCACACCTCCCAGACAAGCTGTAACACCTGACACCATTACCTGCTTTGCATCCAAACCCAAATACTTCAGTGTAGGCTCAAGGTCTGCCAAATCCTGCTGGAACAGACTGCTAAACCACCCCTTCTCATGGCCTACTCTAAGAAGTTTAAGTTGTCTCAATGATGCTCTGGAAGCTCAGAATTGAGATTTTCCACTAGAATATAACTAAGTATAATAAAAATCAGTCAACTGATTGCTGAACTACAGCTAATCCATGATTACAGCTTTGCTGGGCATAACTCAGAGCAACTGTGATAACACCACAGGTATTGCAACACACACAGGAATTGAAGCACTTGCCAGTTTTAGGGAGTTTCACAGAATCACAGAATGGTTTGGGTTGGGAGGGACCTTAAAGCTCATCCCTTTCCAGACCCTGCCTTGAGCAGGGAAACCCACTAGACCAGGCTGCTCAGAGCCCCCTCCATCTTGGTCTTGAACATTTGTACCATCCTTTTCTGTCCCAAATCACAGAAACCTGGTATCAGAACATACTCCATGAGTTGCAATGAAGGCAAGAGGATGGGCAATGTTATCCATCTCAGACACTGTTTTCCAAGTGTTACCATTTGTAAAGTCTGAGGCACAGCTGGTTTTTGCAGAATTACTAAAATATTTCCAAACACCCTGCCAGGAACTGCAGGAGTTGTTAACACGGGGATTAAAGCAGGTAGCTGTACCTGGCAGAGCTGCTCTGCTCCAGCACAGAGCATGCAATTCCCACCTGGCTGTGCTACATGAAACTAGAAAAACAATCCTAAGGCCAAACCTTCTCCTGTTTTTTCAAAAAACACCGAGTCTATTTACATCAAGTTCATCCAGGAGTTAACCACAACGAACTTGTGAATACAGGGACTGCACAAACACCACTTCAGCACAACAGAAAAGGACTGGAAGGACTCAAACCCATCCTCAGACATCACAGCTCTGCTCCCCCCCAGAGAAGAGTCAGAAGGAGGAGGGAGAACCAGGGACAGGCTGTCCTGTTCAGAAGAGGCAGCCAGCCCCCACTTTTCTTAGACTTTATTAACATTTTTCCCAATCAGAAAAAAAAACCCATAAAAAAACCCCCACCACAGCAAAGTGGGCAAATGCACCACACACACTTGCCCCAAGAGCCCCCATGCACTGCTCTGGTTTATTCAGTGTGGTGTCTCTCCAGACAAATCAAGCCCTTTCTCACTTGGGATGACAGCAGTGTCCCACAGGGGAATCAGGAGCAGCTCTGGCCTCATCAGCTTCCTCCATGGCTTCCCCTGCCAGCCAGACAGCAAGGGCTGGATGCTGCTCTGCTCCCAGGTGCCACACACCCACAGTCTTCCTGTGGGACCTCCCAGCCCCACATCCATCATTATCTGGGCTCCCAGGACCCCCCAAGCAAACCATACACTCACAGTGCCAGGTTTCACCACTGCTCAGCTCAGTGACCATTAGCTCAGCTTCTTTCTATGATCCTGTCCACAAAGAGAACCCAGGACAGTCATGCTGCACTCAAAATGCATTCAGGTTCCACCCTGAACAAAGGTAAAAAGACCCCAAATTTAAGGAAATAAACTCATTAAAAAACCCCACCACAAGCACCACAGTTACAGTCCTAAAGCAGCTGGACAGAAACCTAATGTCAAAAATCCTAACTCAAATCCAGAATATCTAAAGGCAAAAAAGAGAGCCACCTCACCCTCCATTTGTAAGTGCAGAATAGGAAGTGCAGCTCCCAGGACCACCCACACCCAGCTGGTGACACTCAGAATTAGGGCTGATAAGAGGATTCAGCTGGGGAGAACATGAGTCCCAGTCTGCCAGGGCTCTGCTGGTGCCCCTGAGAGGAACAGGACGTCCCCCCCACCACATGACAGCTAAAATCCGAGTATTGAAAAGAAACATGAACTGAGATTAGTCTTGACATTTCTGGGTCTTGTAATCACAGTGGGTGACAAAAGCAAATTCTGGATCAGAGCTTTTCCCTGAGCAATTTAAACACAGCTATTTTAAGAAGAACGAGCTAAACAAAGGGGTGACAGCCCAAAAGTTGAAAGCCACAGGATGTGGGGTCCTGGGATTATGTGATAATCGGGCAGCCCAAGCAGTCTCCAAACTACATGTGCTTTTTGGAAATCAGGGTGAAAAAGCACTGCCCCTGCACAGCCTTCTTCCCCTCACCCCATCCATGGGTTCTTGTCCTCTCACATGCCATGGAGAGCCAGTCATTGCTGGCCAAAATCACTTGACCCCCTCACAAGGTGAAGGCTCAATTCAGGAGGAGAAAATAATGAGGCAGGAAGCGAAAATTATATCATTTCAGTGGAAAATGGAAGGGAATGGTTTTTACATTCATCTCCTTTTGTTGGCATCTTGTCAAAGGGCTTTTATTGGGAAACCACAGTTGGACCCAGGGACTCTGGTGGGGAGAAAAGCTGTGTTTTTCCTACTTGAGGCTCAGTGCCTCCTGTGAGATATCCCACAGCAACAGGAGACGGGTTTGAGGTGAAACTTGAACTTTTGGTGCGTTTCCCCATCAGACCTGTCCATGCCTTCCCTGGCAGCCAGCCCAGCCATGCTGGCAGAGGTGTGAGGTCCTGCTGGATCACTGCACACTCCAGGCAGTCAAAGGCACCAGCCACTGCTGGAGGCCAGGAGAAATAGTGACACCACGGAAGGGACAATCCTCCTGCCCCAGTGGGCAGGACACAGCCACTTCCAGACTGGTCTGGCTGGTCCCACATGGTTCTGACAGCCCCATGGCAGGGCACAGCCTGTCTGTGATGCTGGGCAAATGTACTGAAGAATTTATTGAATTGATAAGATTTTAGGAATTTGTGAGAATTTAAGAATTATTTATATTATAATTACTAAGAATTTATTATTTAAGAAAGTATTTTTCTTTGGAGAAATGTATTTAAGAAAGGGTAAAATGCAGTGAGGAGAGAGAGGGAAAACGCGATAGAAGGTCCTGTGAGCAGCATGGGCGGGGAAAAGAGGGGAAGGACAGGTGGGCCAGGTGCTGCACTGCTCCCCAGAGGCCCGGACAGAGTAGGTATCCAAGTTTGGGACTAATATTAATTAGCAATAATTTTTTGTGGTTTTTTTGTTTGGTTTTTTTTTTTTTTTTTTACTTAAACCCAGCCTGTTTACCCGTATCATTTACCGGTGCATGATCTTCCTGCCCTTTACTCCATCCAACCCGTGTTTGGTTTCACTTCCCTTCTCCCATCCTGGCTGCAGACGGGGCGTGAGGGAGCGTCGGGTATTGATCGGGGGCAGCTCAGCGCGGCGGACCTGGGTCAGATACCAGGCAAACCCCGGGCCCGGCCCCGTCCCTCCGCACTGCTCGGCCCTGGGTGCTCCGTCCTCTCCCCTGTGCCCGGTTCTGTCCCTCCGCACTGCCCAGCCCTCTGTGCTCCGTCCCCTCGCCGGTGTCCGGTTCTGTCCCTCAGCAGTGCCCGGCTCTGGGTGCTCCGTCCCCTCCCCGGTGCTCAGCCCTGGGTGCTCCGTCTCCTCCCCGCTCCCACCCCGGTCCCCGTTCCTCTCCCTCAGCACTGCCCAGCCCTCTGTGCTCCGTCCCCTCCCCGGTGCCCGGTTCCCGCCGCTCGCAGTCCTCCGAGCCGCCAGGGGGCGCGTTGGCGGAGCCCGCCGCTCTTGGCGGCGCTCGTGCCCGGCGGCGGAAGGACGCTGGTCCGGCACGTGCCCATGGAGGCTGGCGGGTCCCGCCGCCTCAGGTGGGGCGGAAGGGGGGAAAGCGGGGAGGCAGCGGGGGACCCCGCGGGGGAACCCGCGGTGAGGGGGCCGGGGAGGAGCCATGGGCAAACGCAGACACTCGCGCTACGGGAGGTCGCGGGAGCACCGGGGGAGCCTGCGCTATTGGGGACCGGGGAGTCACCGGCGGAACCCGACGTACCGGGGAAAAGGAGGCACCGGCGGAAGCCACCGATGAGGGGGCCGGGGAGGTACCGGGGGACCCGCGGTACGGGGCCTGGGGAGGCACCGCGGGAACGCCCGGTACGGGGATCTGGAGGGGCTGCCGAAGCACGGGGGGACCGGGAGGCCCCGGGGGCCTTGCAGGCCGGGGCTGCCCGCGGTCCGGAGTCCCGGGGCTGGCGGCCGCTCTCCCGTCCGTCACCGCCCCGCTGTCTCCCGCAGCACGGCGGAGCAGCCGGAGCGTCAGGCCCCGCGGAGCCCCCGCGGGCAGAAGCATTTCCTCCCCGACGGCTCGGCTGCGCAGGCCGAGAGGCTGCGGCGCTGCGGCGAGGAGCAGTGGCGGCTGCTGTGCGAGGAGCGCCCGGAGCGACCGTACGTCCATCCCTGGAGCGGCGCTGGGAATGGCTTTCCCCGTGGAAGGGGTGATGCCGGCGGGCAGAGCACAGCTCGGGGGTTACGGGTGCGATCCTGTTGGTAGCAGGAGGTGTTGGTCAGCGCAGTAAACCCCCCACAGTTCACCTGCACTCAGTGCCCGTGCTGGAGCAGCAGCAGTGCTACACAGCCTGGCTGTCCCTCAAGGAGCACAGGGACATGCTGGCACACCTGTTGCTTCAGAAAGTCCCTCACAGGGCTCTTGGTTTTCATAGGTGCGTGTGTAATCCTGTAGCCTTTGCAGGTAGCAGCCACTGCCTTCTTGGGCATGATCCAAATTTCAGAGTGTCTTGTTGATGCTCCTGTGTGGCCTTGTGCAGATTTGGCCAGGGCTCAGTGTCCCTGATTTATCAGTCTTGGTGGTTTCAACAGTGCTGCCAGATTTTGGTGATTATCACATGGGAGGCATTCACACCCACCTCTCAACACAAACCTTCTCTGCTTGGCCTGCAGCTATTTATTTTTCCCTGTGAGTCCCCGTGGGTGGGGTACAGTGATTAGAGGATGTCTTGGCAGCAGCTGAGTTCTGTATGATACAGAATCACCAAACGGTTTGGGTTGGAAGGGACCTTAAAGATCACCCCACTGGACTCCTTGCCATAGGCAAGGACACCTTCTACTAGACCAGGTTGCTGAGAGCCCCATCCAACCTGGCAGTGAATGCTTACAGGAACGTGGCAGCCACAGCTTCTCTGGGCAACCTCAGAGAAGGTTAATTAACTAACACCTCAGAGATGTTAGTTCCTCAATATCCACATATCCTGCATTAGGCCCTGCATCTCCAGCAAGCTGCTGTAGCCCGTGGACATGTCTCTGTGGTGCTGACTTAAGACACTTTTAACTTGGTGGTGGTGATGAAGTGGTGCTGCTAGATCCAGGGGATGATGGTTTTCTAATGCCTTGTAAAAATGCCACCTGGAAACTTCCTGCCTTTGACACCTTCCTGAGCTCGTTTTGTGCTGCTACACCGGGAGCTGATTGTAGGCCACACTAGCAGTAACAAACAAATCTTTTTTCTTCTCAGGGGGAATCTGGTGAAGGCTGAGTGGAAACCAGAACAGGGCATCGTGGAGCTGAAGTCCCCTGCGGTGAGTGCTACAGAGTGTGCTCTGTGCCATCATCTCCTGCTGCCTCACAGATTCTTAATTTGCTTCTTGCAATGGAAGGGAGCCTGGCTGTCAGCAGGGAACAGCCACAACCAATCAGGGATTTGTGCTTCTGTTCCAGGGAAAGTTCTGGCACACCATGGGGTTCTCAGAACGAGGCAAACAATGTCTGCTGCCTGAGGAAGCTCTGTACCTGCTGGAGTGTGTAAGTAGGATGAGGGCACTGGGTCCTCACTAATTGGAGGAGCTGTAACAACTGATAAACAGCTGGTTCTCAAGGAATTGTCTCTTTTAGTGTGTTGCTGATGGACCTGTTTGTCACCAGGCTATGGGTTCATTCCTTGTACTCTCAAGCAGTCTCTGTGTCATGGACAGAGTGTGTTAGTTGGATCTGTGGCCAGTTCATTCAGCTTAAGCAGAGATCTTTGGGGTTGCTGCTTGGGATTTTTCCCAATATATATGGCAGAAAGAAATTTAAATGTGGCAGACAGAGTAGTGAGACCACGTTGTGTTCAGTGCTCCTCTGCTTGCAGAAATGCTGCTTAGGGCTCAGCTGGATTTCTTTGCTGTAGAAAGGGGTTTTTTTTTTGGTCTCTCCACCAAAACCTGTTATCAGTAGAACTGGTGGATCTAAAGGGAACTTTCATCCTTCAGCAAAACAGATTCTGAGTGTCTGATGCCATCTCTTAAATCCTAAAGCAAAGGTGAGGCTTTTTTACCCCTGGCATTCTGAGAAATAGTTTGTAAACAAATTGATGGCAATAAAATGGTTTAGTCAGATGCTGAGTACAAAATCCCTCCAAAAGCAGAAAAGACCAGTGAGATGCCTCCAGCCTATGTCATGGAAAAGGTGTGATTCCTAGGGTTTTGTTTTCTTTATGAGTAAACACCATTTAAAAAGACAGAAAGGATGAAAAAGAAGTGTAGCCTAAAACAGCCTCCTGGAGGTCATTTGCTGTTCCCAGGGGAAGTTACCTATGCGATCTCTGGGTCTGTAAAGGAAGTAAATGCTTCTGAGGAGGCCCCAGTTTATGCCACTGAAGCTGCCATTCATTCCTCTGCTCCAGTTCTCAGTTATGCTGGTCATAAGTGCTTTTGTTGTTGTGCTGTATCCTGAATCACTCAGCTCGTCAAAGTTAATTTATCTCTCCAAGCAGTGGTTATTTTATCAGCTGAGCATTTTGCCCCCAGGTGCATCCTCCAAACAGATGCAGGAGCTGGAGCAGGAGGTGAGAGCTGTGGGTGGAGCTTCTTACCTGGCTGATCAAACCAGGGTATGGGGGAACTGGGTATGAGAAAGGGACTGTAAGTAGTCCAGGTGGCACATGGGGAGAGATGGATATCCTGTCAGGGAGGGTGCTGGGACCAGCTGTCAGGAGCAGTGGGAAAGGACAGGGTGTGAGCTTGCATAGATTTGTTCCTGTGATTCACACCAAGCTTCTGCCCTGCAGGGCTCTGTCCAGCTCTTTTACAGAGATGTGCCCCTGTCAATCCAGGAAGCCTACGAGACCCTGTTGTGCCAGGAGGCAATGAGCCTGTCACATTACCAGGTGTGTGGGGACCTCCAGCTGTTGGAGGAGGATGAAGGCAGAAAAGCCAGACTCTGCCACACAAGCTCTTCCAGTGGCTGGAAGCAGGGTAGGCTGATTGGGGAGGGAAGGGAAGTCATCCTCAGTTGTTCCCGCTCACCTTCTTCCAGATGTTCAGTTCCAGTTTCCCCACCTTTGCTTTGGATCCTAACCCTGGCATTTGCTCCTCTTCCAGTGCCACACTGTGTTCACTGTTCTGGTTTAGGGCAATTCTGGGAGAAAAACCTCTAAAGAGGTTTCCTCTAGAAAGCAAATTCAAATGGCCCCTCCCCCAGCTGGTTTGGGAAAAAATTTCCTTGGAGAAAAGTGGGAAAAACTGTTCATTTAACAGGCAAAGCATTCACCAGCACAAAAAAATGAACAATAGTAAATAATAAAACCTCTTGCCCATCCAAAAGAGATGACAAACTCAGAAAAGTCCCCTTAGTGGGCTGTAGCTCGACTCACTCAGTCTCTTATCAGTCCCTCTGGTGCTGGAAATGCCACAGCCCAGGCTCAGCCTGGTGGGCCACAGGTGTGAGCTGCCAGTGCTCTTCTGGTGTTCAGGCCAGGGCAGGTTAAACAGGTCCAAAGAAAACGAAAACCCACAGTCCAGGGAACTTCTTTGCCTCAGCTAGCCAAAAACTAACTAAAAGCAAAAGAGAGCTCTGTCCCACTGTCTGTCCATCTGCAGACAACACAGTCAGGAGCAGGAGTGTGGAGGAGTGGCTGTAGCTCGACTCACTCAGTCTCTTATCTGTCCCTCTGGTGCTGGAAATGCCACAGCCCAGGCTCAGCCTGGTGGGCCACAGGTGTGAGCTGCCAGTGCTCTTCTGGTGTTCAGGCCAGGGCAGGTTAAACAGGTCCAAAGAAAACGAAAACCCACAGTCCAGGGAACTTCTTTGCCTCAGCTAGCCAAAAACTAACTAAAAGCAAAAGAGAGCTCTGTCCCACTGTCTGTCCATCTGCAGACAACACAGTCAGGAGCAGGAGTGTGGAGGAGTGAGTGCAGTGTCTGAAAACAAGCTGCATGCTTCTCCCCCCACCTTCACTCTCAGAACCAATCTTAAAGGTGCAAAACTTATTTCTGGGCTAAACAGATGAATGGGGATATGAGCATCATAAAGTCACCCCAAGACATCAGTCATAGTGGAACTCAAGTAAATTTTTTGTGTTTAGAGCTGTCATTTAACCTTCTTTCTTTCCTTTGCTCTAAGGTGTTCAGCCATTTGAAGCAACTGGGTTATATTGTACTGAGATTCGACCCCAGGTAACCAGCTTTTCCCTCCTGTGCTGCTTTTTCCTTCCTGAAGACCCTAAGACTCTCTGTACCCACTGCCTGACTCCAGGGAATGGGATCAGAGAAGAGGACTTTGGCCCTGCATTCCATCTCTTGGGAGGATTGAAGGCTAAAAGTGCCACTCTACCCTTCCTTGGTCCTCCCTCCTGAGGAGGTGATTTGGAACATGAAATGGGGCATGAACTGAGGGCCATCCTAGTCCCATTTGGGCATTTTCTGTGTCTTTGGTTGCTGTATTCTGGGGGCTGAGCAGAAGGTAGTTCCACTACATCACCCTGCTCTCAGCCTCTGTGTTGGTCTCTCCTTCCAGCACTGTCCTGTCTCCCTACGAGAGGCAGCTGAACTTGGAAGGTCACTGCAAGAGCTCTGGGAAACACCATTGCAAGAGGAGGAGGAGGAGTTCCAGCCCCCGGTAAGGATGTGGCCCAAAGCCTTCTCCCATCCTCTTCAGGCCATGCTTGCTCAGGAACAGCTGCTTTGCTGCAATGTCCCCAGGCCCTCCTGCTGGGGGTGACCTTGTATGGCACCTTGCTCTTGGCTGTTCTCAGGCAGTGCAGCACTTTTCCTGAATGCTTTGCAGTGTTCCCTTTCATCACGTGTGTGTCATGCCAGGGCTAAGAGGGGCAAATTGCCCCCAGGTGCCCCTGTGGTGCTGAGATGTCAAAAGAGAAGGATGGAGATGTCAGTGCAAAAGGAACACAT
>NW_005054370.1:2551910-2558438 GCF_000277835.1 Geospiza fortis | reverse complement strand
TACCACAATGCACATCTTGCATTTATCCATCTCCTCAGTCCAACTTACCTGCCAAGACTCAACAGCAGAGAGCAGACTTGTGTCCTAGAGCTTGCACATGTCCAAAACATCCCCACAACCTGACAATGAGCAATTCTTCTCATAATTCTGACAGTTCCCAGGAGGTGGCGTCAGCCTTTCAGAAACGGGGAGGATGAGGCTGGAGAGTCTCTGTTGACAGTAAATCAGTGCCTGAGGAGTTGTGGAATTGTAGGAACTGGGAGATTAAACTGCTGGTCTAAGAACTGCCCCATCTTCTCTGGAATCAGAGTCTGTATCTCGCACCATAAGAGGTGCTGGCAGGCAGGTTTCTGCCTGGCCTGAGCTGCTTTGGCTGAAGTCCATAGTGTTTGCATGGAGGTGTTTGGGTCAGTGTCTGGGGTGTGGACCTGGCATGGCAGGTTGGGAACATTGTCTATACAAATCAAGGCTGAGATTCTCTTGGGCGTTGAAGTCAAACCTTGTGCAGGACTTCTCAGAAGTTTAATCTGCCTTTGGCATTCACTCTTTAGTTTTTCTCCTTTTTTCTTTTCTCATTTGTCTCACAAAGAAGTTGTTGTGAAGGGTTTGCAGACCTATCTGGGGGTTCCTGCCACCTTTGCTGTCCTTCCTTCAGGCTTGGCAGACTGCATTCTTCCTATTAGAAGGGAGCAGGAAGGATTTAAAGGAAAGCAAGCTCCACCACATTCTCTCCCTGAATTTTTTACTGTTCCTTTGTCTTTAGGTTGCATGAGAAGAAACATAAAGTATGTGAGGACCTTCCAGAAGCTGAAGGGACCTCTAGCAAAGATGGAGATGACTCTGGAGACTCCATTCCTGTGGATGAAAAGCCCTTGTCAGTGCAGCCAAAGGAACCAGATGCTGGCAGTGCAGAGGGGGACTCAGTGCCAGTTCCTCTTGATACAGGACAAAAGGATTCTCTGAGCTTCTCCAGCAGGCAGGCTGGAGACCACAAGGAGAACAGCACTGGCACCCATGCACCCCGCTGGGATTTTACCACCATCACCTTTCCCAACATGGCCTCAGACCAGCCGTGCACACATCTGGCCTCCCCTGACAGCAGGCTCCTGCCAGAGAACGTGCCAGGCAGGGAGGTGGATGCAGCTTCCTGGTGCACACAGATCAACCAGAAGCAGGAGAAGCTGTCGCGGAAGGAGAGGAAGCAGCGCGAGAGGGAGAGCAGGTACAAGAGCAGTGTCAATGCCGACCAGGAGGTGAGGCGCTGCTCCAACTGGCAGGAGTACAAAGCCCTCTTGGAGCAGAGGAGGCAGCAGAGGGCTTGGAAGCGACCATCACACCTCTGGAACCAAGCTGTCACACCACTGCTGCGGCCAGAAGAAGTGACCTCGCCAGGTAGTGGCTCTGGGAACTTGCCAGGGACCATTCTCTCCCCCCCAGCTCTGAGACAGAGTGTGTGGTATGCAGCAGCAAAAGGGATGACATGGAGAAGCTGAACATCAGTTTTGGGGACAGTAGTTTGAGTAGGAGAATCTTTCTATAGCCCACTCAAGTGCCAGGATAAACAAGGCCTTGGGAGGGCTTCTAATCCATTCCCCATGTCCTGCTGTATTGCAGTCCTTCCTGCTGGGCTGTTAGGCATGTGCAGTCAGGGCCAGCAAGATGCAAAGCAACTGCAGAGTGTCTGGGTTGTGTGCTGGGAGGAGATGAGGAAGTTGAGGTCTTTGAAGTAGCCAGTGGTGACTGTGGAGCTGCCAGCCATTGTCAGAGGAGGAAGGCTCATGGGTGGTGTGGAGTGCTTGGAGTGCCCTGGGAGGGAAATTGGTGGTCTGATCCTTTCCCATTCCCTCTCCCTCCAGCTGAGCTCCTCCAGCAGATCAGTGTGCTGCAGCCCTCTCACATCCTGGATGGAGCCTCCTGGTTAGTATCCAGCCAGTCAGCTTGGAGCTGTGGGGGAGCGGGAGTGTCTTGTGACTGTCCCTGCTTGTGAGGTCTGTGAGGTGCTACCAGCAGCAGTTCGGGAGCTGCTGCACATCCAGGGTACCAAGAGAAGCCAGTGCTCTGCTCCATGACCCCCTAGCATCTCTAAAGAGGTGGTGACACGGAGCCAGGGCTTTCCAGGCCAATTAAAACAGCAGGGTTCCTCTTTTATCCTGCCCTTCCTTCTCTGCCCCCCAGCCAGAGGTTTGATTGGGTTTCACTTGTGCCTCACCCCTGGAATGTGCTGCCATCCCTGCTTCAGTGGTTATGAAACCTTGGCTTTGGGACTTCGGGTTCTGTTCCTGCCTCAGAGTCTGTGTAGTGCTTGTGAGCAGTTCCTGCAGTGCTCTGCTCCTGTCTTTGCTAGTGCTTCTTCTTGTGAGGGTGTGGGGTAGATGTGAGCCAGGATCTTGCTCTGCTCTGACCACAGGAAAGCTCTGGAAAGTAATTAATACAGTTGCAGGGTCAGTCCTTTGAGGAGTGAAGCCTTTCAAGGGACCCAAACTAGTCAAAACTAGACCCAAACTAAAGGGAGTTTTTGCTCCTTTCTCTGCTGTACCCATACCCTGCAGTGTTCTGATCCCATACCTGTGTGGGTGTGTTCCCCTGCAGGCTGCAGGAGGACCCAGAGGCCATGAAGATAGACTTCAACGTGTATCAAGCAGACGCTGTGTCCAAGTTTAAGAAGACAAACCCTGGGAAGCCCCATGTCAGGATGTGTGTTCGGAGGTACCCTCGAATCTCGTGCTGTTTCTGCAACTTTGTTCTGGAAACGAAGTCCTAATGATCTGTAAATGACCCAGCATCTTGTGAGCTTTACAGGTCATCAGTGTCTCCCTTGAGGGTGGTCCTGCCCAGGATTTTTTTTTTTCTTTCAGTTCCTCATCCTTTGTTGGAGGCTATGGCCGACAGTTCCCCCCTCTTCCCCCGCCATTGCATTCAGCCCACACTGTTTGGTCATGTGGTTGCTGCTCATGTCTGAGTATCACTGGGAGTCAGGAGAAAGAAGCCACAGCTTTTATGCAATGCTTGTGAAATTCAGGTAGAACCCAGTGCTATGGGAGCTGAATCCTCAGTCAGTGCAGGTCACTGTGGAATTCTGCAGAGATGAACCTCCCCAGAACTTGCTACAGGTCTGAGCCATAGGTTCAGTATTTTGATCTTTGTCAAGTGTAATGTTAAAATCGCTAAGAACAGAGGGTAGGTGTCCCCTTTCTTGCTGGATCCGGAACCTGATACTAGAACTCCGTAGCTAGGTACAAAGTTCAGTTTCTGCCTTTTCTCATTTTGCTTTATTGAAACTGTCCCTCTGCTCTCTGCAGCTGTAGTAGACAGAGCAAGGAAGGTGGTAATGCAGTTTTACCAAGGTATGTCATCAGCCAGTAGGATGATCATTGTTGCCTAAATATTTTCATTGATGAGCAAATAGACTCTGCAGAATTAAAGGGAAAAGCAGGTCAGATGTTAATCCCAGCAACCTAAAGATCTTTCCAGCACAAAGACATTAAGATTGCAGTGGATTGACCACTTGCCTGTGTCCCTGTGAGCCACATCTAATGGGCACAGCGTGGAGCAGTGTGCAGTTATCCTTGCTTTTGGCAAAGGATTCAACAGCTCCCAGTTCCAGGCATGCTGGGTACTCACTCTCAGGGCTGGCAGGACTGCAGTGGGTGGGGAGAATCACTACTAGCTCCTCAGGTCAAAGGGAACTGTTGTGATGGCTGGCCAGGACAGCTTTGCCTCTGTGTTCTTCTAGCTTGGAGAACAAACAGGATGTTTTTTTCTCTCTGTAGCTTTGATGAGCAGATCCCCTCCCTGCGGGCTTTGAAGCAGGTGACGTATCTGAGTGGGGACGTCCCTCTGGTCTTTGCACTGGTGGATCATGGAGAAATCACCTTCTATTCACTGAAGGAGTTCAAGCTGCCCGTTGATGTTTGTCACTGAAGTTGCTGTCACTAGCAGAAATGGGATGGGATAAAGGGAAGGGTTTTACTCAGGAGTTGTTTTCCTGATTAATGAAATATGACAGAAAACAGAGCCTGTGATAACTGGAACCTTGGGAAGTTGGCCACTTTATTGGCTGTTACAGACTTCACCCACCCAGATGGCTCAGGCATAATGTGTAATTTACAGCACACGAGTCTGTTAGGCTTAGCTGTGCTTTTGTGGGCTGGAGTACACACTGCTTTGTTCTTGAAGCCACTGGCTCTCCAGTTTTCTCACCTCATGGACCACCGGCCTGCCTTTCCTGAGTCATCTTTGCTGACTGTGGACCATTAGAAAACACTTTGCTGATGATCCTTTTGTCACATGTAAAGAACCACTGTGCTACACCAATGGAATGGTTGGAGTGTCTCTGAGGTCAGTCAGGGACAGAATAAGCTGATCAGTGCTGGTGGCCTGAGCCTCTGTCATTCAGCTGTGCCAAGGACCATCAGATCAGATTCTGGTCTGGAAAGGGCACAGCCATAAACTCTGTCACCTGGAGGAAAGTTTCCAGACACTTGAGAGGAGGAAGCTGTGCCTTGAACACAATTTCATCAGCCAGAGGCCACAGAAAGCCCCAGAGCATTGCAGCTGGCAGCTTGGCCTCCTGCAGCGGCTGTGCTGAGATGCATTTTGGCCACACAGTGTTAAGCCATGCTAAAACTTGATCACCACTATCAGCACACTGCATCTGGCAGTCTCAGCCGGGCTGAGCTGCATCCCCTCTCTTTCAGCCCAACATCCTCTTTTCTGGCTGTGGATCCTTGTTATTTCTCTTGCATGTGGGAGGTCTCTGAGTAAAGAGAAAAGCTACAAATTCCTCATGAGCTTTCCAGTCTGCTCTCCACCAGAATATTTAGGTACCAAATTTGCTTTAGCCTCTATGCCATAAGTGCCAGGTGCCAGAAGGTCTGCTCAGTGGGTAGAAGTGAGCTAAGCATGGCTGTGTTTGATATCAAAGTTTTCAGAACTGTAATAGCAACTGGTTTAGATGTGTTTTATTTTGTATTTTAGTAATTACTTTTGGAGATGTGGGGAAGGCTAAGCAATAAAAAAATCCTTTTCCAACGATTCAAGCTCCTCGGTGTATTTCTTAATTCCCCTAGAAATGTTAAGTTATGCAGAGGGAGACTGTGGAGGCTACTGGGACCCGAGCAGCAGCAGCAGCTGGTGAATGCCTGCTCAAGGTCACACAGCCCTGTGGCTGTGTAACCCTGGTAACCCTGCTCCTACGCCGTCTGTTCCCGGGGCGGGCAGCGTGACTCAGAGCCTGGAGGTGTCCCTACATCCGCGTGCAGTTCCTGTCGGCACACGACACCTCTTCCTCGTTCATCTTCCTCCTGCGTGGTCAGGGTATCGTAGCCCAGGGTGCCGGGGCTCTGCTGCCAGCGCCGGCTCCTGTTTCACACACATCCACGCCCCAGTTATCAGATGCTGGAAGTCGGCTGGGCTCTCCTGAGGTGAGGGGTCTGGCGGCTCCTCCCACGCTCCCTCCCCTTCCTCTTCCTCCTTCCAGCAGGGCTTTGGCTCCGATAGTTTCGCTAAAGCCGGGGTTTGCAGCCCCAGCTGCCCTCAGCATTCTCCCAGATTGTTTTACAGATTAAAGGTAGTGGGAAGGGAGTTTCTAAGAACAGGCGCGGCCAGGAGAACTCCAGCCTGACCCACAGGCTCATGTTTGTCCTGGAATTAGGTCAAACTCACTCCTGTTGATTTCAATCAGTCTCATCTCTTTATGCCAAGGTGGAATTGTATCGATGAACTCTACGAGAGCCACCCAGTGAGTTTCACTGGGGCAGAGACTCCCTGATTCAGCACAAGACAATTACAATTTAATAACCACTGCAGGGAGGATTGAGAAACTGTGGCTGCCTTGCTCAGCACTGTAACATCTGATGGTGCCTTTACCCATCCCAGAACAGGAGCATGATCCAGACTGATACCACTGCTCCACTTTGGCCTGTGATGCAGATCGGCTGAGCATTGCAAGATGAGAGAACTGAATGTTTAATTGAAAAACATAACTTTTGGGAACGTGGGTGAAATACTGTTACAGGACCCTTGTCAGAGGTAATTTCAAGCTTTTGCATGGATGCAGAGTGGGCAGACCTTCACCTGCCATTGCCCTTTACATAATTACAGCTTCCTTGTCCATCTGCTGTTCCCTGCAGCAGGACAGGGCATGTCTGCTGCGGGACTGTGCGGTGGGACTTTGTATTCCTCTCTCCAGCGAAGGCTTCGACTTTTTGCCAAGCCTGCCAATTTTCACAGGCAAGGCTGTGAAAGCTGGGAGCTCCCTGGCGGGGCTGGAGCCGGGAGGAAGGGCCCTGGAGTCCGGCCCCGGCTTTCCCCGCCGCCCTTTCCTGGGCCGCCTTTCCCGGCCTTTTCCCGGCACCGGGTGCCCGCGCTCCCCGAGCCGTGCGGTGCCGCTCTCTGATTGGCTACAGCGAACGCGCTGCTGAATTATTCATGAGCGCGCTGGCTGAAAGGGAGGCAGAGCCGCAGTCCGGCCTTATTTGCATGCGGGGCCACGCCTATGCATGCAGTTTGCATAGCAGGGCCCCGCCC